>NC_080589.1:64043341-64413341 GCF_029962835.1 Magnolia sinica | reverse complement strand
TTGAAATCCAATCATGATCTCTTATTGGGAATCAAAGGAGTTGATGGGATTGGATTTGATGCATTGATCTTGGATGATCTTACCATTAGCTATTCAAACCGTCCGTGGGCTCTTTTTTATTTTATTTTTATCAAGAAGGTAATATCAGATGTTGGTTTTCTATCAATTAATCCAGTCATTCAGCTATACATTATGGACTTGAAGCCAAATATCATAAAGGCCATAAAAGGGTGTTTCACTCCATATTCACGACTGTCTATGATTGTGATTGATCATTTAATGATTCAAAGATGTTGTAGTCATTCAATGGTTGAATATGTTAAGGATTACTGGTGTTTGTTAGGTTTTACCCGTCGTGTTAATTAGTTTAATCTCGCGAATTATGAATGAAATTTCAGACTGCAATGAGTTTACTATCCGGTTGAAGGATGTGGATTAGATGTAAGTCACTATATTTAACTAGTTTAATGACACGTGTAAACTAGTTTCCTTGAATCTATTAAGAATAATATGGAGCATGTTTACGTTCACTGTTTTAACCATATAAAGTAAATGGTTTGCATTCTAGACAATGCTTTGTGTGACTTAAGATATTGGGTATAGGTTGTAGAGGCCTAAATTACCCATCCTAGCCTATGGCATTAGACAAAACCTGGGTATTGTGCCTGTCCAGATTCTAAAGGTCTATAGCCCGACAAAGTGGCTATATAAATAAGTATAGTCACCTCAATGGCGAGGCTACCCAACTCTTTGCCTAGAAATATTGAGTGTATCCATTTGGGGCAATGGATTCGGGTGGGATACTGGTTTCTTGGGACTAAAGGACATAAGACTAAAGGGTATAATTGGTTATGTATTCTACCAATGTGGCGGTAGTGAAAGAAGCTCCTGCCCTTGGATTCAAAGTGCATGGCATCTTGCATTGTCATTTTGCTTTAAGAATCAATAAGGTGACATTTGTCTCCAAACCGGTGGTGTTCAACCCAAAGGAGTTCACTGTTTGGTGGGGAGCCAAATGGTGAGCGTGATGGTGTTAATGAAATGGGATCAAGGGTCATCTTGCCACAAAGGTGTTGAGTTTTTTTAGGCTCATGCCGTTGGCATTCAATAAGCCTCATGTTGTGAGAATCACTCGATGTTGCAATCTCAGTTTAAAGGAATTGCGATAATACAGTAGGTTTTAGGCCTATCATCTTGAAGCGATCTAATTGATTGCCTCGTAGATAGACAAAGGTTAGCATGAAATACTGTAGTTATGAGTGTTGTTTCCATTACCAAGGTATTAAAAATGGATACATAACAGTCATCTATTACAGAACAGTAAATGTGAGAAGCGCTACACATTATGGAGTCATAATGACCGTTATGGAAAAAAAAGGCCCACAACAACCCGTCACGGAGCCATACAAGTTCTTTCTTTTTCTTTTTTCTTTTTAAAGGCTGTAGCAGTTGCTACAGACCTTAGTATTACAGTTCACTACTTTCTAATTCTTAACTTTCGAAAGTGGAAGGGGACCGTTGAGATCATAATGCATTCCATTCCTAAACCTATTTGTAGGGTCATATCCATCAAAAGGGAATAACTAGCTAAACATAAGGATAAGGTACTTGTCTGCTTCAAATCATGTCCAATTCATGGTCTATATTCAAGAGCCATCGCTCATGTTTCAAGCTCCATGCAAGGGTTTCTAAGGTGTCTGCCTACAGATGTGGAGCGCTACATCATCATGGGCAATGTTGCTAAGGCAAAAGTTAAAGCTATAGGTGTTTATCGATTAAAGTTACAATCAAGAATTTATTTGGACCTTGATAATACCCTTTATGTGCCTTCCATCAGGCACAGTCTGTTACCCATACCATATTTAGACACTTAAGGGTATTACATGTTCCTTTGGAAACGGAATTAATTTGTTATCAAATTGTCCAGATAAAATCGGTCTTGGCTTGTTAGCAAATAACCTATATTTGTTGAATCTTTCAATAACACATACCTTCGATCAGTGACCTCTATGCATGAGAATGAGAACATGAATGTTGGTATAAAGAGAAACTATTTAAGGAGAATTCATCGATGTTATGTCATAGGCGCCTTGGTAATATCTCTCATGAGAGGATGAAAAGGCTTGTGAAAGTGAGAATTTTGGATCCTTTAGATTTCAGTTTGTGTGCATTGTATAAGTAGAAGTAGACAAGAATATGGAAATTAGTACCAACAGGGGTTTAAGTCTCTCAGAGGTGATACACCGATATTTGTGGTCCATTTCCTAGGCTTCATGGAAAAGACAATTATTTTATTACCTTCACTATGAACGCCCATACTTAACTCATGAAAAATCAAACGCTCACTATGATCTTCATCCGTTCTCAGAGGTGATACACCTATATTTGTGGTCCATTTCCTAGGCTTCATGGAAAAGACAAGTATTTTATTACCTTCACTATGAACGCCCATACTTAATTCATGAAAAATCAAACGCTCACTATGATCTTCATCTGCATTAGGTCGATGTAAGACTGCATTCCTCAAAACGAATTTAAAGGAAAACATTTATATGGAGCAACCTGAAGGTTTCGTGACCCAAAAATCTGAACATTTGATGTACAAATTAAAGTTCTTTTGCAGTTTAAAGCAAGCAGCACATTACTTGAAAATTTAGCATTATCCTTGAGGTAGACTACACGTGTCACCCATGCTAGGGCGATGTATTTGAATGGTTTGGATTGTCAATAGGGGTGACAATGGGTTGGGCTAGGGCCTAGCCGAGGTTGGCTTTGATCAGCCCTAGAGCCCTAGATCCTAGCCTGATACAAGCCCTAATGGGTTAAAGAAGCCCCAACCTTGACATTTGTCCTAGAGGGTTGGACCAAGGCCAGGACAAGGCTGGGTTGGATCAGGGGTGTATGAGTTAAAGCTAAGTAACGTATACGCCACATGTGCAATTAGTGTGTAATTGGCTAGTTCATGTTTTTGAATCACCGTACTCTTCTAGGGTATCAAGGTTTTTTAATGGCACACCTGTGTCAAATAAGATCATTCGCCGCTTAAGCATATGCCCCACCTAATTATCCACTATATTTATGGACTTAAATGAGTGCATCAATGTATTGCTCATCATTTAAACTAGGGTCCATGGTTCGGACAATTTATAAGTGCTTGTGTATCATCCATCACTCTCTATTAGAATATCAAAGTTCTTTAGGAACTACCTGGTTTCTCAAAAGTTGGTGAAATCCCTTGCTGAGCCTCCATCTCAAGCAGTAAAAATGAAATAGACCAGAACTTGGATCAAGTACTGTTCGACACGTTGCTTGAGCAAATTGTGTTAGGCCGAAAGGCTGATAATGGATTCAAGAGAGAAGCGTATCAAGCTGCCACTGACGAGGTGTTCAAACTAACTGAAATTATCGTCAACTGGCAAAACGTGCAAAACCGATTGAGGTCTCACAAGAAAGAATACAATGATGTAAGGGATATGTTGGCTGCAAGCGGGTTTGGGTGGGATAATGAGCGAATAATTGTCATGGCCCGGACGAGGTTTGGAAAGAGTATCTAAAGGTAAGTATAGCCCACAGTTTGCTTTAACAACACTATTGTTAATCTGACAATTTATGTCTCCTTCTATCTTTATTTTCATACAATAACGAGTTGCATCTAATAAGAAACAACCTTCCTTGTATGTAGTCTCATTCGAGGGCAGAAAGATTGCGTAGCAAGTGGATCGAAAGAATGGATGATTTAGCGGTGATCGTGAGTACTGACCAGGCTACAGGACGCTACGCACAAGGAAGTAGAAACATGGCTGCGTCTTCATCTCGTATTCAACGAGATCTGAATGAAGCATGGACAGTCCTGGATGATGACGCTGATATTGTTGTTAACCTATCTGAGGAAAACCTCGCGGATTTAACCGAGAATATTCAATTTTCAACTGATAGCCAATCAAGGGAAAATCAATCATTCTGAAACTCTCCCAACCGTACATCTGATTCCAATACTAATCGTGCCAAGAGTACTTCAAAGAAACGGATGCGACTTGCTCGTCCCTATGATGTACTTGGCATGTCTCTAAAAAATGTAGCAGAGCTAATGCGTGATTTTGGACTTGGCAAGGAGGTCAATCGAACAAGTCTTGGATATCCTCAAAGAGGTTCCGATGCTGACCAACTCTGAGTTCATCGATGTTGGTCAGCTCCTAAGTAGGGATGAGAAGCTTGCATCCTTCTTTGTTAGTCTTCGACCACACGTCATGTTGATTGGTTGAAGAAAACTCTGTCTGATGAAAACCACCAACATTGTCGTTCAAATCGGACAGAGTTTTCTTCAACCAATCAACACGACGTTCTGGTCGAAGACTAACAAAGAAGGATGCAAGCCTCTCATCCTTAAGAGCTGACCAACATCGATGAACTCAGAGTTGGTCAGCCCTTGAATCTCTTCAAGGATATCCAAGACTTTACTTGTTCGATTGACCTCCTTACCAAGTCCGAAATCACGCATTGCCTCTCCTACACTTTTTAGAGACATGCCAAGTACGTCACAGGGACGAGCAGGTTGCATCTGTTTCTTTGAAGTACTCTCGACATGATTAGTATCAAAATCAAATGTACGGTTGGGAGAGTTTTGGAATGATTGATTTTCCCTTGACTGGCTATCAGTTGAAAATTCCTGGTTGAATCCGCGAGGTTTTCCTCAGATAGGTCAACAACAACATCAACGTCATCATCCAGGACTGTCCATGCTTCGTTCAGATCTCGTTGAATATGAGATGAAGACGCGGCCATGTTTCTATTTCCTTGTGCGTAGCGTCCTATAGCCTGGTCAGTACCTACGATCACCGCTAAATCATTCATTCTTTCGATCTGCTTGCCACGCAATCTTTCTACTCTCGAATGGGACTACATACAAGGAAGATCGTTTCTTATTAGATGCGACTCAATATTGTATGAAAATAAAGATAAAATGAGATATAAATTGCCGGATTAACAACAGTGTTGTTAAAGCAGACTGTGGGCTATCCTTACCCTTAGATACTCTTCCCAAACCTCGTCCGGGACGTGATGACCATTCGCTCGTTATCCCACCTAAACCTGCTTGTGGCCAGCATGTCCCTTATATCATTGTATTCTCTCTTGTGAGACCCCAATCGGTTATGCACTTTTTTCTAGTTGACAATAATTTCAGTTCTTTTGAACACCTCGTTAGCGGTAGCTTGATACTCTTCTCTCTTGAATCCATTATCTACCTTTCGGCCTAACTCAATTTGCTCAAGCAACGTGTCGAACAGTACTTGATCCATAGTTTTGGTCCATTTGATTTTTGCTGCTCGGGATGGAGGCTCAGCAAGGGATTTCACCGACTTTTCACGAGGAGAAAAGCGCGTTGGTAGAACTGGAGTTCTCACCGACGACTGTGTCGGTGTCGGTGTAGTACTTATCCTGATGTCTGACGTCTCACGTATGCATACATGGAGCCAGTTACATAAGAACATGGTGTAAAGTGTAGATCACAAGCAGCAAATATGACAATGAGAATGTAATAAAGGCTAAATAATGGTTCGAAGCAAAAGTATCATATCCAATGAAAGTTCCTAATTCACACATACTTGCTTTTACATTATTCAAAGTGGCAATATTGTCTATGTCAAGAGTCAAAAGTACTTATAAAATAGAGTATGCTTATCTATTCCTACTATTGTTTTGGGCGTCTGCCCCATATGTGTTCCGCAATCTCATCGCAAACTCTGATCCAAGCATCTTTCTCCCGTTGAGTGACTTAAACTAGCTATTGCCTCTCATAATTTTTTGATACCTCATTTGGTGTAGGGTTACTCTGTGTCCCCCACATGTATACCAACTTCACGTAAATCTTGGTCTGATTTGTGTTCTTCTCGTATGAAATTATGTAGCACACAACAAGCAACAACAATTTTGACTTGTGTTTGGAATGGATATTGCACAACCGTCTTCAAAATTAGAAATATGCCCTTCATTACACCGAAACAACGCTCAATTGCGTTTCGTAGTTGTGCATATTGATTGTTGAATAACTCCTTCATATTCATGGGTGCTCTTCCGGTTCAATACTCTTGCAAATGGTATCGAACACCACGGTATTGGGCCATAAAGCCTGATGAATGAGCGTAACCCATGTCGACAACGAAATATTTTCTTACATATTTGCATGAATTGTTTTTTCAGCGCCTGTTCAATACGATGTTACAAAGAAAATGATGATCATATGTTAGTGAAAAGCGATTATCATGTGACACAATTAGGGGATCATCACTTAGCGTCAAAGCGTTATGTAGGACCCTTGCATCTGAAGCAGAACCTTCCCATTCGACTAACACTTATAATATTGTCATATCAAACGAAAAGAGCAAGTACATTTTAAGACAAGATACCCTTCCTGTTGCGGAAGCTTGCGTGCTATAATGCTTGGACATGAGCAGGAATATGCGTCCTGTCAATTGCACCAATGCAATCCTATAAGGAATTTTATTGAATTTCATTTATAAGATAATATGAAGGACTTTAAAATTAACTACCATATGAAGAAAGAGCCCTAGATCGAAAATGGTACCTGGAAGTAAGTGGCCCAATATGGATTTGATTGAATCTCAGCCGTGGTTTCTGCGCCGGCCTGTTTAACGTATTCATGGTAGAGAGAGACTATTACATTTAAAACTCAATGAAAGTGACGGCTTACTGTTTCACCTGAATGTATGAACTTGTCCTTTCACCTGATTACACATGTTATGTCCGACCGTATGTAGGAAAATGACTAGTTATTCTTCCAGACTAACATTACGAGTATTGCGTTGGTGTGTCCTCTCACGCACTATATTACATAGTTGGAAGAATGCTTCTCATTTCATCCTGAGCTGAGTGACACAATCCCCGTTCATTTGCATTTGTACGATCTTCACGTTCGTTGCCTGATTGTAGGCTGCCGGACAGGGAAACAATAATCAGATGACCAACACTTCAAAGGTGAAGATTGAGGAATAGGATTTCATTCATAACTGTGTGTGTGGGGTCACCATCATGTGCATTATTCATCTAACACGTACATCATTAGCTGAAGAGAAGAACCATACATTCCAGTTTGTTCAAAGTTGTAGCTCTTTTTGGTTTTTATTTTTTCGCCAACATCAGAAGAGAAAAAAAGAAAAAGAAGCCTAATATGTATGCACAATTGGTCATCCAAGGGCTCCCAGATGATGGAAACAGTGAAGTTAGATGTACAACATGGTGTCCCACATAGCTTGGGTGTCTTATTAACGGTTTAAAATGGGTGTTGCGGATCAATCCCGTACACTACCACAATATTCTTACATAGAAATTCTCCATAACATGTGAGAGAGGCCTCCCTCCCCAACACGGGGTAGGGTGGGCTTTCGATTAGGACCCTTAAATAAGTAAATTGAACAATGGATGGCCATTGGTTAAGACACCACCCAAGTGTACATCAATATTAGAACATGGCTCTTAATTTTGATCTCTACCAAAGGGAAGAAAATGGGTGTTAATCTAAATATTAAAAAGATTTAGAACATACCTAGTAATTGTAGAACAAGTATAATAAAGGGAGAGAGTTGCCGACAGAGATACCTGTTCAAGGATCTGCGTATAAAACATCTCCATAATTAGCTGAACAAGCAGAGACATTGAACATGTTATGAAAGTACCAACACATATACATAACTTCCGACATGATGAAGATTAATCTCTATTGAATTTACCGCGGTTGCAGATGTGAAGAAGGGTCTTACAAATCGATTTGAAATAAACCATGGTTACTAACTTTCGACTCACAGTACAAACCATGGATTGAACGCATTCTGTGCACACCCACTCCTTAATCACTTGCAAAAAATCATGAAGAGAGAATACATATGTTGATATGGACAAAATCACTCCACTATCATACTCAGAAAAGGGAAAAGATTAAGAACTTACCTCACATTTAGGATGTCGGATATACAGACAGAGAATTGGATAGGGTAGATGAGCATGAACCGCATACATCTTCAGGATGGGCAACAACTGATGACCCATCCGAAGAAAATAATTTTGACTTTGTCATGGATCTTAATCTTACCAAAAGAGGTGTAAAAAATCTACAATACAAGCAAATATCATAGACTCTATACCAAACGATATTGTTAGGGATAACATGCAATTTCTCATGTATAAATCCATTTGGGGGTCTAATCATAAAAAGATCTCGTTAAAACCCAAACCTGTCATTCCCAGCTCCTGAAATCGATTTTGGTAACAGGGTTGCCTGGGAGGCAGAATAGAAACTAGGATGGAACCCATATGGGATGCGTGCATGTACTGAACGGTGAAAGGTTTTGCAGCCAACGTCTTCTCAGAAACACTTCATTGTATGTTTATCATTTCTTCCTCAGGAGAAAATACCCCCTACAAATTCATGAAACTCTCTTAGAACAAGAAGTTGATATGTATGAAGGAAACATTTCCTTTCCTTTAGTTACTAAAGAAACCATCTATAATGTCTCTTCCCCTTTTCGAGCTCTGATACCAATGAGAAATCGTGGAAGATTTCCCTCGCTTTTTCCTATGTCCATTGGATAATTGATCCGGCCAAGAGGCTCTCACAAGAGCCTTAACTCTAATACAATGAGAGCTTCTCCCCCCACTTACAACCTGTAAAGTTCTTCCTTAAAACACATCACCACTCAAGGGAGCTCTTAACTAAAGGATGTATTGTAGAAAATCTCTAAAGATAACTTCTTGGATACAAAAAAGGTTTTTCCCGCCAAATCTTCAACTCTTGCTCTTTTCATTTCATTGCACTAAATATATAGACATTTACAAAACCGCAAACTGCCTTGTAATTCCATGGGCTGGTTTCATAAAACAATGGGCTAAGGTTCCCTTACAAGATTTGACAAGTCTTGGTAGGACATAAAGGCTCTTTACAAAAGTAAAGCCAAATAAACAAAGACAATACTCGACAATGGCATAAAGTAAGACTTGACATGACATACAATTTTTTTACAAAAGCAAAGCATAACAAAAAATAATACTTAATAATGACATAAAACGAAAGCATATATAAAAACGACAAGACAAAAAATAAAGTGATTCTATTTCTCGTCTTTTATGTGGTGTTCGAATCTAGTGAGTGAACCTAGGGTTTGGTCAGACGCCTTCAGATGTATGTGAACCCAAGTATGTGAATCCAAGTTTTAGAGGTATATGAACCCATGGATTGTCCGAATCCATAGACTTGAATCATTAGCCCACCTAGTGGGTGAACCAACCAGATCTGAAACTTGTGGCCCGACAATCAACCAGATCAGGTTCATGATGATAGAGTGGTTCGACAATCCTAATCACACTCATACATGGTGAGTGAACCAACCATTTGACGGAGTGTAGCTCAAAATGGTTGGTCAGAAAATCAACTGATCAGTCACTGGCCATCAAGTTGGACTGTTAGAAAGAAAAAGGTCCTAACTTGCAAGTCCAAATTCAATGGGGAAAGTCCTTATGATTAGGATTGTTTGATCAATGTGATTTTTGGGCCATGCTACATCCAATATAGGGGCCAAGATTTGGAAAGTTTGGATTGGCGAAGATACATGCTTATGTTTGTGGCCAATGAGCGGTTGCTTTTCAATGCATTGTGGTGAATGCTTGCCATAGTAATTCCTTGCATGATTGAAATGGATTTTTGTCTAAGTTTTGTTTCTTTTCTTTCTTTATTATTTTCTGAGTTTCCTGTTTTTTTCCCCCCCATTTTGGGTTCAGGAAAGGAGGTACTTGCTGAAGGAATTTCCAGAACTACTTTCCTGTGGTGATTTTTCAAAGGTTTTGGAGGTCGGATGTGGGAATGGAAGCACTGTGCTTCCCATTTTGCGGTAATCTTAAAACTCACCTTTGATTATTATTGCTTGGAATAACACATTTAACTTAGATGCAGATGATTGTGTTAGTGTTAGAAAATGGATACGGGTGTCGAACATGGATACAAGTTGGTGGACACAATGGCTTTTAAAATTTGGATTCGCAGATCCATCATCATCACCATGTTAGCCTATTTCCAGGCTGTTGCAGAAAAAGTCTCATGCGTCACAATTTTGTATAGTCCTATGATGCACCGTACTGAGGATCTTCTTATTTTTTATGTACTGCAAAGTACTCTTCAACTGACTTTCACCAGTGCTAAAGATTGGCAATTTGTCATGTGTCATTTGTTCTCCGACACTAGCAATCTGGGGTTGGCTTTTGAATGGTAGATTGGCAAAAAGTTTTACGATTGAATGTCCACCAGACATCAACCTTCCTCTTTTCCATGAGCTCTTGGAATTGGCCGTGAGAACGGCTCATATTGACACCACACATGCAAACACACTTGCACCCAGTATTGAACCCATCCCAATTGTTACATGCACACTTTGAAGGACAAGTAAGCAATGCAGGATCATAGAGAGCAGCTGTACTGTCTGATCGAGAATTGAAATTTATATCAGATAGGCAGAAGGAGCTTCTCGGTGAAGTGATGACTATCTTTCCTAATAGAAGTCACTAATTCTGTGTATTTCACATGTAAATGAATTTCAAGTAGTTTGCTGGAAAAGTTTCAAAACAAGCATTTTGGTGGGCAACTAAGCATGTAAGGTACATGACTTTAGGATGGAGCTAGAAGGCATATGGAATATATGTAGAAATTTTTGTGTATGGGTAAAGACTCCAGGAACACCTTCTATGGCGCGTTCGATGTCCTATTTTGATGAGGACTTAAAATGTGAGGTCTTAACAACAACTTTTCAGAGTCTTTCAATAGTTGGAAATTCAAGAGCACATTATATCACCGTCACTAATGTGGTTGGTACCATCTGTAAGAAGATGATGATTCTGCTTATTGATTTGTGAAATAAAGCAATGAGCCAATGATATGGTTTACATATTTTAAGGTAAATATGCCTAAGGTAGAAATTATTACTTTTTCTCCTCACCTTAAAAAGTGTCTCTTATGTAGTGGAAAACAGACTGCCGTTGTTTATGCTTGTGACTGTAGCACAAAAGCTCTTGAAAAGGCAAGGGAGATGGTTGATGCTGTTTTGGGGCTCTCTATCAAGCATCGTTTCCATGCCTTTTTCTGTGACTTCTCTGTGAATGGATTTCCAAGTTGGTTGTTCTGCGACGCATGCCAAAAAACCTACCCAAAGCGACCTGATTGCCTAGCAGGTTACTGTGTAGCCTTTCCTGGTGCAGTTCTTTTCTAGATTCTACAGGGTGTTTGTGCCTCTTGATATTATGGGAAAATGACATGGTTGAGTATGAATTTTGATGGGTTTGTTGTGTTGCTCTTGTAGATGTTGAGGTGAATAATGAGGCCAGCCCAAGTGAATTGTCTTCCTTGCAAGGAGCCATGTGTTGCATTGGCGGAGTTGATTTTGTTACCTTGGTAAGTGTGGTTTTTACCAAATATCTGACTATTTTATGGTTTCAACTATGAGGTTATTTATTCAGTGCACCGTGCACTGGTGCTCCTCCTTGTGAGCTCCCACAAAGATCCGACACATGGCAGAATAGTTCATGATCTTAACATTCATCGGGTTGGTCATCCATGGGTCGGCAACAGTAGAAAATCTACAGCGAATATTTGTCCAAGCCGCTGATCATGGGCCATCGTTCCACATGTCTAAGTTACTACAACAATCTGGATTAAGCAAATTGGTGGGCTCTACCCAATTTAGGTTTTTCTTTCACTATATTGCCCAGAAACATCCTTAAATTTTGTAGGATTGATGTCCTAATCACATGAAAGAAAACCTTTAGTATCTATTGGACTTCCATAGAACATCTATTTGGGTATTATACTTGATAGGTGAATGATATATATTAATTCCATTTTCCTTCCAGCAAACCTTCAAATTGCAGTCAAGCCCATATAGCTCAATCGGCCCACACTCGCGTGGTTCAAAATTTTGAAAACTCAACTCAACTCGATGTCCATCTGGGTCGGGTCAACTTGAAGATTAAACTGTGTCTTTACTGAACTTGACTCAATATCTTAATAATTAATTTTAAGTATGTAATGAGATGAACATTTTTAGGTGCATTTTACAAACCACAGAGAGAGAGAGAGAGAGAGAGAGAGAGAGAGAGAGAGAGAGAGAGAGAGATTAGGGACCTAAATCATATTAGATGTATTAAGAGCAATGTCCAAAGGATGCTAGTCAAAGACAATGAGATCTATGAAAGGTGAAGACAGCATTTTCAAAACATGTTAGATGATAATCACTTAAGAGCGTAGAGATACAAGGAACCATAAAACCAAATAACATCAGAGTCCATAGATTTGAGAATAATGAAAACAAGAAAAGCCCTTGGACCAGATGGTATATGAATAGAGTTTTGGAAGTGTATGGGACATACTGGGTTATTTTGGTTGACAAAGTTGTTCAACAAGATTGTAAGATCGAAGAAAATGCCAGACAAATGGAGAAAAAGTATTGCAATACCTATTTATAAGATTAAAGGAGACATACAGAGTTGTACTATCTATCCAGAGCTGCACACGAGTCAAGCCAAGTCGAGCTTGACATAGCTCGACTCAGCTTGGCTCGGTCCTCGAGCCTGACTGCCCGGCTCGGCTTAGTTCGGTTAGCAACTCGGGCCAATTCGAGCCTGTGTAACATTTTCTCAAACATAGAGTGCACCTTCAATTTTTCACAATATGCAAAACAGCAGTAGCAATTTACAAGTATTTCATCAAACACTCAGCAGGAAGCGTCAAAATCAAGATACGAGGGTAGTTTTATTATGTAAAGTTTTATTTATTTATTTTTGCAGTGATTTGTTTCGTGTCCATACCTTCCTCACCACCAGCCGATCCCGCAAAGAATGTATGTACCCTAAACAACACTTCGTTGAGTCATTTCATCAAACACTTGGTGAGCAGCGTCAATATCAAAATAACCGAGTCACCGAACTGATTCAGTCCGAGTCGATTCGAGCTCAGACATGCTCGAACTCGGCTCGAAATTTTATCGAACTCCAAAAATCAGCTCGACTCGGCTCGAACTCAGTTTCAAACCAAGTCAAATTGAGCTTTTTCGAGTCAAGTCGAGCAAGTCAACCGAGTTAACTTGGTTCGTGTACAGCTCTATATCTATCGTGGGATTAAACCATTGTTTTAAATAACGGTAGTGTGTTGTGTAGCGTTCAATCCTCTATAGCATGTAGCGTAAATACCGTAGCATGTAGCGTAAGCTACATGATACTTCTAATTTTTAATTTAAATATAGGAAAAATATGATAAATAGTAAGAAAAAATCAAAAAATATAAAAATGAGTAAAAGATTATTCATTTTTTCAAGTATAAGCATATTCAAGTAAGTTATTAATTAGCATTTATCAAAAGCCAATCCACATATAAAGTCATAAACCAAATAAAATAACTATCACATCAACAACTTTCTAAGCAAACCACTTTATTTTTTTTTTTAATCAAACCACTTTAATTAATAATGTCTAATTGAAACCACAAGTCACAACTCGCTAGTATGAAAACAAATAAAAATCCCACAGGTTAAGAGTAATAGAGTATTAAGTATAATACATATGTCATCTATACAAAGAGGGATTTTCAAAAAAAAACCCTTTTGAAATCCTTTTTCTTTTAGGTTTTAACTTTTAGGATTTTAAAAAAAAACCCTTTTTAGTTTCACACCAACTTTAACAAATGATCACCACCATTTTAAGTAAAAGTAAACAACGAAATGTTTGGTTTTAACTTTCCATTTTAAGTTTTTATTTTTAATTTTTTATAATATGAGTTCTACACTATTTTTAACAAACAAAACTAAAATTTTTAATTTTTTTTTTTTAAATGTTCTCATCACTTTTCAAAAATAAAAAATATATTGTAGCATACGCTCCAAACGCACACATTACGTAGCTATAGCGTACGCTACGAGCCCTGTAGCGCACACGACGAGGATTTATGCTTTTTAGCTACGCTACGAGCAGTATTTGAAACATTGCATTAAGCATATGAGCCTTGAGCAAAGATAAAGCATGATATGAATGTATTAGAAAATCATTTTGGTTTCATGCTAGGGAGGTCTACTACTGGTGATATTTTCCTACTTAGATAATTGATGGAGAGGTATAAGGATAGAAGAAATGATCTCCACACGATCTTTATGGACTTAGAGAAAGCTTATAATAAAGTTCCTAGAGAGTTAATTTGGTGGGTGGGGGAGAAAGGAGTTTCAAGAGGATATCTTGACATGATTAAGGATATATGAGGGAGTAACAAATGTGAGGACCAGTAGTTGAGAGACAAGTGAGTTCCCAATTATTATAGGCTTGCACTGGTTACGGACGAGTTAATGAGGCATTTGCAGGAAGAGGTCCCATGGTGCATGTTGTTTGCAGGTGACATAGTTTTGATTGTCAAGATAAGAAATGGTGTAAAGTCACTATAAACACAAAGCTAGGTTTATGGAGAGGTGCTTTAGAATCAAAGGATTTAAAATTAGTTGGACGAAAACAGAATATATGGAGTGTAATTTTAATAACATTAGGAGTCGGAACGAGGAATTAGTAAGGATTGCTGACTGGGTAGTTTCCCAAGATGACCACTTCTGATATCTTGTTGAGTCCTGACCGAGTCATGCTCACCAGCGAGTTTCCAAGAGACAGCTCGAAATCTTGCCTGGTTGAGTCAACTTGGCCGAGTTTCACGTCGATGCGCCAAATTTTGGAACTATCTAGTGCTCAAGGCTCTTGATTTTGGAGGATCATTGTGACCTCGAGGTCTCAAGTTCTATTCATCTTACGTACCAACAAAGGAAGTACCCTAGAATGCTAAGTTTGGAAGTCAGTTCTAAAATTATCACAGTTCTTACTGGTTATGTGCTTGATGTTTCCAACTTTCCATTTCAAATAATCGAATGCCAATTTAATCAGTTTCTAATTTTGAGAGTACATCTTGCCATTTATGTTGTGTAAGATCTGCTATCTTTCTCCATTTTTTGAAGGCTAACATCAAGATTTCATTGAGAAGAAATAAAACAACAGCTACCACAGCTGCAGGAAAAAATTGTGCTATTCTTACCAAAATTAGAAAAAATCGGGTAATGCATGAGTGACATACCTTTACTAAACTGCTTAAATAGTTTAGGGGTCCTTTGGATGGGAGTAAATGGAGGTAATGGGGGGAACTGGGAGTAAATGGAGGTAAATGACATTTGAAGTGTGTTTGGATGGGAGTAAATGCATGGAAATGAAAGGAAATTGGATTAAATGGGCTTGCAAATGAAATCCTCTCTACGAGAGAGGATTTGGAAGTAAATGGGGTGAAATGCCTTTTTGAGCTCCTTGGAGAGTTGCATGACTAAACAAAAGTATTGCTATGTACATGTCCATCATACATGCAGCACGCTAATGATACTCCAAAACAATCTAATTATTGGCTACATCACTAAAATCACACCAATAAAATTATCCAAACCCTCCAAAGGTTAACCATCTACATGGATGGTTAAAAAACGTTGGCAAGTTGCTTGTTTGTGATCCTTACGGTTGTGGCCCACCCGAGGCTCAAAATTTTCTCTTTTTTGGCTAAAGTTTATATTTCAATGGACTTATTAGAATCATTCTATTAAATATCACATATGTACACTGATTTGAGATATTAAAGCTGATTTGGGATATCATATACGTTCCTGTGAATATATTGAAAAATTCCAATGCATTCCAATTCCTTCCATTTACTCCCATCCAAACAGAATATTTGGATTTCAAATGCATTTCATTTACTCCCCCGTCCAAACACAACTGGTTAAGCCATTTACTCCCAATTCATTTACCTCCAATTCCATTTCCCATTTACCCCCATTTATAAGCTCCCAATCGAGCCCTTATGTTAAAGCAATCCAATTCATCTTGGAAAGCAAATGACCGCTTAGCTCCTCATATTCTATGTTTTACTCTATCCCCTCTTTAATGACATCTGGCGCACATTTTCTATACTTGCAATACATTTACTGTCCTAGCATTCCAATTCAATTCTCTTTTGCGGTGTTATTTTGTAGATCTTTACTTTATCGGCCGTACCATTTCAGAGAATGCCTCCAGTCATTACAGAATGCATCTCTGTTTTAAAGCCCGGGGGGCTGCTCTTATTCCGGGATTATGGTAAGAGCCACTTTTTTGAAGCATTGAGCTCTTTTTAAGTAAGAGATATTATACAAATCTTGGCCTAAGAAAATCTATAATATGCATGGATTTTCAGTTTGTATGAGTGGAGCCCTTGGTTCAATGATCCGAACAGTTAATATGATCCACTGTGGATGCCGTGTGCATCAAAAATTTCCTGGATTGAAGATCCTAGCCATTGAATTTTTTGTCATTTTTTGGTTTGAATATGCCGTGTGCATCGTGATATTTAAGTATTTGCTAAATTATATGTTTTCTGAGCTTGTCAGGTCTTTATGACATGACCATGCTTCGATTTCAACCAAACAAAAGAGTGGGGTTCAGAGAGTATGTGCGGTCTGATGGAACTCACTCATATTTCTTCTCTCTAGATACTGTGAGGGAACTCTTCCTAGGTGCAGGCTTCATCGAGGTATTACTACATATCATCCACCTTACATTTTAATTTCCCACTTTAAAGCAAGGGCGATGTGATGGAGAAAGTGGATTTGATATAATACAGGGATGCATAGAGCTACATGCTCCATGGTGGCCCTCTTTTCCCATTGTTGGATGGCACACATCTGATCAATATGGGCCATCTAGTAGGTAGTGCCAGTGTTCGAAATATCGGTATCGCACAATGTATCGCACCCTTGGGATACAGATACGTATCGGTTATCGCACGGGATATATCGTTTGTATCGCATAGTTTATCGCACTTTTTGGGAAATATGGGGAAACATCGGGAAAATGGTTGAATTTTTTAATGAAACTTTGGGGATTGTTAAAAAAGACCTCCATACACACTTTTAAATCATAAAATCTCAAAAAAGAATGGCACATAATAGGTTTCCTTTGTAGAGGGTCCTAAGCTCTGCGCTGTCCGATTGAACTAAGACAACTATATCCAGTATCCACCCCGTCTATCTATTTTTCTATATCATTTTAGGAGATTTTGCAAAAAATTAAGCAGATCCAATAATCAGGTAGACCATATCATAGGAAACAATGGTAATTGACCATTAGTGGGCCACTTGAACTTTGGATATGCTTCACCTTTTGGGCTAAAATCATAAAATTATATGGTAAAATGGATGGATGGAGCGGATAAAATACATGAATTATAGTGGCCCCACAAAGTTTACTCACTACGTCGTTCCCACCCCACGCACGTGGATCTCCTGCGAAAGCCTTTCGCATGGAGTTCCTGCGCTGGGAACCCAGATGGGGCCCACTGTGATGTTCGTGAGAAATCCTCCCCTTCCATCAGTTTTGTGAGTTCATTTCAAAACAATATGCCAAAAATGAACCAAGCTTGAGTGGGCCGTGCTAACGGAAAATGTGGTTAGGGAAGTTCCTACCGTTGAAACCTACCTGAGTTCGACAGTGATGTTTACGTGCCATCCATACCGTTAATAACTTCATTCCAACAGGGATGAAATGAAATCACAAATATTAGCATGATTCAAAACTTTTATAGCCCATGAATATTTCAATTGTGGACATTCAATTATCATGTTTTCGGCCAACTTGAGCATTGGAAACGGTTCATTTTTGGCATCGTGTCCTAAAATAAACTCACAAAACGGATGAACGGATAAGATTTCTCACAAACATCACAATGGGTCCCACCTGAGTTCCCAGCGCAGGAACTTAATGCGAAAGTCTTTTGCATGAAATGTGCGTCCGTCGCAGGCACTCCTCCCGCTCAGGTTGTCTGAACGATTCAAAGTGAAATGGGCCCCACAGTAATGTATTTATTATATCTATATTGTTCATGCATATGGAGAGATCATTTTAGATCAAATGAGTAATATCCAAAGCTCAAGTGGACCACACCACAAATAATTGTGGGGACTGAATCTCACCGTTAAAACATTTGTAGGGCCCACCATAACGCCCACCATAACGTTTATTTTTCATCCAATTCATTCATTAGGTCACACAAATCTGGATAATGAGGAAAAACAAATATCATATCGATCAAAAATTTTGTGACCCCAAAAGGGTTTCAATGGTAGACCTTTAATCTTCCACTGCTTTTTTCAGTGTGGTCCACTTGATCTTTGGAACTGTCTTATTTTGTGGCTCAAGTCTTACGACGAGCTCACCAAATGGACGAACGGTTTGGATATAACGCATACCTCATGATGGGACCCACAAAATTGGGTGACGACGTCAACACACCCGTCGGTGGTGTGCGGTACGGAAGCAGATTGCGTACTGAGCAACTCTGTACGCTAAGCGTACTGAGTAAATTCTGTGGGGCCCACTGTCATTTTTGCATTGTATCAACTCCGTACATCCGCCTTGTTATATAAATTTAGGGCTTTCAACCAAAATTTAATCATATCCAAAGTTTAAGTGGACCACACCACTTGAAATGATGTGAATTGAAGTCTACCGTTGAAAAGTTCTTGGGGGCCCACAGAAGTTTTAGATCAAGATGATTTTTGTTTTTTCCATTCATCCATGTCTATGTGATCTTATGAACGGTTTGGATGACAAATAAACATCACTGGGGGCCTTAGAAATGTTTCAACGGTGGAAATCAATATTTCCACTGTTTCCTTTGGTATGTTCTACTTGAGCTTTTGATATACTTCGGTTTTGGGCTCAACCCCTAAAATGATCCGGAAAAACGTATGGACGGCGTGGATGGACCACATACATTCAAGGTGGGCCCAACTGAGTTTACTCAGTACGATAAGAGTGCACTGAGTAACTCAGTACGCAATCCGATTTCATGCAGACGCCACCCTATTCAAAAAACAGGGCAGGACGCCCTTTTTTTTCTAAGCAGAGAGGGTTCCGGCCCCAAAATCTCCCAAATCTTCGGATTCCGACCCCCAAATCTCCCAAATCTTCGGATTCTTCGGATTTTGACGAGGATTTCCCCCGATGTCGCCCAAATACCCGGATTTCTTCGGATTTTGACGGATTTCTCTCCCAAATCGAAGATTTTGCTTGCACTAATCTACGAAAGAAGCTTCGATTGGAATGGCCCACCAAATGGAAGCTTTCGATGATGACGATCTCTTGTACAGGTACCGAAATCCAGTTTCTTGTTTTTTTTTTCGATTTTTTCGGATAATTATAGTTTCGATTTTTTTTTTCGATTTTTTCGAGGAAATCGCGCGATATCGTCAAAATATCATGCGATATCGACGATATATCGGCCGACATTTGAAATTGGGATTTTTTGGTATCTTCCGGGGGTTATCGGGGGTGTATCGTCTCGCATGGGTGCGATAACGATAATATCGGCCGATATATCGGCCGATAGTATCGATATTTCGAACACTGGGTAGTGCACACTGTTAACATGCCATATACCAAAAATAGGCTAGTACACTCATCCAATGTTTTAAGTATCAATGATATCGAACGATATATCTTGTATCCTACCTATGCGATATGAAACACACAAGTAGTGGGATATATCCTACATGTCCGATCTGGTGAGCATTTTCGATTTTTTTGATCCTTTTTTCTGTAAGTCATGTTAAATTAGTGTCAACTGTCAAATTGTTACAAATCCAGGAGATGAGCCAAGTTGCAGAAAATTGAAAAAAAAAATAATAATTTCCCAATTTCTCGCAAATCGATTGCAATTTTTGTTTTCAAACATAAAATCAAACATGTATATAACCTACTTGATCTAGTGATTTTTCTTTTTCTTTTGAATGTATTGCTTGTGTTTCCACACGTCTTCTTACATTTTTTTTTTTAATAAATTATATGAATAGACTTTGAATATATTTGCATCAATTCAGTTAGACAATGCATAGATTAGGACCCTATACAAAGAAAACCTATTATGTGCACTTGGTTTTTTATAATGTTTTGATTTGTAAGTGTGTATTGATGTCTTTTTTAACAATCATTGAAATTTCATTGAAAAATTCGACCAATTTCCCAATGTTTCCCCATGTTTCCATCAACAACGATACATTACGCGATACAACCAATATATTCCATGCAAATGCGATAACCGATATGTTTCTGTATCCCAAAGCTGTCTTGCGTAGTGCGATACCGATATTTCGAACACTACACTCATCAAGTATGCCTCATGTAAGTTGAATTTGGACTGTTGTTCTTTTTTTCCTAAACACCCATTTTTCTCAAACAAGTGTGATCTACCTGATCAGTGTGGACCAATATTATTTTCTGGTCAAGGGCATGTTCACACTACCTGATGAATGGTCCGAATCTATGACATGCATGTCATCCAATAGTGAGA
Organism: Magnolia sinica; assembly: GCF_029962835.1. NCBI lineage: Eukaryota > Viridiplantae > Streptophyta > Magnoliopsida > Magnoliales > Magnoliaceae > Magnolia > Magnolia sinica. Next base: position 64,392,901 of record NC_080589.1, on the reverse strand, counting down.
AGCTACCTGGCATGGTGGCTTTGATGCATGGCCCCACATTCTATCAAAAGATTCAAAACCTGATGGAAAAGAATACTGACCTATTTAAGGTATCTGTCCAAGCCATTATTTAAAGTAGTTTCCACAGTTTCTCAAGCAGAATACTACCTGGTAGGGGTGCAACTTGGGTGGGTTGAGTCTGGTTGATGGTCAACTAAGCCATACCCGACCTCAAGAGGACCCAACCCATTGTTCCGAATATTGGCAATATTATTGATAATATCACCAATACATTGGTGATACAAGCGACATTAGAAATTTATATAGTAAAAAATATCGCACATTGGCAAAACTTTGTGATATATCAACGATATATTGCCGATACATGGAATTTCTGATATTACCACTGTTAAAGGTATCACCGAGCTGGCATATGGATAGTATTGCCAATTTATCGATATCGCCAGAAATCTACTAATTAAAAAAATCAATTTCAAAAACTTTTTTTTATAGGAGCATGGTTGTGTGATGAAATGCATGCATGTATGCGTGTGTATATATGCATGCATGGATGGATGGATCCATGTATGTGCGTATGTGCGTATATATATATGCATGGATTGATTGATGAATGGATCATGCATGTGTCACTATCAATGTTCGAAGTATCAATATCACTACAAGTTTCGTTGGCCGGGGATATAGAAACAATATCGATACGCCGACACCCATACATGCGGCGAAACATGCAGAAAATTGTGAAATTTTTCAATGAAACTTCAAGAGATGCTAAAATACACATATTTGCGTATTTAATAATATAAAAAATTTGCAAAAAGAATGCATACATGATAAGTATTGGAGTAAACCAGCTCCTTATCACATCACAACGATGTAAACCCAAGCCACAACAAACTCAGATCAAACCCTAGGTATTAGAAATTCGGCTCTAACACCACTGCTAATTCGTGCGCTTTGTGGAAGCATGATAAACGAAGATAAAACAATATAATAAAGTAGATAACCAAACCAAAAGTAATCAACCACAAAATACACGATATTTTATGTGGAAAACCCTTGCGGGAAAAGACCACAGCACAAAGCAACAAATATCTCAACTATAATCAAAACCTTAGAGTACATCACTCACCTTCTTCGATTACAGGATCGCTTGATCTCCCTTGCTATCCACAACCCATGGAAAACCCTTTCCAAAACCTTACAAACATTGGAAACCCTTGCCCTTAGAGGGAAACGTTTGTCTGGTACAAGCCCTGATTCAGAATTAGGCTTAAATACCATTCACTTACGCAAACTGTTGGTCGCACCTTCAGTCGACCGAGCTTTCAATAGAGACTCTCGATCGACCAAAATAATCTTCGGTCGATCACGAACAACATAGCGTGGTTTGGTTGACCCCTGAATTTCTCGGTCGACCGAACTGCACCTGCAACCTAAAGTCATAATGCAAGGCATCCTACACAACAATCTCCACCTTGACTTATATTTTGCCAAGTCACCTTGAAGACCTCCTATGCAACATCCACCTCGAGCGTAAACTGCTCCCTTCATTCTCCACCTAAAACGTAACTCCATCTACACCCATGTGCAAAGGTGCCTAATCTCATAAATGGCTGGTGACATTGATCAAGCCCAAGTAGTGGTTGAACTTCTCTGTGGTCACCGACTTTGTCAACATATCTGCGGCATTCTCATTTGTATGATCTTCTTAAATAGAATCTCTCATAAAGTAATGAGCTTGAGGGAGGGAGGAGGGAAGGAGGGAGACCGCATATAGGAATTGAAAGGATAAAAATGCTCTTAGAAAAAACGAAGCTTACATCTCTTCATATTACTATTGTAGGGATAAAATTAGCCAAGTGCTGCTTTCGAGTGAGATCCAAGTCATTTGTGGCTTTTTGCAGGTGGAATTTGAACCATACATTGGACACCAGCCACACTTTCTAGTTCCCAAAAATACCCATAAGGCTCTAACTTCATTTAAAATGTCTTTCCATGCCCTTATAATATTCAAAGTTCCCCTCTCTAGGAAACTAATTGTGGGGCTAAATCGGTCAAATGCTACTCGCATTGTATATAGGGTAGATTATAAGAAAAAACTGGACAAATTCCCTTTTAAGTTCAAACAAATTAATGAAACTCGATTGACTCTGGTGACTCAAATAGACTCAGTCGGGTTTTTGAGTAGACTCATTGACTTTCCTCCAAGATGTACAAGAGCCAGTTACAATCAAGATTTTTGTCGAGCCAACTTGACATTGATTGAGTCAACCCATTTGAGTATTTAAAACTCCTGTTGTTGAGATTGTATTTTGTAGTGCCATTGTCCTTTTTAAAGCTGGTTGTAACAACTGCTTGTCTTATACATGCAGCTGGAGCTTGAGTATTGTTGTGTCAAGTCAGTGAATCGCCGAAGTGGGAAGGACATGCGGCGGGTTTGGGTTCATGCAAAGTTCCAGAAGCCTATCTGAAGCTGCCTATCAAGCATCAGCACATTACTGGAGGTAATGAGAGAAGTAATCAACTTATATTTTTCACTACTCTTCTATATCGAAATTGAGTTTGCTAATCCCATGCATATACGTGTGGCCACATCTTGTTTCCCAGGAACGCATCTGGGACCCCAAACGTGGATGAGGTGGGGCCCATCATCTAGATGACCTGACTCAAAAGTCGGAAGTTCAATCCATCAGGTGGGTCATGAAGCATGCACCAAAACCACGGGCAGTTTAAATATTGCAACAGTCCACATTTAACCAGTAGCTGTGGTCCGCCTAATGAGTTGACGAGCTTGATTTTTGGGTTAGGATATCCAGTCGGTTTGACCCTCCTAATGGAGAGTTGCATGTGAGCTTAGCATACCTCGCTGTCGATCATGGGCATTGGACAGTCCTGCCTTGGATGGTCGGTGTGGATGATTTCACTGTGGAAGGATTCTACCCATGGTTTATATTGATGATAAAGTATCCAACGCCAAACGCTAATGATGTGAGACAAGTACACAAGATCTGGACTGTTCATACATTGTACCCTATGGCACACCCGTGATGTGATCCTAGCCATCGATTTGATGACTTTTGCATACCATTGATTGGAATATTTTCTAGCCATCCATTTGTAATTTCGAACAATCCCCTGAACAGTGGCTAAAGATCAACTCATTCCTTGTGAATTTTTGGGGTATGCCTCATCGGTGATAGGATCTAGAGTGCCTGATGACCAAGATGATATTTTTTATAACATTGGATCCTCTCTACATCATACCATTCATGTGTCTATTTTCTTCTTTTGTGCTCGATTAGGGTTTGCAACCCCAATTAATTGGCATTTAAGGCTTAGATGGTGGTGGTGATACTTGATTAGGGTTTCTGATATGGGTGATCAGAGTTTGGATTGTAAATACAGACCAGACTGCAATTTAGGGAATTTGTTACTTGATTTTTGCCCGCTATGATTTTATTTTTATTTTATTGAAGGATTTATTTTTTGCACCAAATTGTCCATATGTGTATGATCGGTCCATCAATCTTGACCATCGGTGGGGCTGATGTCCACCTTAGGGCAGACCTTTCTTATTTTTCCAGCAAAAATTTTAGCCTAAGCCTGTCATCTGATCTTGATGTTTGTGCCTGAGCCAAGACTAATGGCGCATCGTAATCGGTCATGGCTTTAAGGTTTGGTTGGGGCTCAGTAGAAATAGCCCAGGCTATTAATGGTCCTATAATTCTTGATGATGGGCCCTACTGTGTCCACATATTCTAATTCCTCTTTGTTGTGGCTGGGCAGTTTTTTTTTTTTTTTTTTCCTGGGCAAGCATTTTAGTGCATCGGATAGGAAATTATCCAAGATTGGTAAAAATGTATCCAAATTCACAATGCTAACCGGAGTTTTGCTATTAAAAGATGGGTTTTTTTAAAAATAAAAATAAAAATAAATAAATTTGGGCAATAGGCATTTTAGTAAAGTAGATAGCAAATTATCTAATATCAATAAAAATGTATCCAAATGCACAATACTAACTGAAATTTGACTATATATATATATTGGGGGTGGGCATTTTAGTGCAATAAATAGAAAATTATACAAGATTGGTAAAAATGTATCCAAATGCACAATGCTAAGTAGAATTTAGCTAAAAAGGCTTTTTTATATAGGTGTATCCTAAAGGGGCTTGTTTTTTTATTTCAGTAAACCTGATCGACTCTTTTAAAACTGTAATAGATGGTCACAACATTTGAACCTGATCAGAACCCACGATCTTGATATGGACCCAAACCTATTTCTAGATTTGGATCGGACTCGATAATTAATCAGACATCCGATATCTGGATCCAAGTCAGACCAGGCCCACGGGTTGGTTAGTCGATGTGGCTTGTTTCTCCATTCAATCTTGACTGTTCCTGAGGCTGTGGCCGACCATGATGCTCGTGTGACATCCACTCCGTCCATCAGTTTTGCAAGATCTTGTCAGGACATGAGCCAAAAAATAAGGTAGATTCAAAAATAAAGTGAGCCACACCACACGAAACAGTGGGGATGGAAACAGCCGCAGTTAAGACCTTGAGCCCACCCTGATGTTTATATACCATCCAAGCCCTTTATAAGGTTACTCTGACTGGCATGAATGGAAGACACATCAGCCTTATCTAAAACTTGTGGACCCACAAACGTTTCAACGGTGGGATTGAATCCTAAGCGCTAGTGTCAAGCATGGATGAGATTACAACCGCTCATAATTGATAGCCGTACTTGAGATGATCCAGGCCGGTCAAAATTCAAAAACATTAGATGATCTAATCAATCCCATCACCGCCCACAAATAGACATCATGATATAAAATTGGTTAATAATTCCTTGAATCTGACCAAAGATTTTGTGGTTTAACGGTTGGGATTTTCTAATTGGGGAGTTATTTGATATTCTGGAGAGTATGACTCTTGATACTTAGGCACCCAAAAATTGCACACGGCTCTCAGTCACTTAAGTCGCAAACCCGGACCCCAAATCAGATTGGATGAACAATCCTAACCTTTGATTCGTGGATACCTGTTTGTTAAAATAGGATCACCGGGTATTTTTCATTTTCAACGGTCCATGAGTGTCCACCAATCCAATAAGTTAGTTTATAAAACATGGGACGCTACTTGCTTGTGGGGCCCACCATGAAGTCTGTGTTATATCTACTCTGTCCATCTGTTTCTCTAGTTCATTTTAGGACATGAGGCAGATCCAAAATTCAAGTGTGCCACACAACAGTGGGGATTGAACTGCCACCATTGAAAACTCTTGGAAATTTTGATCAAAATGATATTTGTGTTTTCCCTTCGTCCTTGTGGGACCCGCCTTATGAACGGGTTGGATGGCATATAAACATCATGGATAGCCCCAAGAAGATTTCAACGGTAGGTGTTTCTGTCCCTACTGCTTCCTTTGGTGTGGCCCACTTGAATTTTGGATCTGCCTCATGTCTTAAAATGAACGGGAGAAACGGATGGACCGAGAAGATATATAACACTGACAACACGGTGGACCCCACAGAGCTTGGAGTTTACAGTCAAGAGGCGTCATACCTCTAAAGTGGGACCTATAATCGACGTGTACAATTTATAAGTAATTGGTAATTGCCTGCATATGATCCGTCATGCTCTTTCAGAGTATCTGAATTTTTTTTCTTTTTATTCTATAGAATGGAGGATTTCATATGCAGTTTCAAATATACGAAGCACCAGTGGTCTAGTGGTAGAATAGTACCCTGCCACGGTACAGACCCGGGTTCGATTCCCGGCTGGTGCATTCCTTTTTTATATTTTCAATCAACGGTGTTCAGATGATCTCAACCTTTAAATTGGTGGGATACAATTAAATTGTATTTTTATTTTTATTTTTTCCCCAGTTTTGTAATATTGGCCAATGAAACTGATTATCTTTTCAATCAATGGTGAATCTTATTGGATGAGAACAACAAGATTGAGAATGGTCAGGATGAGAACAAGATCATTGTTGTCCCTTCAATCCATTGTTCAAGCTTGGCTCGCATTATCCAGCATAGGCTTGGGCTAGGACAATCCAAAATAGTGCAGCCCAAGCTTAAGGTTGGTCAGGTTGGATATATATATATATATTCGGTCAAGCTGTGTGGCCCCACCGTGATGCGTGTTGAACATCTACCCCACCAGTCAGATGCACCATTCCATGGTGGGCCTCAGGCTTAAAAATCAAGTCAATCCATGACTTTTGTGGGCCACACCACATACAAAAGTTGAGAGGGGTTATCCTCCTGTTAAAACATTCATAATCGTTTTTTGGGCCCATCGAGATGTCGTTCACAAATCCAGTCTATCCATTATGTGTGTCCCACTTGGATGAGGGGTTAGACCAAGTTTCATACGCATACAAATTTCGGATGGGCCCCACCAAGTGCTTTTATATGTTTTAAGCATGAATTCATATGATTTTAGATGGTATGGCCCGCCTAAGTTCCATGTACGGCTGATTCTTATGATATCCCCTAATTTAAAGGGGATCCATCAAATGCATGGTGTTGATGTTCGACACACATTATGGTGGGGCCTACATAGTTGGACCTCATGGGAAGATCCCATAAGGTGTACCGCTTAGAACCATTGAGAATTCCTCCATATAAATAGAGATATATGTGTGTGTGTGTGTGGTTCTGCTCACGGGAACTTCCCATGAGGTTGAGTTGTGTGGGCCCACCGTGATGTGTGTTGAACATCTACCCATCAGTCAGATGCACCATTCCATGGTGGGCCTAGGGCTTAAAAATCAAGTCAATCCATGACTTGTGTGAGCTACACCACTTACAAAAGTTGAGAGGGGTTACCATCCATTAAAACATTCATAATCATTTGTTGGGCCCACCGAGATGTGGTTCACAAATCCAGCTCATCCATTATGTGTGGCCCACTTGGATGAGAGGTCAAACCAAGTTTCAGATGCATCTAAATTTCAGGTGGGCCCCACCAAGTGCTTTTATATGTTTTAGACATGTCCTCACATGATTTTAGGTGGTATGGCACACCTAAGTTCCTTATATGGCTGATTTTTGGCATATCCCATAATTTAAAGGGGACCCATCAAATGCACGGTGTCGATGTTCAACATACATCAAGGAGGGGCCCACACAACTCGACCGCATAGAACCTTTTCCCCACATATATATATATATATATATATATAGGATTGCAACGAAAACATGAGTAAATGAGGATTTTTATATAGTGTATTAAAAAAATTGTCTTGCAAACCGCAATAAACTGGGCTGGACTGATAGGTTGTTTTATACAGTCTAAACCCAGCTCAACTGAGAAACGGGCATGAATTTTAAACCTGAGCCTAGCCATCGAACCTGATACTCCAGCCCAAGCCCGACCCTGGGTAGATCAGGCTGAAAGTCAACTGAGCTCATTAACCTCCTTAACTAGGAAGCTAGTGTTATAAAGGCTTTATAAAACTTACCATTATAATTTTATGACATCTACTTCATACATTTAATGTCAGCTTGTGTCAAGATATTATCTTAAAAAACAACCGAAGTAGATTGGAAAATCCAATGAGCCACAATATGAGAAAGATTGGAGATAGGTCACCCAACATTGAAATCATTATATGTCATTCACTCTCTTTAAACACGTATGTATCACGTGTCACAACTGCTTGTAACCAACACCTTTCCCTTCCCCTCATTTCACCACATGCATTGCATGTGCCATACCCGTAGTTTCATTTAATGATGAGATAGTAACAAAAATGTCGGCAAAACGAACTCTCTCTAGTTTCCTCAGGTTTATAACAACTCCAGCGTGTTTGGATACACATCAAAACAGCTGTTTGTGGAGGACACTCCATTTCAGATCCAAACGGAGGATTGTGGCTCGTTTGGAAACCCACCTGAATTTGCCGCTTTCAAAATCACCCAACGAAATTGAAGCTAAAAAGTCCCATTGCCTAGTCAATGAAAACGCATTTGCCAAATTTGCATCCAAACAGGCCCTAAACTTGGTTTTGTAACTAATCTTCCTACTCAAGGCAGTTTGCTTGCATTAAAAACAAAATGATATTGGCCGCAGAAATAACGTTCCGCTTCAAGTCATTTCAGGACTTTTTATCTTTTCAAATGCTATCATCAAACATATTTCCACTCATCATCAGTTCGAAAACAACAAATCCAACGGCCAGGGTTGCACATGCAGTGAGCATGATTGTTTCAAGAAACCTATACTTCCAATCATGGGCATGGTCAAATTACCCCTTTGGATGTGATCCCTTCAACATGCTTCTATACACATCAATTTGATGACCACAAATCCAACGGCCAAGGTTGCATGGATGGTAATCATGGGCATCATGGGGCATACTAGATGGACGATCTGAATTCCTTGTAGCAGACCAACATGGGCTGTGGTCACTGTTCAGTTATGCTGAACCAAAGATGGTTTCATCACAGCGAAAACACTGCTGCATTTCATTCTTGGATGAGAATAAATGGGAGGGACTGTGAGTAAACGGAGGTAAATGGAAGTAAATGGCTTTTTTTGGGTCGGGAAGGAAGTAAATGTAGGTAAATGAAATGAATTGAGAGTAAATGGGGATGCATATGAAATCCTCACTCAATGTAGAGATTTGAGAGTAAATGGAGGTAAATGCCTTTTTGGGTTCTCTTTGGAGAGTCGCACGAGTAAACAAAAGTGTCACTATGCATCTATGTGTCCACCGTACATGCGGCATGTTGATGATACTTTGAAACAAGTCACTTATCAGCTATATCACTAAAATCACACCAGTAGAATGATCTAAACCGTTCAAATATTGGCCATCCAAATGGACGGTTAAAAAAGTTGACAAGTCAATTGTTTGTGATCCTTACATTTGTGGCCCACTTAAGGCTCAAAATTTCCTCACTTTTGGCTAAAAGGGCATACTTCAATGGGCTTAATTACAATTATTTTTTTAAATATCACATTTGTACACTAATTTAGAATATTAAAGCTTATTTAGAATATCACATATGTTCCTGCAAATATATTGAAAATTTCAAACACATTTCAATTCCTCTCATTTACTCTCATCCAAACAGAATATTTTGAATTTCATTGAATTTCATTTACTTTCATCCAAACACAACTTTAAGTCATTTACTCCCAATACATTTACCTCCAATTCCATTTCCCATTTACCTCCATTTACAAGCTCCCAAACGGGGCTCAAGTGTTTATTAGCGGTTCACCAATCAGACGGCTAATAAAGTAGATAAAAAAGACATGGGCTATTATTACCTGTGCATGGACAGGCCCACATCTGAAATTCTGAAGAACAGAATGTTGTAGCCTACAACCAATAGCAGGTTATCAGTTCTTGAGACAAAACAGACCACCATCTAGCAAGAGGACTTTGTAGGATCACATCCATCAGCAAAAGCAGCACAGGATCCATACATGCAGTGCCCAAGCTTCGGACCATGAGCAGGGATGGCCCACCCATCTCCCAGATTGTAAGTCTCCAACCCACCCAATATTTGTACTATTTCCCACTGAATGTGAACGGCTTATTCTCCTTAACTGTCATTTGCAGGCCATTGATATAAGATCTTTACCATCTGGAAGATCCATTCTGAGGCATCTTCCCAATCTCTTCTCACAGCCATTAATTCCCAGTCCCTGTCATCTGCAGGCCTTTGATCCAAGGGTCACTATCTTCCCAATCTCTTCTTGGATCCCCAGACGCTCGCCTGGTGTGTACACCATGGTTTCTCCTGTTGGAGGAAATGCTCCTTCAGCAAAGCTACCATCATCCTACTTCAACAAAAATACCAAGGCCCTATCGTGGGTAAGCCAACGGGACTTCACATCCCTTCCCTTCTAGTAGTCTCATAACCTCCATCCCTTATAGTCTCTGAGAACTAATCACCTACAACCTACAACCTAATCCAAAGTTCCCTCTCCTTCTAACCCTTGGTTTGATCATACCCTCCATCGAAGGATTACACCCCAAAAATCTCCAGGAGAGATCCTAGCCATCAATCTTTAACCTTTTTCCAGTTGAATGTGAATTACCACTGCACAAATTGAGAGTTACAATCACTGTATTGAAGATAATATGGACAAATCTCTTTCTTTGGAATTTCTCGTGATTTTCAAAACAGTTTTCTTGGGATGTTATCAGGAAAATATTGCTATATATATATATATATATATTAATGTCAAATGCACCAGTGCTCTTAGAGCACTATAAGTTATCATGCTCCTAGTAGATTGGTACGCTTGGACAGGCCGTTCAGTTGACCTAAACTGTCCATTAGGTTCAGAAGACATTTCATGGGCTATCTTACAGAAATCTTATTAGTTGAATGATCCAATACATCTTTTATTTGGCCTTATTTTCTATAGCCATTCATTTTCGAAGCCACAGATTGGATTGTTACCATTACCCAACAACAAGTGAATTCTTTAGAATCATATGCAATCCATGATAGGCCCCCTAACAAATAGATGGATCAATTGGACCTATTTTGTGTAAATTGTCTTGACTGTACATATTAAAGACCATTGATCAAATGGTTTATATTTGTCAGGTCCATGCCATATTTACATGGTAGCCCATGAATTGTGTACAGAACCTAATGAACAGGATCCTTACTCTTGCTCCAGTGGTAAACTCTTAGGAGTTTCAACACCCAGTCAAGGGTTCGAGTATCCATAGGTGGTGAAATCCCACTGCAGCGTGAGTGTGTGGGGTGTGTGTGCATGTAAAAAAAAAAAACTGAAAGAACAGTCTAGTTCAATTGATTGGAATGTCTGAGTGTCCTGATGCAACTAGGAGCACTAATAGCGTTCCGAGTGCTCTGGGGCATTTCTCCTACATTATTCTTAGTGAATTAGTTAAGATACTAAATAATTGCGGTGTCAATACCGGGATAATATCAGGATAAAATCACGAAATTTGAAAAGTGGTGATATTTTGAAAATCTCATGAGATTATTGTGATAATATTGTTTCATTATTTTTCACAAAAAATATTGTGAGATATTTAAAAATCCCCACAATATTTGTCACAATGTTGAAGAGAGTCACATGGAAAAAAAAAAAACCTCTTGAATGCCTAAATGCAATTAAAAGGTGAAGATAACACGTAATATCTGTGGCATCACAAACAATACTGTCATCCATGCATGCCAAACATTTCAAATGAAAAGATATGTATAGATTGACAAGAGTTTGTTTCACAATGGTTATAAAGAAAAGAAAAAAGAAAAACAATATCACACAGAGGGAACTAGTAAGGTAAGGATCCGTCATAAGCTGAAAAGGAGTCTTTGAGTCCTTGTAAAACACTAACAATAGTACCTTAGTTCATTTCAGAAGATGGCTCTACTTGGTCAAGTAATAAATGAGCAGGAAGAGTGCCAGAAAGGATGCAATGAGGGTAGCCATTCTGCGGCTTGATTTCGTCTCGAACACCTGCAATAGAGGTAAGCATGTAACTCTGTGACATGGTAGAAGCAGAATGCTCCTCGCAAGCCCCCACCAGCAAATGCCAATCCATGAGCACCCCAACATGTTCCAACATCGAACACGTGCATGAGATGCAGGCCATACATCGCATGGGGCATCATGACATGTAACATGGACCATCATATTTGGTAGCAGCTGGTGTGACAGCCGGCTTATGACCTTCATGATACAGGCGGTAATGGCCATTACAGCCCTGTAATGGTCTTCTTCTTCTTTTCTTTTCTTTTTTTCTTTTTTAATAAGGAGAAAAAAAAAATGTATCAGCACCGTATCGGCCTGTTACGGAGTTTTTTTTTTTTTCAAATTGGGCAGTATCACAATGTATAATACAAGAGGCACCACCATTACTATAATGTAACCGTTTTTTAATACCTTGCCGTTGACTAAAATCAGCCAGTCCACCCTTCTGTATCAAGGAAATGAACAGACAATAAATGCAATACTTGTTCTTCTGGCCATTCCGATGGGTATACTCCCTTCCCGCAGTTCACAATCAACAGAAGATGTGTGGTCATATCAGTGATTGCGCCAGCCTGATTTTTGGGGCCAGAGCAAGTAGCAATGGAACCCACCCATGAAGAACTCAGATTTTGAATGCATGCCTGATTGGCACGTATGGTGCACATTTCTGGCATTTGGATTGGTGCTTGCAATAGCATTCTTCGAATAACTAAACTCAAAGAACAGGGTTCTATTTCACTTACCATCTTGAATCGATCCATGGTTCCTGACAGGACTCCTCTTGATGAATCCATATCATTGCCCTGAATTCAATCCACAGAATAAAAATTCATGTCACTATTTTTGGTTAATTAGGAAAACACTTCAGGGGTAGAACACATACCATTCGATCCAATATGCGATTATGACTATCCACCTCTTCATGAATATCGCCTGTCAACTGCCAAAATTCAAACAGAAAACATCATTCTATCAGGACTTGTTGGGAGATATCCAAAACCAAACATCAATATCACCTGTCAACTGTCAAAATTCAAACAGAAAACATCATTCTATCAGGACTTGTTGGGAGATATCCAAAACCAAACATCAACTGGAAGTCATTATGAAAACAAATTTCCCAGTGAGAAAGGAATTTCAATTCATGAGAGACAACGATCCCAAGAGAGCAGTAAAAGCTCGGCCTACATAATTGAGCTGTGGGGATAAATCAGTGGCAACTAAAATCGTATTTAAGACCAGTGTTTAAAATAGCTCACACTACATAGCATAGCTTAGCCTTCACACTATGTAGCTCATGAAATTAGCTTAATTCATGTGGCCTACGCTTACACTGCAAGTTAGTTTTAACCAGTGTTCGAAATATCAGTATCGCGTTACGTATCGCACCCTTGGGATACAGCTATGTATCGATTATTGCATGGGATATAGCAGTAGTATCGCATAATGTATCACTGTTGTTGGAAACATGGGGAAACATTGGGAAATTAGTCGAATTTTTCAATGAAACTTCAATGACAGAGATGTATCGATTATTGCATGGGATATAGCGGTAGTATCGCGTAATGTATCACTGTTGTTGGAAACATGGGGAAACATTTGGAAATTAGTCGAATTTTTCAATGAAACTTCAATGACAGTTAAAAAAGACATCAATATACACTTATAAATCCAAACATTACAAAAAAACGTGCACATAATATGTTTTCTTTGTATGGGATCCTAATCTATGCGCTGTCTAACTGAATTGATGCAAGTATATTAAAAGATTATTCATATAATTTATAAATGTAAGAAGATGTGCAGAAACACAAGCAATATATTCAAAAGCAAAAGAAGAATCACTAGATCAAGCTACATACATGTTTGATTTTATGTTTGGACACAGAATGTAACCAATTTGCAAGAAATTGAAAATTTTTGATTTATTTTTTCCAATTTTCCGCAACTCGGCCCATCTCCTCCAAATCTCCAAATCAAAACATGAAAAATCATGGATTTGTAACAATTTGACATTGATTTAACATGATTTATAGAAGAAATAAAAAAAAGGATCAAAAATCGAAAATGCTTACTGGATCGAACATGTGGGATATATCCCACTAGTGCGTTTCGTATCGCATAGGTGGGATACAAGATATATCATGGGATATATCGGCCGATACTGTGATACTTAAAACATGGTTTTAACCAAACATAAAAATTAATTAATATTTTTCAATGATTTATTATATTTTATATTTTCAATAAGAATCAATTAATGTTTTCAATTATTCTGGTAAAATAATATACATAACAGTGTTGAATCAGTTTTGTTATTTCTTTATCTTTATGCATAATATTTGCTCTCTTTTTCCTATCATTTAGGGTGTGTTTGGTTGATGAAATTTCTTGATATTTGGTGCAACCAAGCACAACCCTAATTAAAAATTTAGAGGTAGCATGTAGCATTAAGCTATATGCTACGTAGCTTACACCTCATGCTTTGGAGGTATGATGCTACACTACACGTTACTCGCTATTAAAAACACTGTTTAAGGCTAATTGCACGACAACTGATTAAATCCAGCAATAGAAAAGTGTTCCTTTCTCTGTCTGCATGATTAAACCATCCAACCATAATCCAATTTTTACTTATACAGCATAGCTCTATACACTCTACCAACTTGACCATTAGTCTCTGTTATTCTCTTTTACCGTCTTTTCTTATTGGTGGATAACCAAAACTTCTGCCAAGGAGGAAAGAAAAAGAACAAAATTGTGTCAAGGGATTGAATCCCAGTATGAAGTGAAGATTGTGATCCCCATCTTTTCCTATTAACGTGGCCAACAAGTTAGCTTCGCTAGGAGCAAAGGAAAATGAAATGTTTAGAGTCAAAGTAACTTCCTAGTATCACTGAAAATTAAAGCCAGTCTCTTAGGCCTCAGAAGTTCCTTTCCAGATCAAGTTAGAACTTAGAAACCCCGATGATGGCAACAGAACTGACAAAGGACTCAAGGAAGATGTGCGATAAAGTGCATTTGCTTCTGCTTCAAAGGGGCCACCAAGCTGCAGGACCAGGTAAACAGATCTTGATGGCCCACCATGGCCCTGGTCTGCTTCAATGCTGAGTTGCTACTCTTCCAGTAGAAACCTCCAACTGATTCAGGTGAGTCAGTCAATAAGAAAATCAGACGCCTCTCCTGCAGGCCAAAGCATTTCCTTGGAATGTCTTTCAGAAGCTTCGCCAGAAGCAACTAGTAACTACCCAAATGCCTTTTGCTGCCAATGCAGGTACTATAGTACTGTACCATAGTACTCTTTCCAATTTTGTACAGAAATCTCTGCTCACTGAAACATTTCCTTTGAATGATTCTAGAAGCTTTGCTAGAAGTGACTAGTCGCTTTCCTTATGCCGCTGTTCCATAGTATGGTCAACCTCCAACATTGAGTTTCCAACCACCAATTTGATGCCAACTCCAAGGGGTATAATAACTTCTAGCAAGCACGACACAGTTGACAAGCTGAAGCTATTACCAAAACAGGAAAACCCTTGCAAGACAGAATCCCAACTAAAGAAGGATCACCTTATTTTGATGAATGTCTCTTCAAGAGATATCATTTCTGCACAGTCAAGTTTGCTGCAGAAATGATGCATGGGAAAGAACTCACAGTCAAGAAGGCACTTTCAGTAGCCTTTCTAAACTGGATAACCGTGAAAAAGCATCTGTGAAGGTCTGAAGTGTCGAAACAGAAACATTCAATTTCTTTTTTTTTATTCAAATACATCATCATCTTAGGAATAAGAAATTGGGATGTAATGGCCGGAAAAACAAAACCAGAACATCACAATCTTTAACTACTGACAGTGCCATTTTGATAAGATGGGAAGATTCATATTCCATATCCTTCTCAAAACACACGCGCCCGCGCGCGCACACAAAAATCACATATCCAACAGTACATGGTAAAGGCTATCACTTGTTTTTAAATTGGTAATCTTGAGCTCGGAACAAAGACCTCAATGTTGAAATGCAGACCATCCAACATTGGGCTACAGGCTTGAACCCAAGTTAACCACTTAGTTATTTCAACTGAACAAATAGCATTATTCTTTTCTTTTTCTTTTTCTTTTTTTTTCTTTTTTTTTTCTTTTTTTTTTTTTTGCAATGGCCAAACAGCATTCTTCTTTAGTTATTCAATGTAACAAATAAAATTATTCTTTTTTTTTAAAGGCCCAATAGAATTCTTCTCTAGAGTAGTGAATCCTCAAGAACAAACTCAAAAGGCAGCAGATTAAAGGAAATGTGCTATCCTGCTGATCCACAGAAATGGACACTTTTCTGCATCTAAGAAGAATCCCCATAGAAAGTGTATGCCAATTTTCTGCTATTAAGCATGCAACAATCGCATGTGGTGGTGGGAATTATTGTGGGCTTATCCATACCTCTAAATACGAAGTTGCAATGGAAGGCTCCTCATAGCCTGCACTATTCTGAAAACACTGACCATTCTTTTCGCCCCAACTAACTCACCAGATAACCGGAAGCATGAGATACCAAAATCATCTTGCCTATTTTTCCATGCCATGCCCAAAGAAGCTCCCCTCACAGATTGAGGCATTACCCATTGTGATACAAAAAATGACAAGGAAACGCACCCAAACCTTAAAGGTGAAGGGGAAAATGGATAAATAGGTGATAAACAGTTTCTGCCGCTTTCATGCATAAAGAACACATATTTGGAATGAACATAGACCCCTTTTTGGAGATTGTCTATTGTCAAGACCTTTTTCCTTCTTACAAACCAAGTGAACGAGACAACCTTGGGAGGCACGCCATAAAACCATAATGATATGCATGAGCACAGGATTCACCCAGCCCGAATGCACAAAGCAACCAATAAAAGGATTTAACCGAGAATCTCCCAGAACTATGAATTCGCCACACAACAAAATCTTCACCTCCAATTGGATTTTGAGCGGCCTGCAGACAATCCAATAATCTGATGAAGTCACCCAGCTCCCAGTCACGTAAGATAAGCCCCACCTAAATGGAGGCATCCAAATCGTATAGGTCTCGCAAAGAGAAAAACAGTCAGCCACTTTAATATCGCTGGAAGGAGCCTAACAGGCCAAATTAGGTTATTCCTGTTGCAAGGATTGGTTACCGCACCAAACATCCTTCCAAAATCTAATTGATGAGCCATCTCCTATCGAGAGGGAAACACATTCTCAAAACTTTGACTTCAAAGAGAATCGATTTCCAAATGTTTGAGGTCCTATAAAGAGAGGACTATTTCACTTCCCAACCTCCATCCTTGAGACCATATTTGCCTGCAATGATCTCACACCAAAAGCTGCATGTTTGGTTTCCGAAGCACCATAGCCATTTTCCTAGGAGGGCAGGGCAAGATTCATAAGCTCCAATTTTATAAGTCGGGGAGGGGTTACTTATTGAAAAAGAGCATATTTGGCTTAGGCGGATAGACATTTTTGGGTATTTTTTGGACAAGTTTGTCCTTGAACTTTTCAACTAATTCCCATCTTGCCTCTTTCCTTCTCTTTACAATCTCTTCGAGGTAGGCCCACATGATGAACGACCCATATTAGGTGGGGCCCCACATGATGAATGGTCCACAGCAAAGGTGAGCCCCACATGATGGACGATCCACATCAAGCAGGCCTTGCCTGATGGACGGTCCACATCAAAGTTGGGAGCCACATGATGGATGGTGGACATTGGATGTGTGAAAATGATGGAGGGTTGACATTAAAGGTGGGCCAACATGGTGAATGACCCATATTGAAGGTTGGGCCCCCACATGATGGACGGTCCACAACAAAGGTGGGACGTACAGGATGAATGGTGGACATCAAAGATGGGTCCTAAATGATGGATGGCTCAGATCAAAATGTGGCCCCATATTATCGACTATCCACATCAAGTGGGCCCCACATGATAGATGCTCCACAACAAAAGTGGGACCCATATGATGGATGGTGGACATCAAAGGTGGGCCCCTCATGAAGAACGACCCATATTGAATGTAGGGCCCCACATGATGTTCAGGTCCACATCAAGGTGGCCCCCACATGATGGATGGCCTGCATCAAAGTGTGGTACGGCATGACGGAACATCCACATCAAGCGGGCCCCATTTAATAGGCAGTCCACATCAAAGGCAGGACCCACATGATGGATGATGGTCATTGAAGGTGGGCCCACATGATGGTTGGTTGACATCAAAGGTGGGCCTACATGATGAATGACCCATATTGAAGGTGGGGCCCCACACAATGAATGGTCCACATCAAGGTGGGCCCACATATTGGACAGATTAGGCTTCACATGATGGATGACCTAGATCAAAGTGTGGCCCCTCATAATGGATGATCCACATCAAGTGGGCCTGACCTAATGAACAATCCACATCCAAGGTCTCGCATGATGGATGACCCATATCCAAAGTGGGCCACATGATGGATGATCTACATAGAAGGTGCACCCACATGATGAATGGTGGATATCAAAAGTGGGCCCCACATGATGGACAATCTACTTCAAAGGTAGGCCCCACACTATAGACACATCAAATGTGGACTCCACGAGATGGATGATGTGTAGTGGACATTGAGGGGCCCCACATTAAGGACAAGTAACATTGATGGTAGGCCCCACATGATGGATAACCTACATTAAGGAGGGCCCCTAATGATGAATGGTCCACATCCAAGATGGGCCTTGCATGATGGATAACTCACTTTGAAGGTTTAGCTCACACGATGGACGGTCCACATCAAAGGTGAGCTTCATATGATGGATGATCCACATCTAATGTACAACATAATGGATGGCCCATGTCTTAAAAAAAGAAGATTGTAGCCATCCATTCTTTTGCCATTTGGGGCATGGTTCATCTATAGTGAGATCCACCAAAATAACCATCTGGATTGCTCTTATAATAGAGTTGTTGTAATCTTTAAAAATGACGTCAACTACCCTTTTTTAAAAAAGCTCTCATTTGAAAGTTTATCAAACGTGCTTATTTCAAATAAGAGCTTTTTTTGGACTTGAAAAGGTGATTTTACCAAACAAGCTTATTTAAAACAAGAGCTAAAACAAAAGATATTGGAGTAGCCCTTATTGAATTAGAGTAGAGATGCCAGACTAAAAACAGACATCCGAGTTCTATAACACAAAAATACTCCCTGACGACCTAGACACGTCTAAAGAAATCCAGTCTTTATTCTTAACCCCCTAAACAAAATAGAGAAGCAATCTGTCAATAGAGAATCTATCAATAGACTGAAGCTTAGTCTCTTAAAAAGGAATTATATGAGCTTTTGATTTTCTACACCTCCCTAACTTGGAACCTTTTTTTATTTGCATCCCAAACTCCTGACGTTCCAACTTAGAACATTCATTGAAATACTGACCTCGCCCTTCTCTCCCTCTAAGAAGTATTGATTTTGCTACCCACTTCGTAGTTAACTAAGCTCTCCAATCTCAACAACGCTCTCTGACCCTTTTGATTCCACTTCATCAAACATCCGAGGCTCGAATTCTGACAATGACTCCCCCTTTGCTCAAGCCATTGCATCCTCATCACAAGCTTAAAAGGAGAGCCACAACTTTCTGCCTACTCTATTTATAACGTCCTTCAACCACTCGAGTTCTTATGCCATCAAATTACTATTGCTTGCCTTGAGGTTGGTCCATCAAGCCATCATAAGTAGTCGTTCTATATCCGTGTCTACTCCCCCGAAACTAGCATCAGTTATCTATAGCCGAGTAATATCCAATGTCTCCGTGAGATCTTCACCCTGAAGGCTTGCATCCATCTCCATCGATGCATTGCTATCCTCATTTGACTAAGAGTGATACTTTGCTAACGCCAAGATCCCTCCATCAGCTACGAAGCTCAAGGTAACTACCATGCCCTTTCATTATTCTCCCTACCCGGTTGTTCTTGGCTTTCGGCTCCAGAGATGATAAGCTTACATTCAATAATCGTAGCTTCTCCAGGAGAAGAAGAATCTTCCCACCCTCGAAAAAGGATTGCTCTCGGACCTTCTCTACAGAACAGAATGAGGGGTCTCTCCTCTCAAAGTAGAAAACCCAAGTCAATAACAAGTGCCTTTGGAGACATGAGCAAGAACTGAGGATCGTTCCTCTCATGTTCCATTTTACCCGTTAATAAATGTTGTAGATTAACACCTTCGTCTAAGGTCAGCATACACCTGTCATACTGTGCCGGAATAGAGACACCACGCAACGAGATCCCTTTCCGCCTAAGATCGGTGCACGGCTCAAGACCTACAAGTGTCTCATTCTCAAACGGTAAGAGAGTAGTAGTGCACTGCTCGAGGCCACCACGTAGCCCTCATTGGTAGCCCTCACGTGTGACCATGAAGCGCATCTCGAGCTTGCACCATCGACCGAACCATATAACAATCCTCGACCATTGAGACCCAAGGAAAGGCCTCCCCGGCACGTGTGTGACTAGCGTCCCCATGCGAAACATCTTCCAGTTCCACATAGCCTATTAAGAGAGAGAAGCATGCGTCCAATGCACCCGCAAAGCATCAAAAGGACTAGAGGGATCCATGTAACCACCTACCCTCTACGGTCCAACCAGCGTCAAGCATAGCATCCTCTCTTCAATCAGTACTTTGTCGGTCCAATGAGATGGTGCTCCTTTACCCAAACTCTAACCTCTAGCCATGGCTAATAGCGTTGCATTGTCCCTTTTCCAGTCCTCCCCACACCTACGAGAGACTCCCCACACCCTCTCCCTTTCGTCTTTCAGTAATAGATGAGACTCTCCTACCCATAACTTCACCGACTCTGACACAAGAAAGGCATTCTTCTTCCTGATGTAGAGTCGAACCTCAATGACTTCTTTGCCTGCCTCCGTGCCTTCATCGCTAGCTACCACCTTCCCGATACATTCTTTAATAGCTATGAATCATGATGGCATCCTTACTCCACATCTCTAGAGAAATAACCCAAAAGAGAAACCAAGCTTCCTCTCTACCGAAAAAGGACTCATCCTCCCACTTCTTAATGGACTTGATCGGCCCATTATTGAACAATGCAGCCACCATCACCATTTCATCTAGGTTATTTCCCGGTCTCGTATAGATCCAGAGCACATTCTTGTTTAATGATTTGATCTTGTGATCACTCTCCTCCAAATGGCAACAAGCTTTCAGCCAAGATTTCACCTCAGAGACTATGCCACAGCCACCATCAACCATTGGAGCTCCTCCCAAGCTTCTTCCACAACAATAGGGTTGACACATACCTATGGGCCCTCTGCAGTATTAGTCTTCCACAACCTCTTCCCTCATTCCAACTTGAGACCCTTCTCTTACTGGTTGTCATCGCCACTAGACCACTTTTTCTGCTCATTTCTTACCCCAACCACTACTTCCTTTAAGGACTTGGGCTTGTCTCCCTCCCCTCTAGTGTCTACTGCAGGAGACTTTCCCTAGACCGACTTCCCTTGTATCCTCTCAACCCTCCAGATTCCTTCTACCTTCCTATTCCCCCCATTGATGCCCTTTCCTTTCAAAGCTTCTTTCATATTAACAACATCTAGACCATATCTAACCCTCTGCACAGGCAGTTTCTTCCTTGTGAAGCTCTCCCCGTCCAACCATGGTGTGTTATAACAGTCGTTATGGGGCCATAAAAGGTAACAATGGCAACCTTTACACGTTACGGAGGCGTAATGGTCATTACGGAAAAATGACCCATAGCAGCCATTACAACCCCCGTAACAGCACACTAAACCCCCTTGTAAAGGCCATAACAGCCCAATAATGGTCAATTATAAGACTGATAGAGGTTTTTCGGGTTTTTTTTTCATTTTTTTTTTAAAGAGAGGCCGTAACAGCCATTACGAGGCCCATAAAGGCCATTACAACCCATATTGTAAAGGTTATGGTGGTGGCCGTTACAGCCACTGTTACTGTTACAAAATACCTTGCGTCCAATATCTCCACAGCTTTTTCCAGATCCACTTCGATTTCATCCTAAAGAAAGCAAATCCATGAGAGATGGTCATTCCCTTGTGACACAAAATCACCACCTCCATCACTGATCTTGCTCGCCCCAAAACTCTCGAGAAGTTTATCAGCAACCAACCTTCTGGGAAACCCTTGACGAATAAGGTTGACAGCTCGTCCAACAAGACCTCTTCACCCCATTTTCGATCGATAGCAATTGTCCTCGTCTTCCTCACCCCAACAAGACCTCTTCACCCCATTTTCGATCGATAGCAATTGTCCTCGTCTTCCTCACCCCAACAAGACCTCAGCCTCATTCTCTCTTAAAGTCTCTCTGTCAGATGCAATGGTGTCCTTGCACACCCCCTTCCCTTTCCCAACCCCCAATGGTGAAGTCCCCTCACCACCTTCACCCTCATTTGCTAAACGCCCCTTCTCTCGAGAGACTCTTCGGCCCATCCTCGAACCCCATCTTGAGTGTCATTGTCTTCCTCGATCGTCCACCCTCCTTCGATCATTGAACCTACCTCACGTTGATATCACTTTGAATCTCTCACTTCAAGCATACATCTCCTTCGATCATTTAAAGCTTCATCCAATTTTTTCCTCATTCAAATTTCTTTTTATTTGTGGATAGTTGGCCATCCATTTTTGTATTTGTGGCCCACCGAATGAGCAGACCAGCCTATTGGACCCAATCATCAATATAGTAGAGCAAAGCTTTAGATTGGATGTTAGATAAGCTACAAATGTGCTTGCATGTAGGTGTGCATTTCACGAGCCGAGAAGTGCATTTGGGGTTGGCAAACCTTCAAGGATCGTTTGGCAACCATCGAGGTTGTGTTCTGGACAAGACCGTCTAGACACATTTATTATGGAATAGCTTGTCTAGACATATTGCTTGGACATGCCAGAATGTTGTTTGTCAAACACCCACCTAGTGTGGAATGGCCAAGGATGGGCCTATATGCAATTTGTCAAACAGCTTGGAATAGAAAATGGGCAAAACTTGTTCCAAAAAAAAAAAAAAAAAGGGGCAAAACCAAAATCCATATTCAATAGTGGAGGTTAGATAGTTTGGAACATCCCACTTGTGAAATTTTTTGCAACTCTCCGTCAAGAAGATAGGCCTCCTAGATGGAAGGTTTGGCTCAGCCAACTGTGCTTGAATTCATTTTAAGTTCGAGATGAAATAAAATAAATGCAGTAATGTCAAGATAGCTAATAATTTCTAACTGGAAAAACGTTGCAACTTCAATTATCAAAACCTCAATCAACCTTGCATCCAAAAACCATCCAAAGCAAACACATTTGATATATTTTTCTTCCGAAATTAACAATGGGGCCTGTTTGGATTGCGAATTACACTGTAATTTAATATAAAAGCGCCATCGTTATGATTTTACAACGATTGATTAAACAAGTATTTTGGCATGTAATTCAGCGGTCAAACGCATATGTAATAGGAGACATGTAAAGGAATTTGTAATCATTACAATTTTATATTGAATTGAAGTGGAAACCTCCTATCCAAACATGGACAGTGTATTTTTCCTGTTGATTGGACATTTCAGTAACGTAAAAGTATGATCATTAAGATTTTACCACGCCTATCGAAACACAGAAATGATCAGTCAAATTACATGTTTTCCAGCAGACCGGTTTGTAATTTCTAATCATTGCACTTTTATAATACATTACGGCCGTAATTCACAATCCAAAGAGGCCCTAAAAGGGAAAAAAAAAAAGAAGCATTTACAGGATTTGAGCACCGGATGTATTCTAGAAACTGGAACTTCGCAAACTACATATGAAGATTCAAAGCAAATTCAACACATTAGGACAACATGAAAGCTATCGAATATACCCCACTTTCTAACCACCAAAGCCCAAAACAATATGAGCTTCAATAACCAAAAATATCAAATAAAGATCCAATCTCTTGCCAAACAAATACATACCCATTTGCAGACTTTGCTCAGAAGTCCACCCGCCCGCGAATCAAAAAACAATTACCAAGAACAGCCCAGATATTGGAAAACCCCCGCCTTTCAAAATCCAACTTCTTTCTATAAAATAGTCAAAATTCATCCACGAATATCAAATTGCAAACTAAAACGAACACAACCTCAACTCAAAAAATACCCAAAAGAACTCAATGATTTGGATCAGTCCCACTTCTGCTCCAAAAGCCCCAAATTTGCTGCATTTTTTTTACAAAATCACAGAAATTCAAACCCAGTTGCTGAAAAATCTCAAGAACCCAGAATCCCTAAGCCAAGATGAATGTCATATGTGCAAGAAAAAAAAAATCGGGAGTAAATATCCTTTTCAGACCAAGGGCACTTAGGTATTTCAAAACTTCCATATACCCCCACAAAAACAGTGACACTAACAATATGTAACCCAACCCCTGTTCCACGTAGCCCAAGGGAGGCCGGTCTCAGGCTGGCTCAGGCCAGGCCATCGCAACCCACTTTCCACCCTTGTTAACCCGACGTATACTCACTACACTTCTCAAGCTACCATTCTGCTTTATATTAAACTTATGTTCCAGCAAATGTTGACTTCAGCAGTGCAACACAATGATCTCATAAACATCAAAGAGAGATTCTATCTGAAACCTTTTTTTGCTAAATCCTAGTGGTTTGGGAAGAAGTGCTGCAAACATAACTGGAAAACCTTCACACAACAAAAACAACTATAAAAACATAAATTGGGAATGGAAATGTTTCCGGTCCCTTTTACATTACTCACTATTGCAGCAATGGTTGAAATGAATGCAAAAGGCTTGAACACAAACAAGGAAGTAAAACATATATTCCAAATTGAAAATTTCATGAAAAATGGTGAACCAAAGCACCTGGATCAGTACTTACGTGATGTGAGGGAGACAACTCAAGGACCATGCACGGCCCATGACAGAGGTTGCAAATAAATCATTCAATAGTGAAATCCTCACACAAAAAGACGAAGCTTACCCTCTTTAGTATATTGACTCTATCTTGCAGCCCCTCAATAGCTCTATCATTATCATGCTCATCAATTTCATGCGAGGTGTAGGACGAGGAGGCCCTGATTCCACCCTCCTCAATTCCATCAAGCAAAGCACTCCTGTTGCTGCGGTAATCTCTGCATGAAAGGAGATTACACAGTAAATAGTTGCACCAGTTTTCCTAAGCATAGATAGATACTTCTGGAATGGGAACTGCAATTACCTAATTTTCCGGGTCATTGTAGAAATTGCAAACTGTTAAGTTTCAAAAGGGGTCTAATTTGGTTAAACAAAATGAACTACTTGAACCAAAGGAAACCATTAGCTTCAAGGTAAGATATGGTTTTGGCGTGGCATCGGGTGAGGAGACGTGGCAATAGGTATTCCGTATCGGTAACGGTGGCCGTAACGGTCACCACCGTTACCGATGCGGGTATCAGCTGTAACGGCTAATACAGGGGCGTAATGACTGTTACGACCACCATAACGGTTGAAAATTTTCTTTTGCCCAAAAAAATCTGAAAAAAAAAATATTTAGAAAATCAAGAAGAATGTAAATATTCCAAATATGTATTCATTTTTCGTTTTGAACATGTTTATGGTACTGTAACGGTCTACCCTTTGGTGAGAGTGTTGTATCCGGCTGTCTAGTGAATTTGTGAACATGATTATATGTATCTAATGTTTACACATCACAATCAAGCATTAAAACTAGAAATAAGAAAATTTGCATAAATACTACTTTTTCAATTTTTTGGAAGAAAAAAAAAAAGGCCATCGGAGCTTCAATTCACTCAAATCACTTCAATCTACGATTTTCATATTAAAAACTATTAAGAGTGGTCGAAATCTATCGTAAAATGATCTAGGAGAGTTTTTGGAATGAGAAAAGTTTATATATATAGGAGAAAATTGGATTTAAATAGGAAAAAAAAACATGGTCGTTTTTCAACCATTACAGGGATAACGGTCGTTATGCCCCATAACGGCCGATACAATCCCAAAAAATCAACTGCCCTGTTTCACTCCCGTATCGCGTAACATGCATGGCTGTTACCTATACGTATCGGCCTTTACGGACGTATCATAACGGATACGGAACACCTTGCGTGGCATTAGATGATTTTTGTAATTCGACAGGCTAGCAGATGGGACATTTCTCGCCACCTCCGGTATTCGAGAAGAGGAAATATCTCGTGAGATATTGAAGGTAGACTTTTGTTAAGGCAGCCACCGTCTCTCAACATGTAGAAAGTGACTTGGCATGTTCCAAGTCGAACAAGCTTCCCTTTGGCATTTTGCAGAGTGGGTGATTCAAGCATTTGGGGCAGCTTGGTCGATTATAGTTCCAGCTGCTGTGAGGAGTCAGCCACTGACAAAGAATACCTCTTCTCTGCTTCAATTTGCCAAATGATACTCTCATTTTCTGTGATGCTACGAGCAAGCACATGTTAAATCTGTGTTGTATCCTTAGATGTTTCAATGCATCCTCAGGCCTTAAGGTGAATCGCTCAAAGAGTGAAATGATCGGCATAAATATAGACAGCTAAAGCATTCAAGAGCTTGCAAATGTTATGGGATGCAAGCTGAGTTATCTCCCTCCACCTACCTAGGGCTGCCATTGTGTGTGAGTACGCCACCCAAAGCCCTTAAGGAGCCAGTGAATAACCAGAATGGAAAGAAGTTGGCCTCATAAAAAGGAAGGTATCTCTCCTTCAGTGGTAGGCTGATTCTTATCAACACAGTGACAGTGGCCACGCCAGTGTACTTTGTTTCTCTTTCGATGCCAAACGAGTGTTATATCTAGAATCAAGAAAATTCAGCTGGATTTCTCATAGGATGGGTCAGAATTTGAACAAAAATTTCATCTTCTTGAGTAGAAGGTGGCGGCAAGAATCTGATCAATGAGGCATTACTTAGCAAATGGGTGTGGTGGTTCTCTATTGAACATCTAGCATTTTGGAGAAGAGTGGTGGTGGAAAAGTATGGGTGTCACGAAGATGGGAGAGGCATTATGCTATCAGCTAGATACAGATGTTCAGGTTGTTGGAAGGATATAATGGCAACATAATCAAAGGTGATACAAGGCATGGCTATTGACGTTAGGAATAAGCTGTTGATTAGATATTGGAAGGACTGGTAGTCTCAGGATTCACCGCTGAAATTTTCTTTCAATGTGAGGGACTGTTGAAATCATGGATGACCAGATTGTCTGGACCCCAACTTTTAGAAAGCACTTTTAGAAGCCGCGGAGGAAGAGCTTTTTGAGGTTTTCTCATTCCCTAGCTCAGGTGAAGATTGATAACTTGAGAGAGGATATTGTGATTTGGTAGTAGGATCGTCTTGCCATTTCACAGTCAAGTCAATGTATAGGTAGTGTTTTAAATATCGACGATATCAACTGATATATCCCACGATATATCTTGTATCCCACCTGTGCGATACGAAAAACAAAAGTAGTGCCAATATATTCCACCTATTTGATCTAGTGAGCATTTTCAATTTTCAATCCATGTTTTTGTTGTAAATCATGTTAAACCAGCGTCAAATGGTTACAAATCTATGATTCTTCATGTTTTCCATGAAAAATTATGGATTTGGAACCTCAATTTTGAGATTTGGGGGAGACAGGTCAAGTTGTGCAAAATTAAGAAAAAACAAAATTTCTCAATTTCTCACAAATCAGTTATAATCGTTGTATCTAAACACAAAATTAAACATGTGTGTGACTTGATCTAGTGATTCTTCTTTTGCTTTTGAATGTATTACTTGTATTTCCATACATGTCTTCTTACGTTTATAAATTATATGAATAGACTTTGAATATACTTCCATCAGTTCAGTTAGAAAGCATATATATCAGGACCCCATACAAAAGAAACCCCTATTATGTGCACTTTTTTTTTGTAATGTTTTGATTTCTAAGTGTGTATTGATGTCTTTTTCAACAATCCCTGAAGTTTCATTGAAACATTCGACCAATTTCCCAATTTCCCATGTTCCCCAACAACAACGATACATTACGCGATACAACCGATATATCCCATGCGATAACTGATATTTATCCGTATCCCAAGGGTGCGATACATTACGCGATAACGATATTTAAAACATTGTGTATATGAAGGTTACAGACGAAGGTGGCCGTGAAGTTTCTATGGGGTGGATCTGGACTAGAGTTATAGCCTTTGCATGGCTTGCTAGTTGGGATCATATTTTACGATCAATTGGCTTCAAAGAAGAAATATGATTCTAGTTAGTGGATGTTGCATGTGTCTAAGGGATGCAGAAGACTACAACCATCTCTTCATTCATTGTTCGTTCGGGGCGGCTATGTGGAATTGGTACTTTCAACAATTCAACATGGCTTGGACGATACTCCAATTGATTCAGCATCTTCTTGCGGCTTGGAGGTTGCATCCTTCAGGATGGAAGCACAAAATGGTGTGAGATCTCTACTTTCTGGTCAACCTTTCAACTGTTTGGAAAGAAAGGAATGGCCGCACTTTTGATGACAAAAGTGATTCAATGTCAGCCACCATCTCTTGTGTCAAATGCCTTGTTTGCTCTTGGGTGGAGGCTTCGGGTTCCTTTCCTCCATCCTCTTTGGTCGGAACTCCTCTCCAGTGGCTAGAGATTTCTTGTAATGTTTAGCTATGTAATAGCCTATTGGCCTCTCTTTTAATAAAATCTTAGTTGACAATATAAGAAATGCCAAGTACCTTGAAGTTGCGAATGAACACCATCAAGAAGATATATAAAGAAGGTGACTTGGTAATATTTTATTTCCAAAAGAACAAAGGTTTTTGAGGAAACTAATAACAATCTTAAGTCTAAGAAGATTGGGCAATGCAAACTCAAGAGGAAGCTAGGTAACAACACCTATGAGATCAAGTTGCCAGATTACTTTGATATCTCATCGACTTCGAATGCGGATGATTTGGCCGAGTGACATGGAGAGGTGCCTAACATGCAAGGCAGAGTTAATGCTCATATGGACAAACAAGTCTGTGATAAAAGGAGGAAAGAAGTTGACACATATTGGGCACAAAGACTACAACACCCGATGAGGCAGATACAAGCAGAACTTGGTGAAATGGAAGAACAAGCCCATTCTAAATGCACATGGATCATGGCCAACTGACTAAAAATATTGAATCGGAACCTCTGCTACTTGTATTAAGCATAACTTGTCTAGGTCAAGTTGGGGGAGAGGGGGTGGCTCACCATGTGTTGATTGTGTTGTTTGCTACTAGTTTTGGAGGCTGAATTTGAGAGACTATCACTACCGTTTTTGGATGATTACAGATTCTGATTCTAAAGATCATGGCTGTTGATTTTGAAGATCCTTTTATTATTTTTAGGCCCTTACAATTTAGAAGAGAAAAAAAAAAAAAACCTTAATTAAAGATTCATGTGGATTTTGAGGTGAGTTCTATTGATGAATTCGTAAGAATTGAAGAAGTTTCAATTCCAATAAATCGTTTTATCCCTCTCTACTCCGATATTATTTTGGGTCTGATCTTCATCCAGTCTAGCAATTTTCATATCAAAATCTCATTGATTCAATAGCATTGCATCACATCCACAGCACATAAATGGCAGGGCCCACTGAATGAACAACCTGGATCTCTAATGTAAGTAGGATTCCAACGGCTGTCAAATTTCTCAAATGATCTTATAAAGTGCTAACCTTCAGAACCGCTAGTTAGATTGCAATTGCAAAAATAATAATAATAAATAAATAAAATTAAGAATGAATAACCTAATAAAAGAAGATGAGATTCACACAAAATACACAATCGAATACGAAAAAAGATCAAGAAAGAAAGATTGCTGATTTGTTAAAATTCGATACGAATGCTATGAATCCGGTGAGAAATCTTTGGGATATTCCGGATCTTCAATACAGAGAGCTAGAGGAATAACCTTCTGAGATTCATGGCTAGGGTTTTCTCTTTCTCTCTCGCTTTTCTCTCGCAGATCACAAGGAAACGCAGCTTCCGTTTCGGTTTCTGATCTCTCCCCCTGTATACTACCTCATTTACCCCTTCTCTTTTAGGACGCGGATTTCCTGCGAGAGCGTTTCACCAGAAGTTCCCGCGCTTGGAAGCTATGTGGGGCCCACTTTGATGTTTATAAGCTATCCAACCCGTCCATCCGTTTTCCCAGATCATTTCTAGAATATTCCACCAAAAATGAGGCGGATCCAAATCTCAAATGTGCCACGTAAGAGGGAAAACTAGGGAAAGAAATGTCTACCGTTGAAACTTTCCTGGGCTCACCTTGATGTTTATATGCCATCTAAACCGTTTATATTGTCATTCTATCTGGGATGAACCGAGAAAACCGAAAATGTAGACTGATACAAAATTTTTGTGGCCATATAAATGTTTCAACGGTGGTCATTCAATCCCCACTGTTCTGCATCCACCTCATTTTCGGTTGGGTGTCCTAAAATTATTTTTAAAACAGATGGGCGGGGTTGATTTCGTACAAACTTTACGGTGGGCCCCACCTTGCTTCCCAGCGCACGTTACAATCCAAGAACAGATGGTTAAAATCATAACCTCTAATTCATCCCATTTGTTTGTTTAAATGAGTCATTGGAAATTTCATTTTTAACCGTCCAATGAATATTAACTAATCTGATATTTAAAATAGTTAAATAAGTAAAAAAGTTGGTAGTAAAAAATCTAAGCTATTACATATAATTTGAATGGTTTATTTTTTTATTAATTTTATGCCACGTATCCAATTTTTAAGTAATCAGTGAGTGGTTGGGTATCATTGGACGCACTTCTATAATAAATGTGTTCTTTTTGCACTGGTTTTCGTTTTTATGGATTTTTGTCCGGATGGCCTCATATTTTGATGTAGTTGTGGTGGAAGCTCATGCAAACAATATTTAAGAATTTATAGCCTTGAATCGACTTTTCAATGCCCAGCCACAAATGTACCGGTATGGTAGGCTTTTATCTCAAAGTAAAAAAATTAAGCTACCTCCTTGGTCGATCTGATTCGTTCATTTTAATTGAATAGTCGTGAATTAACGAAAAAAATTTTTCAATTTTATGTTTGAATTATACGTGGCCCACAACTACACTATCATTTTGCACTTATTCTGAACTATTTTCTCATATGTGTTCTATCTGTAGTGAGTTTTGCCTTTAAATTTATGACAACAATAACATGAAATTAAAACTCCCTACATATGAACGGGTTGAATTTGCTAAAAGATAACCCAGTGGCTCCACATAAAATGTGAATGTGTTCAAAAGGTGGTGTCCTTCCGCACGAGGGTCATTTGACTAATTCCTTCTTCCTTTCTTGGTTTTTTTCACGGGGAGGAGGATGTTTTTTAGCTCCCTTTCTTCTTCGTTGTTCATTCTTCCTTCTTTCTTCTTCCCTCATCTTTCATTGGTTTCCTTTATATATGCTTTTTAGTTTTTTTTTTTTATTTTAATGAATAGTGAGAGTTTGTAAAATAGAAGTGGGTGTGAAAGAATATTGTAACAAATGAATTTTTATAATAAAAAGATGTTACAGTAGATTAATTTTGTTAGAAAATAATATTGGAATGCATGAATTTTGTAATAGATGAATGCAATGAATATTATAATTGATGAATTTTTATAATGAAAGTATTTTGTAATTGATGATGTTTTATATCAGATCATCGATATTTACTATAAATCGCCCATATATACTATGGATTACCCAGTATTTTCATTGTGGATCATGCGATGTTCAATGTAAATCGTCGATATTCACTGTGAATCGCTGATACTAAGGATGAACCACTGGTATTCACTATAGACCATTGATATTAAAAGCGGATTGCTGATATTTTCACTATGTATCGCATATATTCGTTATGGGCCATCAATCCGACAAAAACGGTTATAACTCCCTTCTTATATGTTTAATTTGGGTGATTTTGTATTTATTATGAAGGTAATTTAATGAAATTTTAAAAGGATTTGGAATTATCTCAGTTGGACACCATTTGATTTTAAAAAATTGGACCCAAAGTTCATCAAGATCACTGTGGATCTCTGATATTCAGTACAGGCTATCAATTTGATGAAAATGACAATAACTTCCTCATCACATGTCTGATTTGGAGTAATCTTGCACTCGTTAGAAACGTAATTTGATTAACTTTCAAATGGTTTTAAAATCATATTATTTGAATATTATTTGAATGCCCAAAAGTAAGCCTCGATTAATATTAGCAATCCATAATGAATGGTGAACTTGTCAGTCAAATGGCATCCAAATAATATGATTCCAAAGCCATTTGAAAGTTTATCAAATTATCTTTCTAATGAGCATAGGATTACCCAAATCGGACATGTAACGAGTGAGTTATGATTGTTTTTGTAAGATCGATGACTCAGTGAATATCAGTGACCCACGGTAATCTTGGTAAACATTGGGCTCACCTTTTGGCAATCAAATAGTATCCAAATAAGATGATTTCAAATTATTTAAAATTTTCATCACGTTACCTTCCAAACGAGCATAAGATCACCAAATTTGGACATGTAACGAGGGATTATGAGCATTTTCGTCAGATCGATAGCCTATGATGTATATTTGTGATCCAATTAGAAATATCAACGGTCTATCCTGAATATTAGTGGTCCACTATTAATATCAGTGGTTCACAATGAATATCAATAATCCCCTTTTAACATCACAATCCATAAGATATCGACGATTTACATTTGAATATCGATGATCCACTGTGAAAATATCGACGATCCATTGTGAAAATATCGACGATCTACAGTAAATATGGGTGATCCACAATAAATATCAATGATCCACCATACACCATTCTTCCATCATAAATTTCATGCATTACAAACACTCTTTTATTACAAAATTCATCCAATACAACAACATTGTATTATAAAAATTATTCCATTACAATATTTTTCCATACTTTATTCCTTTTCGCAGACTCTCACAATTTATATATAAAAATATTAATCTAAAAAACAACTACAAAAAACCTATAAAGGAGAGAATGAATGGAACGAAAAACATACACCTTCCTCCCCTTCTATGAAAAAAAAAATTAAGGAAGAAGGTAACGGCCAAATGACTCTCATATGAAAGGGCCCCACATTTTTAACTCATCCATATGTGGGGCTCACTGGATTATCATGAAGCAAATTTAACTTGTTCATATGTAAATATATATATATTTGTTGTGTCATCGTACAAATTTAAGAGCAAAACTTATTATATATAAACCACATAAAAAATGATTAAAAATTAATGCACAACATTAATGTATTTGTAGGCTACAAATAACTTATAATAGAAAAGAGAAAAAACCTATCATGGTTCACAATCATCTCATTGAAACGAATGGATCAAATTGCCCAGGAAGTGGGTCAAATTTTGATTTTTGATGAGTCCAAGTTCCTTCTTGAAAGCATATTTTTCTTTATAAGACAAGAGCCTACCCGACATTTTCGTCCTTAAAAAATGATTCCAGGATGCAAATCTTAAGTATGGTAAGTATGAATTCCCGCAATAACCAGAGGACAGGGCCATTCGTACCAAAAAAAACCCGCTTTTTCTTGTTTATATAATCGCCTGCACGCAACTGCACTACAAGCTGTGGTGCCGCACCATCTTTACCGCTAACACGCCCCTTGTGCAGTACATCTGTGCCATGAAAACCATAGGACTCACCGTAAATATCCACTTACTAAGTGGTCCATACCTATATATGTGAATCAGACCGTTCATTGATGCCGATATACTGCCCCATTTGATGAGAGGACCAATTTGATTTTTGTTCAGGTGATTTCATGGCGATGGGACATGCTGCCCTTTTCATAGCACCGTTTTTTCAGGTGTGTCTTGTAATCAATGTTCAATGCTTAAATCTAATTAGGACCACTCATCTAGTAGGCCATTTGTTTTTAGAACAGTGACTGCACACCAACCGTTTTTTTCAATTTTATCTTAAGTGTCGGTGGCAGAAAGAGAAAGGACCGATTGCCCGTGTCCTTAGGGGGCGCGTCTTGGCGCATGGTATCAGTTGGGATTAGGTGGGATGGAATTGTATTTGGTCTCATGCCAATTCCACTCAATGTTGGGGAAGAATAGAAAAAACTTGAAATTAGATGAGATGGAATTGCATTGGGTCCATGCTAATTTCATTCAATTTTAATAAGTTATGTAGATCCCACCATGATATGTGGGCTATATCCACACCATCCATCCATTTTTCTAGACCATTTTAGAGCATGGGCCAAAAATTAGGTAAATCTAAAGCTCAAGTGGGCCCACCATAGAAAGTAGCGGGAACTGAATACCTAGCGCTGAAAACTTCTTTGGAGCCATGTAAGTTTTGAATCGGCCTCATTTTTTGGCCATGCTATAAAATGAGGTTACAAAATGGATAAACAGTTTGAATATAACACGTTATTCTCGGTAATTTCAAATAATATTAGGTATATCCATTTCAATGTATCATTGTGCTAGCATGAAATTAAGCTTATCCCACGGTAACTCAGATAATTCCTACCATGTGTAATAATTATGCATAACAATCCCACCTAGTTCTTCCCAATGCCACGCGCTGAACGCCCCCTTAGGAAGTTCCTATAGACGTAAGCAGTGTGGGGCCACATAGATTCTGGTGACAAATCTACTCCGTCCATCAGTTTTTTCAAGACCATGATAGGGCAGAGATATAAAAATCAAGTGGATCTAAAACTCATATGGGCTGCACCAAATGAAACAGTGGGACAGAAACATCCACCGTTGAAACCTTCTTGGAGCTGACCATGATGTTTACTTTCCATCTAAACCGTTCATTGGATTATTACCACTCAGATAATCTGTAAGGATAATATCATCTTGATACATAACTTCTGTGGCCCCCCACAAAGTTTCCAATGGTGGTCGTTCAATCCCTGATGTTTCGGTGGTATGGCCCACATGAGTTTTGGGTCTGCCTGGTTTTTAACCTCATACCATATTGTGATTTTGAAAAGCTGATGGACGGACTGGATTTGTTACATTCGTCTCTGTGGCCCCACACAGCCTCCGACTACATGGACACAGGCAATCCACGTCCTTCAAAATGGCACAGGTAGAGAAAAGAAAAGAGGGAGAGATTCTTCTTCAAGAGAAACGCAGCAGAGGAAAGAAAAGGAGAAGAAGAAGAGAAAGAATCGCTTGATCGGTTATCACTGGTATTTTTTTAGTCTCTCTTTTATTCTCTTCTCTCTCTCAGAAAACTCAAAATCTTTTTGGGTTTTTCCTTTTTTGGGATTTTTCCTGCTCTATCAATTGATATCGATTGATACTTGGATACATTGTAAAATATGTAAAGAGGGGTTGCGAAATTTCTCATGATATCTCCATATCGTCGATATGTTGTGACATCGTGCGGTATTTCCCACTATACAAGTTATTTTGGGAGCGTTTGGATGCTTGTAAGTTTTTTAAGATGTAAGAAAATTACATATAATCCTGTTTGGATGTAACCTCTAACTTACTTACAAATAACTTAATTTCTTTGTTTGTTTGGATAACTTATAAGTTAGTTACAGATAATAAGTTATATATTCACAATAAGGAGAGCTTTAAGTAGGGAATCATTTAAAGGTTTATATGAGTCCATAAGGGCCTGTTTGGATGCCTGTAAGTTCTTTTAAGTTGCAAGTGACTTACCTGTAAGTGACTTACAGGTGAAAGTTACTTACAGGTAATCTGTTTGAATATAAGTTGTAAGTCACTTACAGGTAAGTTACTTTTTCTGTTTGGATAACCTATAAGTTACTTGCAGGTAGAAAGCTGTATATTTACATCGAGCATAGCTTAGATTGAGGAATCGTTCTAAAATGTTCTAATCATATAAAAAAACAGGGGATCAAATATGTTATTTTGCTAAGCCCATCAAGATGAATATTTGAGATAATTATTAAGCTAAACCAATCATCAAGTGGGCTATAAAAGTGGGCCCACGAATTCAAAAAATCTATAATATGGAGTAATAACTCAATTTAAGCATTGAGAATAAACTTAAAAACATTAATAGAAAATCTAATAATTAAATTACTTGCATTCCAACTGTGCAATCTGATGTAATTTCCAAGGGCCAGCGCATCATCAATCCCACTCTATCATCAAAGTTTTTCTCATTCTCTAATGAGGAGTTTGATGCTCAGGATCTAAGAGATTCACCAACACTGATGTAGATCGTTAAATTACTTGCATTCTAACTGTGCAATCTAAGAGATTCACCAACACTGCGAGTACATCACAGGATCACCAACCACAGGCCACAGTGAGACCAACCAGATAAACGATCTACAGGATCACCAACCACAGGCCACAGTCCCTGACAGTTTCATGGGATGCTGCATCACATGGTCCATTCGGTTTAGAGGCCCATGACACGTGTGAAAAAATATGCAGGTGCGTGACTGTTTGGATGCCAACATGCCTTATAGAGTAACATCAAACCACTCCCGTTTTCAAAGGAGAAAAAAAGGGTAGATGAAATCCTACCGTTTTAGGAGGAGAAGAGACGGAAGGCTGTAACTGCAGCGAGAGATTGTAGAGACGGAGAGAGATTTGGTGGGTTGGTGCGTTTCTCCCTCTTCCCCTCTTTTTAAAAATCTGAACGTTGAGCCTGTAAGTGACTTACAGGGAAGTAACTTACCACCCCCATCCCCCTGCAGTTTTTTAGAAGATTTGCCTGTAAGTGACTTACAGGTTGTAAGTTAGTTACAGATAATAAGTTATATATTCACAATAAGGAGAGCTTTAAGTAGGGAATCATTTAAAAATTAGATTAACACATAAGAAAGCAGGGGTGTATATTATTTTATTGAGCCCATCTAGATGAATAGTTGGGTTGATTCTTAGCCTAAGCTAATCATCAGGTGGGCCATAAAAGTGGGCCAATGTATTTGAAATGCTTGTAATGTGGGAAAAAAAACTAGAGCAAAAGAGAACTAAAAATTTTCATCAGGTGGGCCATAGAGTGTCATTTCAAAATTTTCCTTCAATTCAAGGTTTATCGAAAAATTCAGCCCTGGGTTTTCAAAGTAATTTTAACCATGCTAATGGTGGCTTGCAATTGGATTGATTGAAAAAATAATGAGGAGGTACAGCATATAGTTGAGATTTAATTGGAAAAGGTCCACCACTACTATCACCAAAGCATAGTAAACGGAGGGGAAAAAAAAAGCTATAGGTAAGAAGCCAGATGCTTGGCTAGAGCATTAAAATAAGACAGAAGTGAAATCCATCCCATCCATCTTATCTGTCCGTGCCGGCTAGGTGGGGTCCACTGTGATGTTTGTGAGAAATCCATTCCGTCCATCAGTTTTGCCGGACCATATTAGGACATGGGCCCACCATGATCTATATGTTTGATCCAAGCTGTCCATCTATTTTGATAGATCAGTTTAGGGCATTAGCCCAAAAAGGAGGCATATCGAAGGCTCAAGTGGACCACATGACATTAAGTAGTGAGGATTGAACTCTTACCGTTGAAAACATCCTAGGGCCCACCATGATGTTTATTTACAGTCCAACCCATCCATCCATTTCGACATATCATTTTATGGCATGAGGCCAAAAAGAAGGCTGATCGATGGATCATGTGGACCACGCCACAGGAAGCAATGGTGAAAGAAAGCGTACTGTTGAAAACTTCTTGGGGGCCCCAAAAGTTTTGAATCAAAGCTGATATTCATGTTTTCCCGTCATCTAGATCTATATGACCTTATGAATAGGTTGGATGGCAAATAAACATTATGGTGGGCCCCACAGAAATTTTCAACAATAGGATTTCAATCCCTACCGCTTTCTGTGGGTGTGGTCCACTTGAGCCTTCAACCGGCCTCCTTTTTGGGCTCATATACTAAAATTATTTGTTAAGACGGATGAGATGGATACAACATATATGTCATGGTGGCCCACAGAGGCCCTAACAGGATCGTCCAAGCGCGATACCGATATTATCGGCCGATAATGTCAATATTGATCATACCTTATTCCTCAAGAGAAACTTTGGCAAAACAATTGTAAGATTGTTTATGTCGTGATATTGTTATTATAGGAGGGATAAGGAATCTGAAACTTTTTTTTTTTTGGAGTCAGAGTTTGATATAAAGGATCTAGGCTCTCTAGGGTATTTATTGGGCATTAAGGGATTACATGGTATGGAATTACATTTGGTTTAATGTAAATTTCATCCGGCGTTTGGAAAGGACGGGAAGGATTGGATTAATCCAAGTATCATATCATCTAGTCCCAATAGGAGATACCATGAGATTTCTGGTGGATTTCGAAATCCATGACATCCATGGGCCCCACGTTGATGCATGTGCTTATCCACGCCATCCATCCATATGTGTCATTTATACATGACAATCAAGTTGCATATGTATTGGACGTGGACCCCATGTGGTGGGGCCCACCAAAACGCCCACACACGTGGTGAGTCAAAGACTGCTTGACATGTGTTAGGCTTTGGAAAGCCTATATTTAGAACCGGTGTAAACCAAGAGATTGCAATTTTCAGAAATCGCATTTCTATGAATTCTCTCTCTCTCTCTCTCTCTCACACACACACACACACACACACACACACACACACACACACACACAAGAAAAATGTCTTTCTCTATCAAGGTACGACGACCTTCGCACCTCCATTAACAAGGGTAGGCTGACCTTGGTTCGTCATTGTGGGGGGCCATACATCTTGGCCAGACTTGCTGGAGGGGTGGAATATTTGCCGTTCTCTCGTAGAACAGAACAAACTGGGGGTTTGTTCAGGTCATAATTGTAAGGCTAACATGATATGTCGCTCGGTTTTGAGATTGCTTCCACTACGTTGGTGTTCACGTGATTGGACACCAGAACCAATACCGACAATATGCATACAGGAGACCGTCATCAGTTGTGAAATTTGGTTTGTTGATTACAATTCCATGGCCCACCAAACGTATGTTTCACTTAATACAATCCCTTTTCCAAATGAAGGATTTGATTCCAAACGTGGGATTGGATGGTCAAAATACCGTATTTCTAGACATGCAATCATTGTACAATAATGGTGTTAATTCCACCTAATGCAATTTCATACCATTTAATCCCGCATTCCAAACAGGTAAAT
Source organism: Magnolia sinica (assembly GCF_029962835.1). Lineage (NCBI taxonomy): Eukaryota > Viridiplantae > Streptophyta > Magnoliopsida > Magnoliales > Magnoliaceae > Magnolia > Magnolia sinica. The sequence goes on along the minus strand of NC_080589.1, from coordinate 64,354,246 downwards.
GGTATGGAAATGCATTAGGTGGAATTAACGCCATTATTGTGTAATGGTTGCATGTCTGGAAATACCATGGTATTTTGACTGTCTAATTTGATGTTTGGGATCAAATTCTTCCTTTGGTAAAAAACATTATATTAAGTGAAACTTGCGTTTGGCGGACCATGGAATTGTAATTAACGGATCAGATTTTACAACTAATGCCTGTCACCGGTACCGGTACACTTGTTTAATTTGAATGTCATGTGTAAAGGGCGTACATGGATAGACGGCGTGGATAAAACACATGCATCAACGTGGGGCCCACAGATGTAATAGATTTCAAAATCCACCAGAAATCCCATAGTATTTACCATTGGGACTGGATGATATGAATTATGATGTCTTGATTAATCCAATCCTTTCGTCGTTTCCAAATGCCAGAAGGGATTTGCGGGGGACTAAATGCAATTTCATACCACCTAATCCCACATTCCAAACAGGCCCTAAGGTGGCTTGGTTGCATTTGGGTATCATTATTTCTCTCAAAGTAAGCAACTCTGGACTTGCTTCATGACTAGGGTCAACTTGGTGCAAAATACCAACATTAGTTTGATAGTGGAGACTTACTACCTGATGTTGGGTTGTATCAACATTTAGTTGGATTATTTGAATATCGCTTTCGTTATTAGTGTTGTTAACAAATTCATGCATGCTCCTCACTCTGGTGATTTTTAAAAGTCATCTATCAAATTATGTGATACTTACAAAAATCTCATGGTAGAGGTCTGTTGTCTTTGAAGCATGGGCACATAACTATTGCTGTATGATGTACTTAATGCAGATTGGACGGAATCTTCTAGTATAGATCATCGTTCAACCACCGGCAATTGTAAGCTTATTATTGGTTGCAATTTTGGTAATGTGGAAGAGTAAGAAAGAACCGGTTGTAGCTTAATCTAGTGATTAGGTAGAGTATCATGATAGTGCTCATGGAGTTTGTTAACTCATATTGTTGACGGCATTATTGACAAAAATTGGGATCGTTGTTGCTCTTTCAATGATTTTCCATTGTGATAATCTGGTTGCAATTAATCACTTCAAATCTAGTCTATCATGAACATACCAAGCAAGAGGATGACGCGAAAGCGAAGAAAATGAAAAACTGAGTGGCGCCAAGGAGAGTATTATTCCGAGGTTGAATGCTTAGGTGGGAATACGGTAACGAAGAGTGTGGAGGAATCGAAGAAGGAATATATTGAGGGTGAAATGAATGAAGGACATGCCGTTCTAGCTGGGGATGAAGAGATTATTTGTAATTTGAGGGGTTGGGCTTCTTATGTAAATGCAATTAATTTGGCCAATCTCTCGCTTTTTTCAGAGGGTTAGGCGTGGTTTGCTTTCTTTGAGTGTCTCTCCTCTTTTGAGTTGTAGAGTTGGGTTGTTTTAGCCTTTTCTGTTTGTTTTTGCACTATTGTGCCTTTCCAATAAAATTGTTGTTATCTAATGCAAACCTGAAAAGAAAAGCAAATAAATCAATAAGAAAAGAAAATGCAAGATTGTGAGCAAGCTCAACAATCCTTTAGTTTAGAACTAGAGACCACTCTCCCTCCCTTCAACAGCCACCGTAGAGCAAATAAGAGAATTTCATAAAGAGAATATTAATCAGCTCGTCTTATTCCATAGGTCCTATTTATAATCAAACCTTACAATCTGTAATAAAGGTCATAGAATCTAAAAATCTGTGAAAATAAGAAAGCACCTAAATAACAAAGCATTGTAATTAAGAAAATGCCTAAAATAAAGATATTCTTAGATAACAAAATATCTAAAATTATTCTCCTGCCTAATATAAAGATATGAAAGAAAGGAAATTTTCGATTCTAGAGATTTGAAAGAAAATGAAAGTAGAGATAAGCTAAAAAAGGAAAGTGGGCATTTTCTTGTGCACATGTGCAGAGTGTGCTTGCATGAGATGCAAACCTTTTCTTCAAATCTTGATCAATCGGCATGTGTGGCCATTTGGTTATATCACTCTCTCTCTCTCTCTCTCTCTCTAAAAAAAAAAAGAAAAAAAAAAGAAAAGAAGAAAAGAACATACAAAGACATTGAAACTGATTATCATTTTCCTTGGAAAAAAGGTGACTTCAAAGGAAGCGAGGATGTCATATCACAAGTCTAAAGATTAACTTGCCGATTTTCTAACTAAAGGAATTGGTCGTCATCATCTTGATTGGGTTTGTGTCAAGCTAAGAATGATTGATATTTATGCTCCTATTTGCGCGCGCGCGCGTGTGAGCGCGTGCACACGTGTGTGAAGAATGTATCATGTATACTATGTAGTCATGTGGAGTAGCATAACTTACATCCCTTTCATTAATAAAAAGAGAGTTAGTCACATATACCAACATGGAACATTAAGCCCTAATTCTCTTCTTCCCGTTTGTTTCTTGCCTCTCTCTCTCTCTCTCCTCCTTTTTCTCCTTCCCTTCTTCCAAATCTTAGTTCTCGTATTCTATTAATAATACACGTCGTGTAATCATCATCAAAATGTGTGTGTGTGTGTGCACACACATTCTGATGATGAGTACATGACCTGTATTATTAATAGAATATGAGAACTAGGATTTGGAAGAAGGGAAGGAGAAAAAGGAGGACAGAGAGAGAGAGAGAGAGAGAGAGAGAGAGAGAGAGAGGCAAGAAACAAACAGGAAGAAGAGAATTAGGGCTTAATGTTCCATGATCGTATATGTGACTAACTCTCTTTTTATTAATGAAAGGGATGTAAGTTATGCTACTCCACATGACTACATAGTTAAAATTATTTTTGAAAAAAGTAAAAAAAAAAAAAAAAAGTAAAAAGAAGTGTGGTGAATATGGTGATTGGTTAAGCCTAAGACTCATCAACATATAATTCCACACTCTAAACTTTTAAAGGAGAAAAGTCAGGTTTCACCTTAAAAAATTATTATTATTATTGTTATTGTTATTGTTATTATCATTTTTCTAAAAATCCATGTCTATGCATGAGTTAAAACCTATGCTAATATGTACAAAAGAAAAAGAAATTTAAACAAGCTTCTCTCCAATTTGAGTTTCAGCTTGATTCCTCTCTTGAATCATGATTTTCCACCAAAATCGTGTTTTAATGTCAAACAACTCAAGTGGAGTTGTTAAAATACCCCTAAGAAACATGATACTAAAAAATGGTTACGTTATGGCTATAAAGGCCGTTATGTAAAGGAAATGGTAACCCTTGTTACGTGATACACAGTGATTCAGTCCATTACAGAAAAAAATGGGTCGTATCTACACCATTATGGGCTGATACACCATTGCAGGACCATACAATCATAAATGCTCTATTTTGAAAATTTTTATATTCAAATTCTCTCTTATTTATCCACTTCTTTATTCATTTCAACTTTGAAGGTAGCTTAGAAACTAAGTTTAAACTAGAGGTAAGATATTTTGAAGATCAAAACACAAAATTGGGTGGGATTTGATGAATCAAAGTGGAGTGGACCATGTTGGAAAATATCGGAAGGGGTAAACTATCATTTTATTTTTTCATTTTTCCATCTTTATTTTGTTGTACTTATATATACCAATTATATAATGGCCTATAATTGTGTCATTAACTCATCATCACTCATATGTAGACTTATAATCTTAATCATATGTTGATATTAGATGCTTAGAAGTCTATATAGGAATTTTACTATTTTAGAGTCAGTCTCAGGTTAATAGTATCAAGCAGCTCGAGACAACATTCTTACTAAAGAATGGCCCATTATAGCATCAAATATATATTTAAAACTAGAAAATAATATATATTTGGGATCATCATATTTAATTTAATTTTTTTTTTCCATTATATTTGTTTACAAATTTTTCCTTCTAAAAAAAATTCAAACATTATAGGGCCTTAATGGCTGTTACAGGGGTCGTAAAGGCTGTTACAACCCATATCATAGTAGTCACATGGCCGGCCGTTACGTCGGCTATTACCATTACCGAATATCTTGCTAGGAAGAGATTCCCCCAAAAAATTTCGCAAAGATTCAAGATTGCTTCTCTTTATTTTTATTTTTCAGATTTTTTGCTGGAAATATATTGTTATCATCGATCTTCATCATCTAAACCTTATCCCAACTAGTGTTTTAAATTCACCCCTTTTAAGCATAAGGCGTAAGCTACACACTACTTAAGATTTTTAATCAAGGTTGCGCTTGGTTACACAATTCATGATATTTTGCACCAAATTAGATTGGTTAATAATAAAATTTAACAAAATTTCATGATATTTGGTGCAACCAAACACTTTTTAAATATAAAGGTAAAGAAAGAGCAACGAAATTGATTTAACAATGTTACTTATAGTATTTTACTAAAAGCATTGAAAAGATTAACTAATTTTTATTGAAAATTAAAAAAAATGTAACAAATCAATGAAAACATTAACTGATTTTAATGTTGTAGTAAAAATAACTTGTATTGTGAGCTATGTAGCGTGTGGTGTAGTCTATATAGTGTTTAGCATGTGCTGTTTATCATGTAGTGTAGGCTACATACAGTGTTTTAAGTATCGACAATATTGGTCTATATATCCCACGATACATCTTGTATCCCACCTCTGCGATGCAAAACGCACAAGTAGTGGGATATATCCCACATGCTCGATCTGGTGAGTATTTTCGATTTTCAAACTTTTTTTTTTTTTTTTGTAAATCGCGTTAAGTCAGTGTGAAATTGTTAGAAATCTATGATTTTTCATGCAAAGAGTTTCGATTTTAAGATTTGAAGGAGATGCACTGAGTTGCGGAATATTGAAAAAAATCAAAATTTCCCAATTTCTTGCAAATCGGTTGCAATCTTTGCATCCAAACATAAAATCAAACATGTATGTAACCTGATCAGGTGATTCTTCTTTTGCTTTTGAATGTATTGCTTGTGTTTCCATACATCTTCTTACATTTATAAATTGTATAAATAGACTTGGAATATACTTGTATCTATTCAGTTAGACAACGCATAGATTAGGACCTCATACAAAGAAAACCTATTATGTCAATTTGTTTTTTGTAATGTTTTGATTTATAAGTGTGTATTGATGTCTTTTTTAACAATCATTGGAGTTTCATTGAAAAAATCAACCAATTTCCCAATGTCTCCCCATGTCTCCAACAACAACGATACATTATGCGATACAACTGATATATCCCATGCGATAACTGATATGTATCCGTATCCCAAGGGTGAGATACGTAATGTGATACCGATATTTTGAACACTGGCTACACTTAACTTAAGCTATTTGCATGAGCTACGTAGCGTTAAGGCTAAGCTACACTACGTAGCGTAAGCTACACGCTACATAACGTAGATATTTAAAACATTGATCCCAACTACCCGGGGTCGACTAAATTAATCCCGTCTTGCCATTCAACTCCACGAGGACCGTATCCTTGGTTAAACCATATCGATAATATTGACGATACAATGCAAGCATGCTAAAGTGATCCAATATCTCGTGATGTTTTTGAGATCGCTAGATACTGGCATGTGTTGGTGTATACTATCGATAATATCCTCAATACTTTACAGCGTTTGTTATTCCCCCATGTTTCCTATTGACAGGGTGCAATACTAATAATATCAGCTGATATTATCAGTTGTATCTTAAGTTTTTTTTTAAAAAAATTGGTTGATACATAGAATTTGGGATGAGAATGGGGATTTGATTTTCCTTCTTTGAAAATTCAGTGTATGAATGCAAGTAAGATACCTTACTTTTAACATGCTATCATATTTGCTTTTATGACTTATATTAGAATTACTTGCTTATTGTTTTGATTTGTGGTTTTATGAATGATGATGATGGGGACATCTCGCGCACATGCACGCCCTCCTTACGCACATACGCAAGGAGGAGGGCCCCACCTTCGATTTGGATCGATGATGACATCCATGTAGGGCTTCCTAGTTAGAGGACTATGTTTTGGTTCCTTGGGGTGGACTTGATCATCATTTGGATCCCATCATTGGATTTCATGACCATGGCCTACTACCCTAGGTGACCCAGGACTTTGAGTTTTGCTTATTACTGTTATTAGGAACATCATGAACAATTTAGATTGCATTGGTTAGTTATTATTTTTTATTACTTCGTCTTTAAGTAATAATATGCGTACATGGCGCGGCTTTTGGGATATAGGTTTTTCTTATAAATAGGCAACCCTTTAGAGGTTTTTTTTTTTTTTTTTTCCATTAAAGATGATTAATAAAATTCTACGTTTCCCTGCTTCTCTAATTCTATGAGTTGTGGAAACCTAATTGTGTGCGAAACCCTCCCTTCTTCGAAGGGTTAACTACCGTGGTGCGAAGCCACACCCATCCCAAATTGCCCCCATCTCCTACCATCCATATTTCTCATCTCCTATAGCCATCCCCCTCATCAAATCCACCTATGTTTGCAACTAATCTTTTCCCTAAAGCAGATTTTCAGAATCTGTCCATATAGGAGGGCTGAAACTTCGGCGAAGCACCGTGTTCAAACCGATCATCCGCTTGGCTTGAAATTTAGAGGGAAGGTGGCCCATCCCTGGCCGACCAAGCCTTAGCTAACCGATTCAGATTTGTGGGCCTCACACATGTGCGGGCCGCCATCCACGCACGTGTGTCAGGCCAATTTGTTGTCCACTCGTGCGGGCTGATCATAAGTTCCCTCTCATCTCTATTCCACTCCTCTTTCGCCTTGTTTCCATAACCTTAACCCTAAATCATCTCAAATCCCCAAGTTCTATTCCACTTTTGAAACCCCTGGGTTTTCTCGAATTGAAACGTGAGAATCCCTTGGATTGGGAAATAATCCTTTGCATTTATGGATGGATCTACTATCCTTTGAGCATTGTTTGGTCTATAATTTTTAATTGATTCAGCCCTAACATGTGTAGGCTTGGACCCTCATAGATTCCCCTTGTTGAATGCTTGACTTTATGTGGGATTTGGAATTATTGTGATTGTTTCTAAATTATTATGATCTAAAGCCTGAAATCTTGCACATCATATGTAATTTTCATGTCTTGCATTAGATGACTGTTAATCTTTCATTCAACATTTCTGTAGTAAGGAGAAGATATTTCTATCTGGAATAGTGAATACAGAGGCAAGTTAATTCTACATGCAAGGGCCTGTCTGGTTTGATGTAATTACATGTATTTTTATGTAATTTCTCTCAAACCAGCATTAAATGCATACATCAAACAACAACGCATGCATTTGAAAGTGGAGTTGCCCCAGATCAGAGTTCATGATAATTTGAAGCCAAAGCTTGGTGAGCCCCACCATATTATATGTGTTATATCCACTCCATCCATTCATTAGTACAGATCATTTAAGATAATGGCCCCAAAAATGAGGTAGATTCAAAGATTAAGTGGACCACACTACATAAAATACTGGAGATTGAATGCGAACCATTTAAATGCTTTTCCCATAGTGTGGTCCACTTGAGCTTACCTTAGAATGATCTAGCCAAATGAATGAACGGTGTGGATAAAACACACACACACATATCATGGTGGGACCCACAGAGTCGATCTCATTTTCCGTGCCTAAAAGTTGTTGTTGTGAATGTCACGCAGCATCCCTTCCATCACAAATTGCTGTAGCATGTAATTAATGCTTAAAAAGTGTAAAATATACTGCAATTTCTCTGAAATACACCCAACCAAACAGGCCCTAAATCACTGCTCCTCTGTATGCGCTGCTCATAGCAATGCAGCAAACAAGTTCACTAATCGAGCCTGTCATATATGTGTTCCTTGGCCTAAGAATCAGCCTGCTTGCACACACGTGGCACCTTAGCATGTGAGGCCACATTCTGAGGGGCTGGGATCTATATATGTGGAATTAGCAAATCTACTGAATAGAATTCAGCATAAAGCAATCTATCCTGCAAAGCATGGAGTGCAACCATATGTTTGATATTCTATTATCATTTTCTTATGCTTGCTTGTTATTGGTATTTGGTCTGACAACGTCAATACTTGCTGAATAGTTGTTGTTATAAGTAGAACCTATGTCAGAAAGGGAAGCAGCATTGGATTATACAGACATGAGAAAACCACGTATTCTATTGGCTGCTAGTGGAAGCGTAGCTGCTATAAAATTCGGAAGCCTTTGCCATGGCTTTTCCGAATGGGCAGAAGTCAAAGCAGTAGCCACCAAGTCTTCCTTACACTTCATTGATAAAGCATCACTTGCAAAGGATGTAGTTCTTTACACAGATGAATATGAATGGTCCAGTTGGAAGAAAATTGGTGACAATGTGCTTCACATTGAGCTTAGAAAATGGGCCGATAACATGGTAATTGCCCCATTGTCAGCCAATACGCCACCATCGATCTGGCTCGATGACGACGTCCAGGGAGAGTCTCCTAGCTAGAAGATGAAGTTTTGGTTCAAAAGGATGGACCCGATAGTTAAGAAAAGCCCATCATGGGATCTCATGATCGTGGCCCACTCGTCGGATTGGTTTTATATTTTAGGTTTTGCTTATTGTTATTATTTAGAACATCGTGAACGCTTTAGATTTCCTTATTTGGTTTTTATTTTAGTTTACTTATCGCTATTTGGGTATAGGATTCTCCCTATAAATAGGCACCCCTTATAGTTCTTTTGATTCATTGAAGTTAATAAAAAATTTCTGCTTTATTTTTCTGCTCTCTTCGTGAGTTGTTGAAGAATTCAAAAGTGGGTGCGAAGCTCTCTCTTTTTGAATGGCTAACTACTGTGGTGCGAAGCTACATCGATCCCAATTCACCCCCATCTTCCATCATCTTTTTTTCATCTTCCCCCACCATCTGTACTTCGAATTTGTCCTTTTGTTGTGTCAAATTTCTTCATTACAGCAGGTTTCCAGATTTCGGCCCGCAGGCGAGCTGAAACTTCGGCGGAGCACCACGCACAAACCGTACATCGGATCGAGCTGAGATTTGGGAGTTTTGGAGTCCATCCCTAGCCGACCAGGGCCAAGGTGGCCTTTTTCTGAATAGTGGGCCCCACACACGTGCGGCCGGGATCACACGCACGTCCGTCTGGGCCATTGTTGCTGTCCACACGCGGGATCATCTTTTGGCTCAGGTTTTTATCCTCTTTTATCCTCTCATAGCCATTTTTCATGAATCCTAACCCTAGATTACATGATCCCTAATTGATTTGCCCATTTTTATCACCTTAGGGTTCCCTGAATTGAAATTAGGGAATCCCTTGGATTAAGGACTGATTTTTATGCATGAGTAGTTGATTTTATTTCCCTTTGACATCGTTTGGTTTATAATTTTTATTGGTCCAGTCCTAGCCTGTGTCGGCTTGGACCCGCATAGATTCCCCTTTTTAATTGAATGTTTGGATTTTCATGTGGGACGTGGAATTTGTGTGATTGTTTCTGAATTGGTAGGATCTAAGCCTGAAATCTTGCATATCTAGTTGGAAGAAAATTGGTGACAATGTGCTTCACATTGAGCTTAGAAAATGGGCCGATAACATGGTAATTGCCCCATTGTCAGCCAATACGCTTGGCAAGGTAAGATCTTCTTCTAGTTGCTTAAATGTCTCTTTTGTGTGTTGTTATCTTTGCTAATATGTCTTGTTATTAACGAATGTCATGCTAGACTCGACAAAGATTGCTACGGACATATGAAATGTTAAGGTGTTTAACTTAATCAGTCCTTACTATTTTGCAGGCTTAAAGGATTGAATGTTTACAATGTTCATAAGCATATATCCTTTGTTGTTATTATTGTCATCATTATCACTATTGATTTATCATATTATTATCGCTATCATTATAATTATTAATTATCATTATCCTTATCACAATTGTCATCATCATCATCATTATTTATCATCATCTAAGCCTTATCCCAATTAATTGGGTTTGGCCACATGAATTATGTTCTCCATTCCATTTTATCAAGGACCATATCCTCAGTTAAACTATAGCTCATCATATCTTTTCTTACTATCTCCACCCATGTCCTTTTGCGTTCCTCATGCCCTTCATATCCTTCAATTTGAACCAACTCCTTCAAAGACGTGCCGTTTTAGGTCTCCAATGCAAGTGACCAAACCATCTAAAGTCTACTTCCCTTTATATAATTGCATATTGGGTCTACTCAGTTCCTTTGAATATGTTCATTTATAATTCTATCCTTCTTGTGTTGCCACTCATCCTTTCCGACATTCTCCTTTCAACGACATTCATTCTATGAATGTTCTGTTCCGTGACTACCCAACACTCTCTTCCATAAAGCATGGTTGATCTTGTAATTGTCATATAAAATCTCCCCATTCAGTTTGATTTTTATGCTCTAATCACATAAAAACTCCAGACACACATCTCCACTTCATCTACCCAACTCTAATTTCTATGAGCAACATCATTCTCAATATCTTAGTTCTCATGAATTATCAACCCATGATGTTTAGAGTGGTCATTTCGAGTAATTCTTGACCTTCTATTTTAACGAATTCTACCTTTCTTCTGTATTGTTACTAAAATTGCATTCATTTATTCTGTTTTGTCTAGCTAATTTTAAAGCCTTTAGATTCTCAAGCATCCCTAGTTTTAGTTGTATACTTGTATTTACCCCTACCCTTGTCTTGTCAATTAAAACTATGTCATTTGCAAACAACATACACTGCGGGACCTATTCTTGTAAATGCGTAATTACGTCGCCCTAACCAATTGCAAATGATTTGGACTCAACTCCGGCTACTGTAATTGGAAAAATATTTCTCCATCGTAAATAAATTACCACTCCAACATTAATTAGCACTCCATCGTACATGTCCTTAACCATGTCAATGTATCCTCTTCAGATTCCTTCCCCAACACCCACCCGATTATCGTTCTAGGTACGTTATTGTATGCTCTCTTAGTCCACAAAGAGAACTTTTCTTCTTTCCCTGAACTTCTTCGTCAATTGTCTAAGAAAATGATTTTCTGATATATTGTCTAATACCTTAATATTTGCTCAATCACTTTCTCCCAAAAATTCATGGTATGACTCAATCCAACAGTACTGCAGCTTTGTTTACTTTTCCTCCATCTATCTACCATTTGCTTTGTTTTTATAACCTTGTTGAACAAATTAGTGAACCAAATTAAGCCAATCTTCCCCGTGCACTTACAAACCTCTACTGGTATACCATATGGTCCCAAGACATTTCCCATCTTAATCTTTTGCAAAGCATCTTTTACTTTAGATATCCTAATCCTATGAAAGTATCTAAGATTTCTAGCTTCATTTGAATTTATGATTATTTATATCCCTAAGTGCTCGGAGTGGTCATCATTTTGCAAGTTCTGGAAGTAATTTCTCCACCTTTCATTGATCTTGTAATCCTTAATCAATACTATATTGGCATTGTTCTAAATGCTTCTAACATGATCTAGGTCCCTGCATTTTCCTTCCCTCATTTTTGCAAGTCTGAAAATTTCTTTCCGACCTTCCCCTATTCTCAATCTGTTGTATAGATCATCATATGCCTTAAGTTTAGCCTTAATTGCTACTTAGCATTTCTTGTGGCATTTTTATATTCTTCTAAATTTTCCATGTTTCTAGTCCCATGCCAAGCCTTGTAACATGATCATTTATAACCAATAGCTCCTTAGATTTTACCATTCCATCACTAAGTCTTCTAGAAAGAGTGATTCCCTTATTTTTATCAATTTCTTCCTAAATAACATCACTATATATAGAGAGCTGCAGGAGACCAAAGGGTCTGCCAGCTTGACTGGGCCACACCAAACCTTGATATTTTACAGGGCCCACTATGATGAGTATGTAAAATCCACCCAAGCACCAAGCCTTGCTCTTATGGAGACCATCACCATATGTGTATGCGCATGCACGTCTTTCCCTACTGTGTTCTTGGCACTTGGTAATTTCACTTCCTCTCTTCCGTCTCTTAACCATCAACCTATGTTTTGTGTTCAAAATCTCTTTGGGTATAACCTTGCGGTCTTTGTATATTGATCGTTATGTCTACCTAAGTAGAAAGAATTCTATATGGCTTGTATATGTACTTTTGAAGGTTATTAAATGCTCATCCTTTTTTTTTTTTTTTTTCAAGTATGTGTTTGTTATTGTAAGATAACATGCGATGGTAGAATCAAGGATACCATCCCCCATCTCATTTCTGTTCCCAAAATCATATGCTCCATGCACCCTTCCATATCGAATTTTTTTTCCCACATGACCATGAAAGTCCCCTCTAAATATCCTCTCTCAATTTTGAAATTTGTTGTATTAATCCATCCATGTCCAGCTAGAATACCTTTTCCCTAATCTTGCCTCTGGAGCATTAAGGACATGGATTATCTCCTCTCCCAATACAAGCTTTTTGAATAGAAGTCCATTGTCTACTCTCTTAAATCGGTCTACTACTTTCTCTCTCCTATTTTTGTTTTCTTATGTACAAAAGTCTATCTGCATCAATTTCCTTAGCTTTTGCCTCTTTCTACTTGGTTTCTTTGCAAGCAAGCCATGCAAGCTCTTCTTTGCTTGATCATGTACACCAGTTCTATACTCTTACCTGTTCAAGTTCCTATATTCCATGTGGCAAGATGGATCCTTTTATTTATTTATTTATTATTATTTATTGTTGTTTATGTGATGATGATGGCAATTCTTCTTTTTCTTCTTCTTCTTCTTCTTTTTGAATCTTTTTCTACATTGGATGCTCCTGTTTCTGTTTATTCTGAGATCTTAGAATTGACAACATTGTGCTTTGATGACAACTAACCTTTGGCAACTCATCCATCATCACTTTCCATGCATGCATTCCAATCCAGGCCGTCCAACTTGTGGGCCCAAGTTGGAGTTGAGTATAGCTGGGAAGTCAAACTAAGTGGATGAATCATGATAATACAATATGGTTGGTGTTAATCAAATGGACAGCTAAAAATGTATATGGAGTTGCATTGTAGTCTAGCCCAGTCCTTTTTTCTTGCGGGTCTTGAACCATTCTCATGGTTTTTCTATTGTTTTTTTTTTTCAGATCGCTGGTGGTTTCTGTGACAACCTACTAACATGCATCGTTCGAGCATGGGACTTCAACAAGCCAATCTATGTTGCTCCGGCCATGAACACCTTCATGTGGGAGAACCCCTTCACTGAAAGCCATCTCGAATCCATCAGTAAACTCGGTTTCACACTGATACCTCCCATCACAAAGAGGTTGGCTTGTGGAGATTATGGGAACGGTGCGATGGCTGAACCTTCAATGATCAATAATACTGTGAGGCTCAAAGTTTTGAATCTTGACCATTGAATGACAATAGTTAAGTAGCACACATTTAATAATGACCTCATACACCCCTAGTGATTACTGGTATAAAATAACATTTTGAGGAATCACCCACAACATCAATTGTATTTGAAACACACACACACACAAAAGCTCTCCTGGAAACAGTTCTCATGGGAACTTTTGACTTGTGATGCAGGCACAGTATCTGGATGGTCCACTAGATGAGTTACCTCGTAAAACAACCTGGGTTAACTTTTTGACTTGATCCAACAATCAGGTAGGCCATAACAAAGTGGAAACCCTGGGCCCTCGATTTGCCTCTTGCTTTGCTATAGCCCACCAGATTTTTGGACCAAGCCAAAAAGTTAGCCCTTGGGTTCTTAAGGTGACTCATCTAGTTGATTGTCCGGATTTTGTGCCTACATCATGTGTCAAAAGTTCTCCTAAAGTTTCCCTGAGAACTTGTTTGGTGAAATCCACTCCAACCATTAAATGCTATATATATATATATATATAGGGAAATGGTACTATGCGGTCGAGCACATGAAACCTTAAGATAAGGTCGAGACGTGTCTTATATTCTACCCTTTCCCGGGCTTTAGAAAAAAGGCAAAATGGATAATGCCATTACCAAGTTCTGAGAGCTCCACGAAGATGTATATGTTGTATCCATACCGTTTGTCCGTTTGGAAAAATCATTTTAGGACATGAGCCCAAAACCTTAGGCAGATCCACGGCTTAAATGAACCACACCAGAGAAAGTATTGGGGACAATGATGCCCACCATTGAAACATTCTGAAGGCGATGATTTTTCCCCATCCAACCTGTTCATGTCACTCGTATCTGTACAAAGGGGTAAACCAAATATCAGCCTGATCCAAAACTTTTGTTGGCCCCAAAAAATTCTCAATGATAAGCATTCAATCCCCACTGCTTTCTATGTTGTGGTCCACTTTAGATTCGAATCAAATTTTAGGTCTAATGCCTAAAATTATCTTGCCAAATGAATGGACGGTGTGGATTTAACACTTACATCATGGTATGGCCCACAGAACCTGGTAACGGTAACACACTACAAGGTCGGCGGTTGCGCAAACAGCCATTTCGCTTCTGACGGACTGAAGCGGATTACCTCACCCAAAACAGAATAGTTGTTATAGTGAGGCTCAACTTGATCTTTGTAATCTATATACATGACGTCCATCCATTTTGGAAGATCATTTTAGGACATGAGCCCAAAAATACTGAAGATCTAAAGTTCAGGTGGACCATACTATCTGAAATGGTGGTGATTGAATGCTTTAACATTAAAAACTTTCTAGGGCCCGAATGTTTACATAATGCTTATTTTTCATCCAACCGGTTGATGAAGTGAAAAAAGAAATATCAACTTGATCAAAACTTATGTGACCCATTAATTGTCAATCACTATAGTTTTCTATGATGTGGTGCACCTGAGAATTGGATCTACTTTAGTTTCGGATTCATATCTTAAAATGATATATAAAAACGGATGGGCAGCGTGGATATAGAATACATACATCAAGGTGGCCCATGGTAAGGCTACACCGAGCTGGGTGGGGCCGCACCTAATCTGCTACTAACATGGGTGGAGGTACATGGGTGGAAGTGGATTTCCTGTGAAAGGCTTTGACAGCAATGCACTGGAAAGAAACGTTTATTGTTAAGACTTTTATCGGCTCTATTTTGATTTTTATATAATATTCAAACTGTTTTCAAGGTAACCATTGGGATGAACTAAAAATACAAAAAAACCTTGACTAATGAAATGGATTTATCATAAACATCTCGCTGAATCCCAACTGAGCTCCCAGCGCAAAAAACTTCCTGCTTAAAGGCTCTAGAAGGAAATCCCGTCTGTGTGCCCCGTGTCCCATGGTGTTGCCATCACCAAAATCTGTGGGCCTCACCATGATGTTAGTCTTATATCCACACTGTCCACCCATTTGGAGAGATTATTTTGGGGCATTAATCCAAAAATGAGGCAGATCCAAAGTTCAAGTGGACCACAACGTAAAAGGCAGTGGGGAGAGCTTCTTGGGGGCCACTAAAGTTTTGGAGCAAGCTTATATTTGTTTTTGACCTTTTATCCCAGTCTGTGTGACATTGTAAACAGGTTGGACAACAAATAAACATCATGGTGGGCATCATTCTCTTTGATATGGTTCATTTTAGCTTGAATATGCTTTTTTATTGGGTTTATAACCTAAAATGATCTCTCTAATAGAATAGACTGTGTTGCTATAACATATATATCAATTACGTAGCAGCACTGGTTTTATCGGTTTTACCTTTTCCTAAAGCGTTGGCATCTCCACGGTGTAGTTTTCAAATTTGTCATCAAATGGTGGAAGACAAGACGTGCCATTTCCATATATATATATATATATATATATATATATATAAAAGGCCTTAGACCATATACACTGCTTCCAATTGTATGTTTGAACAACAGTTGGGGCCGGTTTTTAAAACCCACACCTAAAATTAGGGCATGCAAGTGGTGATCTGGTTGGATTTCAGAAGCACATTAGGGCCCACTTCCATAACCCGGCGTGGTTTTCGGTTCTGCTCAAATCTCTGTAAATATGAACAGTGAAATGATGCTTACGGAAGAATTTTCGGGTACAAACCCCTCAACAGATATAAATGGCCATATATTGGACGGGTAGTAGGATCTTTTAATCCGGAAGATGTTTGGGAGCAGGGTGCGACCATATCATCAACTCTAAGGATCGTACATTTGTGCAGAGCCATGCTGGAAGCGGATTGGCTGGTGTACCACACAACAGCTATATAGCTGCTGTAGGTGCGTGGCGTGCGAGGACGAACACTGACGCTCCTCGAGCTCCGAGTTGTACCAACGGTTCAAAGGAGATCAAAGTTACATGGGCCCCACAGTTATGTATTTATTATATCTATACCGTTCATCTATTTTTAGAGATCATTTTAGAGCATTATTTTCCATCAAATCTGTTCATAAGGTCACAAAGACCTGAATGAAGAGGAAAAACAAATTTCATATTGATCCAAAACTTCTGTAACCCCGAAAAGGGTTTCAATGGTAGAGGTTCAATCCCCCACTGCAGTGTGTTCCACTTGATAGTTCTATCTGTCTTAATTTTCGTCTCAAGCCTTAAGACGAGCTCATAAAATGGATGACGGTTTGGATATAACACATACCTCCCACAGAACTTGCTGATGTCATTACAGCAGCTATATAGCTGGTGTGAGGTACACCAGCCAATCCGCTTCCGCCATGATGAAGACGTACATGCTTGTAATGTTGCCAGCAAATGGACGGTCAGAAACATAAATGGTGACAGTCAGTGGATCCTCGGCTCTTTATAACTCACGTTGTACGCTATACGGCCACCCGCCCAAGCCATAATCGGCCAAGTACAATGGTTATTGCCCCCCGCCACAGGAATTTCCTGTAGGGACCCACATATTCTCGTGACAAAGCCACTCCTCCGTCCATCAGTTTGTAAACATCACAATAAGATGCAGATCCAAAACTCAGGTGGGCCACACCACATGAAAAAGCTGGATTGAAGGCCCACCGTTGCAAACTTAGTGGGGACCACAGAAGTTTTGTATCAGGATGATATTTGTTCCTACTGCTTATCTGAGTGGTAATAACCCTATGAACGGTTTGGATGGCATATAAACATCAACGGTGGTCGTTTCCGTTCTCACTGTTTCGTGTGGTGTGGCCCTGAGTTCGGATCTTCCTGATTTTTGGAGTCCTGTCTTACTGTGATGTTTAGAAACTGATGGACGGAGTGGATTCATCACGGGCATCTCTGCTGGCCCCACACTGCTTCCGACCACAAGAACTTCTCATGGCCGCGGCATAGGCAATTCGCGTACCGTTGTAATGCTACGGATCCAATGAAAGGTGCGATGTATGGGGCCCACCGTGATGAGTGCACGACATCCAACCCATGTGCGCCCAGTGAGTTCTTCTTCGTGGCCAAAAATCAAGTAGGCCACGCCATAGAAACGTTGGCACAGGAACCTGCCTTCGTGATTATGTGGGCCGAAAGTGTTTTGTATGTGTCATCCAATCCATTCAGTAGAATGTGGCCGACGAGAATGAATGGATAAACTAAAAAATCAGGCTATTACAAAGCGCAGGTGGGTCACACCACATGATTTTATAGGTTTTTAAGCATGATTTTAAATGGCGTGGCCCACATAGGGATAAGCCTGAATTTTGGGAGAAAAGGAAAGAATGAGGGAGGCATGTGATGCAATGATTTATATAATGCATACACAACAGTGGGGTTCCATACATAGCCTTGTAAGTAAAGCTGAACCTGCAAAGCCTATATATTATTATTATTATTATTTTTAAATAGGCCGATGTTTTAGGGGATGAATTATCTGATTCTCAGCCCACATGGAGCAGTTGGGATGGGGATTCCATTAAAAACTTTCCAGGTTGTATAAGACCCACCATGTTTGGTATATGCCATCCAATCCATTCAGGAGATGCACCGCACCACTATGATTAGACAACCTAAAAATCATACCATTCCAAATCTCATGTGGGCCACACCCCACCCCATAATTTTAGAGGCTATAGGCATCATGATTTGACATGGTGCGGCCCACCTGAGTTTTGGATCAGCCCGATTTTTGGGAAACAAGGAGAACATGAGACGATAGACAATGCCTTAAAAATCAGTGGATCCACCCATCACATTACCTGTCAACCTTAACCTACACGGCTCTGTTCTGGTATGATGCTCAACAGGCATCTTTGCACAGTACGAGCAGGCTTTCAGTTCTGAAAAGTGGGGCCCATGGTCTGGTGATCAAGATGATAGATAATGCCTAAAAAATCTCCCAGATTGGAGGATTCAAGAGACCAATTTCTTGGAACCTTTGAATGTGAAGCGTTGCTGTATTTCACTAGGAACCCAAAAGAGTGAGGGTTCCAGCTAGGAGATTTTTGGGCATAAGACGCAATAGACCAATGGATCTGCAACTACTGAATTAGGAGCCCCGCCGGTCATAATTGAAAACCTGTGTAGTTTACAAAGACCACTTCGCATGTTACATAATGAAATGAGGACCCAAGAGTATCTTTGCTAGATTTTCTTGGTTCATATAAGTGAGAGCTAATGACCCAGAAAATCAGCGATCCAAACTGGTGATACAATAGGCCTCACCATGGATGCTCCCAGATTGGACTAGCTGCAGAATCTCGGGCCCTCTATATACTGATTTTGAACCATTGCTTCATTCTCTTTTTCCAACATCTGTCTGCTTGCCACCAATTGTAGTGTTTGAATTGTACCATCTGGGAACATTTTAGGAGCATTGGCCATCCAAAGTGAGGCCCATCATATCGACGCTTCAGAGGCTGCACCATGAACCAGACTCCATCTTTATAAAAACTAAAATAATAATAATAATAATAAAAGCCAAGCAAACCGTAGATATTCTCAGCTCACTCAGTGTACAGTACCTTTATGGAAACACAACATGCCTTATAATAGACTCGTGAATTCATCATTATACTTACCATACATGTAGTTCAAATTAATCAATTAATTACTCTATGAAATCAATATTCAGTTATACAATAGACAACTGAGATTTACAGTGAGACATCAGGCGTATGATTTCCACGGTCCACATGCATGACAGGTATATCCCAATATGCATTTCAAAATGCAGTTTCCAAGTCCCATTTTGAAATGCGTGTCAGGATTCCCTCCTGCCATCCATCAATGGTAGGAGCAAACTACCTCAAAACCCCACCATACATGGAGCATGGTTGTAAGACTCGAATGTCCCACACGACTCGCACGAGTCAACTTGATCTCAGGCAGAGACACAATCTAGTTCAGTATCATGATTCAAACTCAGGCGATTTGGGCCAATTCACCCCCCGAGTTGGGCAAGTCACGACTCGACTCGAGATCTTTTAACCAGGACGTGGAGTACACACAATCTTTTCCACTGTTTTAATACGCTATGAAGAGAAGACAGAACTTACCTCGCCTTTACATCTGCTAGTCAGTGTAAGTAGAGACCATCGTGTATATGACAGTAGAGACAGAAGCGGAACCAAATTTCATTCCTCGCCAAACCCTTCTTTACAAGATAATACAAGCAATACAAAGCCTTCGATTTCGAAACGACAAAAGAACATGCTCCAGTAATTTTTATATCAGGAATCAATTCATCTGCAATAACAAATAATATGTCAGCAAATTAATATCCAGAGAAAACTGATGGAATTTCTTGTAGCTTTGTTGTGAGTTTTTTCACTAACATTGGTAATGAGAAAAATCCCCATCTCTAGAGAGAGAGAGGAGAGAGAGAGGAGAGAGAGAGAGACATGTGCAAATTGTTTTAATACGTCTAAACTAAATGTGCAAATTGGGACAGCTAAAGCCGCACCAATTGCCACCATGGTGTGCCGTAATGGTCGTTACGGGGCCATAAAGGCCGTTACGTAAAGGTAATGGTGGCAATCGTTACACGTTACGGGGTTGTAACGGCTGTAACAGCCGGTATGGAAAAAAAAATGACCTATAATTGCCGTTAACAATATGTTACATCTCCTATAAAGGCCATAATAGCCCCGTAATGGTCTATTACAAGACATATACAAGTTTTTTATACTTTTTAATCAACATTACGGGGAAGATACATGTTTTTAGGGGGTTTTTTCAATAAATAAAAAAATAAAAAAGAGAGACCATAATGGCCGTTACTGGGCCGTAACAGCCATTATGCCCCGTATCTTAAAGGTAACGATGGTGGCCGTTACGGCCACCGTTACCGTTACGGAACACCTTGATTGCCACAAAATTGGCCATATAGCCCGCCAGATCAACGGTTCCCAAAAAAGAACATTTCAATCTAATTGGTATCAAAGCAAGTTCCAATGTTCCATTCATGGAGTTGTTTCGGAGATCAATGCTAATGACAAAAAGAACATCTTGGAAGAGGTTGTAAGGAGATAGGATGGACTAGAGGGAACACTAGGAGATTTTGAATAGATTGGAGAAGTTCCAACTGTATATACAACATCAAGGAGAGCAACTATCGTGTGCAAGAAGGTGACAATGTCACAGAATCCAATGGCAGTGATTCTGAGAGTGTTCCTTCCAATCATCCCTATGGTAAACGAGACAACCGATTGTAGGATCTTGAGTACAACTGTGGTGTAAAGGTTAAGATGCAGGAGTTCTACAGATATCTGCAGTTGGAGAATTTCCTCAACTGGTTGGTGAATGTCAATCAATCCTCCAAATGAAACAAGGTGCCTGATAAGAAAAGTTGGAAGCTGTGAAAATACATTTGCATGGTTATACACATTTGTGGTGGATTCAACTCAAACAGACCCACGAGCATATTTGAAAGAAGAAATTCGAGAATTGAAAGAAAATGGAGGTGATGAGCCAAAGGTTGCTGCTCTCAAACCACATGCATGAACTTATCTAAAGCTCCATTGTGTTCAATAAAGGAATTGACAATCAATGTTCATAGAGATCAGTTCTACCGCTTCTCATTCTGAACTGCCATGATGAAGCAACAGATTGATTGGTGATGAGGGACATTGGAATGGAAGATTTCAATGTTCTTAGCTTATTCCATGGACGAGGCTTGCTAACTCATATTGAAAGCCGAAGAACACCCAAGGAACATGGAGATGGGTAGCTCAAACCTTTCATAAATTTGTTAAAGGAAATCGAGTCTCCGAACAAGAACCTGCTAAGCCCTAGATAAAGGGGAGGAAAAGAAAATGAAACCACTCTTTACACATAATACCGATCAATCGAGTTGGTTTAAGTGCTTCATGTTTAGGGAAATCCTTCGAATGTCAAAAAAAATTTCAGGAGAAGTTCAACTTGCAAGGTGCACATAAACATTAGAAGTCTGAAGCATGGTTTTCAGTTGTTTTCTTTTTCTTTTTCCTGGTTTGTTGTTGTTGTTGTTTTGGCCTTAATAATATTCATCATCTTTCAGGCAAATTTTATTTTATTTTATTTTATTTTTATAAATTTGAGAAGTCCAGGAGGTAGCCAGGTAGAAACGGTTATGGATGAGTGAAGATATGGAACACGATATGTTTGTACGGAAGGCTTCTGGCCTACAAAATTGGCAGATGAAGAAGATTGGAGTACTAATGCCTTCAAAACAACATACACATAGAGGGAATTTTGCACAAATAAGGAATCAACAAATGTTAGTTGCAGAAACTGCATTTCGAAGGCTGGAATGGAAAAAGTGAAGATTGATATGGTAATGAAATCAAGGAACACTTTTGATTTTCTTTTTCCCTCAATGGCAGATGCCATGATAGGGTTGGTGGCTTGGTGCACTGCTGTGCTGATCAACCTACTTAAAAGGCCATAGCCCTACATGCGGGACACTAGTCACAACCATTTGTGATAAGGAAAATTCCTACATGAACAAGAAATCTAGGGGATGTTCAAGTTGCATCCTAAGCTGATAGAACATGTAGATCTAATATCATCACTGATTTTGAAGTGGAGCAATAAAAATCAACCTTTTGGAACTTCCAGATACCCGTCCTCAATGCAGAAAGATAAACAATTTGATAGGGTTGAATTCCTTACAGCTGGGAGGGAATAATGCAAGCCAGCATGATTGCAGAAGGCGTGAGATGAATAAGTTGTCCCAAAACCCAGAATGTGGATCAAAAGCCCCATCAGGTGGACCCCACATGTATTTTCACGTGTCTCTGTCTGGAAAATGACTGGTTCTAGTCTTTCGGGCTTTTCTAATAGTTCTTCATTTGTCTGAGGCGTTTTACAGTTTTGATTTGCAACATTTTTAGGGATTGTTTCTATAAAACTAGGGTTTTCTAGTTGATGGAGATTTATTTATTTATATGTTTATTGACATCATTTACAAATTAAACTAAAGGGGAAATTTTATAGGATGGTTACAAGACCAGCCATGCTTTATGGGACAGAATGTTGGGCAGTTAAGGAACAACATGTTCATCGGATGTGTAGCTGAAATGAGGATGTTGAGATGGATGAGCGACAAAAAAAAGAAGGTTAGGATTAGAAAATGAATGCATTTCAAGGAACTTCGAAGTGGCACCAATTGGTTTTTAGACTTAGACGGTTTGGTCATGTACAACAAAGCCAAGATCTGCACTAGTTTCGTGCAAGTTGAAGGCTCTATAGGGCAAGAGGAAGGCCCAAAAGGGCATGGGTGAAGGTATTAAGAAAAGAGTTGATGATCTATTCTCTAATTGAA
The DNA here is from genome assembly GCF_029962835.1 of Magnolia sinica. Classification (NCBI taxonomy): domain Eukaryota; kingdom Viridiplantae; phylum Streptophyta; class Magnoliopsida; order Magnoliales; family Magnoliaceae; genus Magnolia; species Magnolia sinica. The sequence goes on along the minus strand of NC_080589.1, from coordinate 64,331,667 downwards.
ACGATGGCCCTTGATAGAGTAGTATGGCGCAACAGGATTCATGTAACCGACCCCAATTAGTTGGGATAAGGCTTAGATGATGATGATGATATATTTATAGAATGATCAATTGTTGGAGAATTTTACGGTGAACATATGCAAAACACTACTCAATAGTAATTCGGAGGGAGAACTGAGATTAGCCATTGTTTTAGGCTAACTTCAGCAGAAGTCTAGATTTGGGTAGGCTTTGGATGTCATTACTAGAGCTTCCTAACAGTCTTTAATTGTGGGTGAGGGGAGCAGTTGTTGATTGCTTTTAGGACAGAGTCCAAAGATATCTTTTAGGATCTATTCAATAAAGGAGAACAAACATTGGTCGTTAGGCCTCATACCGGTGGTATTTTGGGCTTGAAATTGGAGAGATGCAAGGGACCACAACTAAAATAGAGAATATAGTTGATACATATGTTCTCCATTAAGGGGACAACCCTTTTCACAGTTTGGGGCATGTGGATGCTCAAAATTCATACATTTGCTATGAATGAAGAAATAAATCATGCACTCATTTACCATCAAATGGACCCCACAATGTATGCCTAGAAAAAATCAAAGAAATCAGAAAAAGGAAAATGTTTTTAATATTTATTTTGTGCTTTTAATATTACTTGGCAGCCAGCATCAAACTTCTGCCACAACTTTTATCATAAATCCTGAATATTCAGATACCAGTCCTCTATATGATATGGTCGCCATTACTTGTTTGTCCAATATTGTGAATTTTGATAATTTCACTAGCCCTACTGGCTTCTGTCTTAGAGTTGTATGAGTTTTTAGTGGTTTGTATATCAACTAATGCAGACACAGTGTATTTGACATTTGTGTACAAGACTTAAAAACTATATAACATATATACTATGAGTTTACAAGAGAAAACAGTTGAAAAGGGAATAAAAGTTTGCCCCTTTCTCTAAGAGAAAAAATCAGGCCAAAATAACAAAGGAAAAAACAGAAAACAATCTCACAAGTAATGACCATTATATATCAGCCAATTCAGTATGAACTGTGGGGTATGACCAATTCTCATCGAAGCATTGTGTTTACATCCACCGAAATCCATTACTGTTGGCTGATTCACTCAATGTTGTCAAATGGCATAAGTGATCCTGTGTGATTGCTTATGCTTAATCGCTTATGCGATCACACAACTTTTTTTATTAATTAAAAAAAAAAATCGGAAAAAATGGGAAGTATGCGATCGCTTTATGTGATATGCGATCGCATACCATCCATATGGCATTTGCGATCTCACTGGATTCCTGAACCCAAATCTTGAAGTGTTGAACAATTTGGAAAGAAAAATGATATCGATTGTTCCATTTGGAAAATTATGTTATGATAACAAACACGAAAAGTAGTCCATAGATATCCATGAATTTCTGCATATAGCTATGATATTAATATTTATGTACAGAAATCAAAGCTTTACGTACCTTACAAGAGAAAACAATGTCCAAGTCCAACTATATGCCACAATGAGGGATTGCTTCAATGTGATAAAACTGCAATACCTGACCATCAGTTTAGGCATCTCCATTGCTCTAAACCGTTGCTCTTTAACTTTGAAGTAAAAACAAATCAAGGAAGTTTAGTATTGCAACTGCCAGTCCATACAACTATCAAAATCCGCACTGCTCGTACAATCCAACAAGGCATTCTGCTGATGCTCATAGCGGCATATGTAATTCAATCCAACAAGAAGTTCACAGATAGCATTCTCCGTCTTCTCTCTATCCGCAAAATACAACGTCTGGAGCAGGAGAACATTCGTTCTCATAACAATTTGTTGTTGCTCGAAATTACGTTCAGTCTGCCATCTGATCATGTTATGTGCTAGAGGTGCAAGCCATTTCAGTATCTTATCTAGCGCTTCCTTCCAATCATGAGCCAATGGAGCATCATATATAGCCAAGCTCTTGACATAGGACTTGAGATTCTTTCTCAAAGACATCCTTAAGCTCAAGGGCAACATCTGATAGAGGTCATCCCTTGCTTCCTCGCCAACTAAATGTGGGTAGCGGAGCAGCTTCTCGATAACAATTATGACATTTGCATAATGCAAAGCAAGAGCGGAACCGCCAATGGTGGAAGGCAGGGCATGCATCATTAGCTTACTTTTTGGGCCAAACTGCAATCTTCTACCACTACTGCAGTTGTATTGCCTCTGATCTCCACTGAAAGGAATACCTGTTTCGACCCGGTTTAAACAACCGGACCGATGGGCATGCTCTCGCTTCACCCCATTCGGAGCACTAGAGCCACTTCTGCAACTCCCAATCTCATTCTCAACACACTCATCATCAAGCTTCGACAAAGCAGAACTGCTCAAACTAAGGCATTCCATGAAAAGCCTCCCTGGACTGGACCCGCATGGAAAACTGAAATTATCGTGGTGGAAACTACTAATCTCCCTTCTTTGTGAACTCAGCTCGATTTTACCACCCATATCCCTTCTCTCTGCTGCTGTGCTCTCGAGCAGCCCTGAATTACACCCAATGCTCCCACTAAATTCCTGTCGAAGCGGCCCGGAAGTCCTTGGAGTCCGATGACGACCCAAAAGAATCTGACCAGAAAACTGCCTACTTTCATCAACGAACACTGCCGAACCTTCTCCTCCATGACCTAACCCTAACCCTAACCCTAAAACAGAGTCCCCAAACACAAAACAAATCCGAGCGTAAATTGTACATACTGTCCTCGCCAACAGCCCTACGATTTTATCAAAAGTCTGGTTCCACAATGAGACATCCTTGAGATGGGCCACGTCCTGACTCTGCCAGATGACCTTCTGCTCGAATGCCCGGCGGCTCTCCTCGTGCTGATTCTGCTGGAACTTCTTGGTCGCCTGCTCCAACTCATTCAACACCTCCAACTCGTTATAAAGATTCGACGTGGACCCCACATATCTCTCCATCTTCCTAACCATCCCATCCATGTTCTTGACCAGAAACCCTAATTCCCTAACGTTGATTTTTCCACTGCAAATATCGGCATATATATGTTCAAACCCAAGCAACGCTGGCTCGGTGCATTTCTTCCCTAACCTGGAAACAACCGCAGCAACACGGTTGAGGTCGTCGAGCTTCTCCGCCACGGCAAGCTCCAGAAGGTAGGATTCGTCGTCTGAAACGACATTCCTAACACCTTCAGATTTCAGGATCTCGGACCGGAGGCGAGAGATCTCAGCATCCGTGAGGGATTTATAGAGGTGGACAGTTTTCGACATGACGTTGGCGACCTCAAAAGAGAGGATGCCGATCAGCACCGCCGCTGATGGGTCCTTCCGATCTGGTCTTCTGGTGTTCTTGTTTTTCTTCCAAGGGTCGAGAAAGAAAGCGTGTTTGAGATTGTTACTGACCTGATTCCCCATCTTTAAGATCCAAGGCTCTGCAACCATTGCTGCTGCTGCTGCTATCTTCTCCTGAGAACTGGAGCTCGGAAAATCGCGCTTCTGCTGCAGGTCAGAAAATGCCGCTGCTGCTGCTCCCTTTTTCTTTCTGAGATCTGGAGCTCAGAAATTTGCGATTTCTTGCATTTTGGTGAAAAATGCTCCTGATATTTTTCCGAGATATTGAACTAAAAAAATCACCATCCCTCGCATTTTTTGCTGCAGATTATAGCAGAGGCGGAGCTCAAAAAAACGCAGCTTCTCTCATTTTCTTGCTGCAGATTGGAGGAATGCGGAATGCGCTGTTTATCTTCCGGAGGTCAAAATATCGCAATTTCTCGCATTTTTTAATGCCGATTGCAGATGAGCGGCGGAAAATGCTGCTGATTTTTTAAATTTCTAAGATACGAAGGTCAAAAATCGCAGATTTCTAAGATACGAAGGTCAAAAACCAGATTTTTTTGGCTCTCCGACTCGGAGAGCAAAAATAGAGAAATCTGCGGAGAGCTTTAAAGAAACGCGCGCGTGGCAGACTTGCTATTTTTTCGGGGTTAGGTGAGATATAATAAGAGATTTTGCGATATTTTGCGAGAATCGCTCGTTCCGTAACGAGAAAGACGCTGGAAATTGAAAGAAGCGACAATCTCGGACGGATTGGATGAATCGGAAGCTGAGAGGCGAGATTCGAGTCGAGCTTCTCACGCTCGAAACCGTTTCTTCCGAGGACTTCTTTAGAGATTCTCTGTATATCAGAGGTGGTCGAAACTCTGCGTTCTTCCTCGACGAGAAAATGGGATTCTATTGAAGATTGGAAGGATTCGAACCTCTGGATGTGGATTTTTGGGACGATTTTTGCATTTCCAAGGAAATCGATGCTGTAATCGTCAGGAAATTTCGCAAAATGGAAGTGAAATATCCGAAACGAGTCGATTCTCTATCGATCTGGAGGGATTTTTTTCAAATTTAGAGAGAGAGAGAGAATCTAAGGAGGGAAAGAGCCGCTGCTGAAGGAACGTTTCCGAGACAGCCATTTGTAGGATTTTTCAAAAGAGCAGAGCTGTTAAAAAGATTGCCCTTGTTTTTTCAACTTATTACGGATATACCACTGGCAGTAGTTGAATGATCGAGGGTGGAACAGGTACAGCCTTCTTTCAGGATATGAGATGAACCGCGCGCTAGCGTACTTCGCGCACGGGGTTACTTTCGCTGACCGAGAGCCACGTGGCTAGATATTTCATATGATCCACTCCGTCCATCAGGTAGGCTGCCTCATTTTCACCGTGAATAAAAGAAATAACAATGATCCAACGGTCAGGTGGATCACACGGTACGAAATAGTTGGAATGAGACGCTCACCCTTAATTGTGTGGGGCCCACCATGATGTTTGTACACATCTAAGCCATCCATCCGATGGGCTTCATAAGGATGAAAAAATTAGGAAATGCTTATAGTATTCAAAAACTCATGTGAGCCATGACACGAGAATCTAGGTAAGATTTGATGAGGTGGCCCACCTAAGCGTTGAATTAGCCACGAAAAGTCTTCTAACCGACGGACGGATTGTACTTCAGGTCGTTTCCCGAGTCTAAGACGCTCCGCGTGTCTACATGAAATCGTAGCCGGCAAAAGCAAGAAAGAAACCCTAGCTTTTCTCGCGTAGATGTAGCGGAAGCGGATTGGCTGGTGTACCACACAGCAGCTAGGTAGCTGCTGTGGGTACGTGTCTTGCGAAGACGAGCACCGACGCTCCTCGAGGTCCGGTTCAAAAGAGATCAAAGAAAGATGGGCCTCACAGTGATGTATTTATTATATCTACACCGTTCATCTATTTTTAGAGATCATTTTAGAGTATTATCCAAAAAATGAATCATATCCAAAAATCATCTGGACCACACCACAAATAAAACGGAGAGAATGATTTTCACTGTTAAACAATTCGTAGAGCCCACCATAATGTTTATTTTCCATCCAATCTGTTCGTAAATTCAAAAAGACCTAAATTAAGAGGAAAAATAAATTTCATACTAATGTAAAAATTTTATAACCTTAAAAAGAGTTTCAATGGTAGACATTCAATCTCCCATTTTTCTTTGCAGTGTGGTCCAATTGATAATTAAATTTATCTTATTTTTCATCTCAAGCTCTAATACGAGCTTGCCAAATGAATAAACAATTTAGATATAACACATAATTAGATCATACCCACGTAACTTGCTGACGTCAATACAGCAGCTATAGGTGCGCTAGCCAATCCGTTTCCGGATGTAGTGGGGGCGGTGCGCCAGCTGACGCTTGCGAAATGGGGCGCGGATTTCCTGCGAAAGGAAGTTCCAACGCTGGGAACTCAGGTGGAGCCCAATGTGATGCTTATGAGAGATCTTCCTATCCGTTCAGTTCAGGACATGTTGCGAAAAACGAACTCTATCCAAGCTCAAGTATGCTGAAAAGGTGATAATTAAACGTCTATAGTTAAAATATTTATAGGACGATAGAAGTTTTGATTCTTACTACTATTTTTGTTTCCAGTTCATCACGATAGGAATGACATTATTAATGGTATGAGTAGCATCTAAACATTATTATTGAACCCACCACGAAGGTTTCAATGGTAGGAATTAACCGCATTTTCCTTTAGGACGGCTCATTTGAGCTTTAGATACGGTTGGTTTTTGGCAACATGTCCGAAAATGAATTAAAAAAACAGATGGACGGAATGATTTCTCACAAACATCCCGGTGGGCCCCACCTGGGTTCCCAGCGCAGGAACTTCCTGCGGTAGCCTTTTGCAGGAAATCCGCGTCCCGGGAAACGGACTGGGACTCGGTAATGACCCCTAGGGTTCCCAAATCTCGGTGCTGGTCGGTGATGTGGGTCCCAACATGATGTATGTGTTTTATCCACTCCGTGCATCAATTTTATTAGATAATTTTAGAGCATGAGCCTAAAATTGAAGCAGATCTAAATATCAGGTGGACCAAACCACAGAAAACCGTGGTGATTGAATATCCATCATTAAAAACTTCCTAGGGCCCACTGTAACGTTTATTTTACATCCTAACGGTTGATTTGGTCAGACATACGTGTATGAAGGGAAAACACATATGTCAGCTTCATCCAAAACTTTAGTGTTCCCAACAAGTTTTTAATAGTGGGCTTTAAATCACCACCGTCTCCTGTGGTGTGCTCCACCTGAGATTCGGTTATGCCAAAAATGAGCTGGGAAACTGAATGGACGGTACAGATTAAAAGAAATACATCATGGTGGCCCACTTAGCTTTTTCACCACCGACCAGTACCGACCTGGGTGCTGGAGGGATCACTACCGAATTCGAATCCCCAGGAATAAAAATAACGTGGATTTTATGAGATCCAGACCGTCCATTAGGTGGCTTCATTCCAAACCCCCAGCCGATCCAAAGCTCAGGTGCGCTTCACCACAGGGAATAGTCTGAAATCTTGCCTGTGAGCCCCACATACCAGTAATGGTGATCGCCCTTATCTAAATGTTCTATATGGTGTGACCCATTGGAGTTTTTTATCAGCTTGATTTTGGGGTTTTAAGGTGACCATGAGGCATCGCATCTGATGGACGGTGTGGATCGAATGCAACAATAAAGTGTGCGATGAATACGCAGGTTCCAAAACCCCCCCTTTATAGATTAGATGGTTTATCCAGTGGGCTGGGCTCCGTACGTTGAGCATTCATAACGTGATTCTAGCCTGATTCCCTTGTTAAAGATTTTAAAGTATATATTAATAAAAAAATATATCTAATCATATTAAGAGAATTTTGATAACATATGTTAACATCTTGGGAGTTTTTCATATGATCGTTAAAAGAAAATTGTTTTTAATAATGGATTTTCTTTTCCTGTATTTTTTAATATGATCAGATACACATTTATAGAATCGTGGTACATAAATTTTATAATCAATGTGAAGAGATATTTGCAGACCTTTTACAATCTTCCCAGTAAATCTAGCTTAATGCATTCCCATGAAATTGAAAAAACAAGTAGAGTAGAGATCGTTATTTTGTTGCGAAAGAATTGGAACCTTGTTTGTAGATAATCCTTTGGTAAAGACATCGGCAATTTAATCTTAAGAGGAAATATAATGAATGTTGATATCCTTGAATACAACTTTCTGCAAAATGAAATGACAATCAATCTCAATATATTTTATGTGAGCGTAAAAAATGGAGTTACATACTAAAGAGATGGCACTGATATTGTTATACCAGATAATTGGTGGAGAGGAAAGATACGAAGATTTTAAAGTAATGTTTGTTTCCAAAAGAGCTCTATGACTATATGGGCAAGAGATCAATATTCAGATTCTCTGCTAGATTGAGCAATGATCGTTTGTTTCTTATAACTCTAGGAGATAATGCTGGACCCCAAATACATGCAGAAACCACTAATTGATTTTTAGTCATCAAGGCTATCAACCCAATCAACATCTAAGTAAGGTCGTAATTTAAGGTCACCAGATTAATTTTGATGTCACGCCTTGAAAATCGACACTTGAGTACAGAGACCCTGGCTCCAAGTTTTCAAGTGTGAAGTAAATGAAAATGCACATTTGACCTTGTTTAGATTCATATTCATTTCACACACAAATAATCAGAGTAACACAATTCAACTTAGCGGATCCAAAGCGAGGTAGAGATAACGAAAAATCTAAAAATATAAGACTAACAATAAAAAATACAATTCCAATAATGGTGATCACCCAAAATGGAGATTATACAAGCCAAAATGAACATACAACAAAGTTAACATATGGAGCACACCCAGTTAGGGACTCCCACATGAACAAGATATCACAACGAAATTACAAGTTAATCCAAGCCTACTCGCCAGAGGCTTCGATAGAACCTACATCAACAAAAATGTCTATTGGTGTTTTAAAACACCATCCCAGGTGAGAGTGAGTAGTTAACTCAGTGGTTCCATTAATTCTAAGTTACTCTTGTTATTAATCCAATCAGCGCAAGTAATGATAAAACAAAAAATCAAACACTTCTTAAATACTCTTGTTAAATGTACGAATGAGATTATGAAATGATGTATGACCTCACAATCCAACACTCCATCACAAGCGACTTCAATACCTATTTCACAAATGCCAATATTCCCTCATTATGTGACTCTAATGCCAAATCGTAACATCCTATTCTAGTACAATACGATTGATGTGTATGATTAGTCGAACGATTATTAATTCTAGTTCATACAGTAGATTGACGAAGCCAAGATATTATCATTATATCACGAGTCTTTACCCAGATCAGGAGGCTTGGGGCGATGTAGCGGCTCCTTACCTGTCCCTTGATTCATTTCTTGGTTCTTCACCTAAGTAATAACTCCCAACCAATGAGGGACTAACACTGGCCCGATCGATCATAAAGGACCTGGATGACGTAACCCGGACGCATAGGGTTAAGCACCTCATAGACATGTGGAGGACGCCCATAATTGATGCAAGAGTCGTCACTCAAACACAATTGTGGGATGGTCGCGACATCATTCCAATTTGATATAATAGGCTTATAACCTTCTTGATTATTCATTGGAACGAGCTACTTTAGCCAACCAACCCTGCTATGCCGGGTTGCGCAGCCCGGAATTGCGAAAAACCCCTGGATCGACGGTCGTTTCCCTGCTTTAATTTCATTTTTACTATAAATAGTAAGTTTTAGTTTGATTATAACTCTTCATCCGTCGGGCTTTAGGAGTTGCGTCCAACGTGAAAAGAGCTTAGAATAATTAGGAGAACGGTTTGGTGAAGCCAAATAGGACACTTACTATTTTTGGCTGAAAACCTTGCACACTAGTAGACATCACGACCGCCTATAAATAGTAAGTTTACTATTTATAGTAAGTCACTGATTATTAGAGTTTGAGTTGTAGTTTGATTCTAATTTCTTTCCCATTGCTTGTTACCCCTATTTAAAGGGTTGTTAACTCTTTTTTATTCATCAATTAATCTATTTCGAATTTATTAGAATTTATTTCTATTTTCTCGCTTTCTTTCCTCGTGGATTCGAGAAGTCTCGTGAGGAGTCCAGAGAAGGACCCGGATGACGTAACCCAGACGCACAGGGTTAAGCACCCCATAGACATGTGGAGGACGCCCATAATTGATGCAAGAGTCGTCACTTAAACACAATTGTGGGATGGTCGCGACATCATTCCAGTTTGATGTAATAGGCTCATAGCCTTCTTGATTATTCATTGGTCACAACGGAGAGGCTTGTCACCGCATCGTAGGCCAACAGCTCAGACATGGTGTCCCATACCACCATGCCTAGCCCATAACTCTTGTGGATTGTATCACTAACGGTTATAAGTAGACTCATTTAATGAGAATGGAGTATCCTAGATTCTATTTGTTATTGTCATATATCGCAAACATATGCGGTCAATTGACTCTTAAGCTAGTTCGATCGACTTGAGAAACTCCGGGTTGATCAGTATTGGGTTTGAGCATGCCGTGCAGCCCAACTAATGTCGATCGTCCATGTTCAATCCGAGTCGACCGAACAAGTCTAGAGTGGTCAACCTAACTCGAGCCACCCTCTTAGTTTTGGCACTTAGTTAATTGATTCAATATCGTAGCAATCCTAAGTATTGCTATGGACTAAACACCACGTCACGCAATCATATTATAAGTTCCACTACACAATCACTTAGGGCCTGTTTGGATTCGCATAGTATTGTATTAAGGATGAATTTTTACATTATACAATGTTTGAATAGGAGTTGGCGTCCGTGGGTTACCACGCACGCGAATACATTAGCATCTCAAAATTTTCAAAAGGCAGTAGTGTAATTTCAGACAGCACTGCATCATGCAGTGCAATGTAGTCATAACGCTGTGTTTTTTCCTCCTCTTTCCGTCTCCCCACTGCCAAGCTTCCACCCCTCTTTCTCTCATGTCTCACCCATACCACCTCCTCTTCTCTCTTCTCTTCTTTCTCTTCCTAACCAAAATCGATGACAATCCTATAAATTCAATCATCCCTAAATGCCCCTCTCCCACATGTGGAAACCTCACCTTCAGATACCCTTAGGACCCACACAGCTTGCGTCAAATCAACTCGCCTCTTTTAATAGTGCGTGCGCATTTCCTGCGGACGCCTTTCTCAGGCTGGTAACCCAAGTGGGGCCCACTTTCGTGTTTGTGAATGATCAACCTCGTCCATCGATTCTGTGAGTTCATTTTAGGACATGTTGCCATTTTAAATGCCATCCATACCGTTAATAATGTCAATCCTATTGGGATACAATGGATGGATGGGTAGGATTATTCAATCATGAACATAATGGACGAGTAGGATTAATCATAAACATGATAGTGGGCCCCACTTGGGATACAATGTATGAGAACTTCAAAATAGCCACCGTCGTACAAGTGCTATCAATATTTTACGTATATACAATACGCAGCCCTAATACATCGTATCCAAACTTTGATCGGTACAAGAATTTGTATACTTGCTCGAACAATACCTCCTATCCAAACATTGATTAATGGCATATTGATTTGGATGTATTCTGAAATTGATCAAATGTATACATAAATAGTAGCCGGATACAACACGATACACCCTTATATGCGAATCTAAACAGGCCCTTAGGTATTTCATCGAACATATGAGCATCCATATGGTAATAGGTTCACTAAAGTATTAAATCAAATATGTGAGCATGCATAGAGTAGTACAATCACTTAAGCATTAAATAAAGCATGTGAGCATCAACAAAGTAACACATTTCACCACTTAGACATTTCATCAAACATGTGAGCATCCATATCCAATTTATAGCATAGATTATAACTAAATCAAAACATGAACATATTAGCGTGCACAAATTCATCTACAAACAACTAATCAATGGCCGAGACCCTCAATGATCGATAAAAGAAAAACATAGAGATAATGGTTTGCACCTTAGAGGGTTTCACGTGGCCTCCTCATGCTTAGGGTTAGAGTTTTTGAAGAAAAATCACCAATCCTAAACCAAGATCAATGAAACACCATTAATAGCTAGAAATCTACACTATGTTGTAAAATCAAAATGTTGGACAAGATTTTTACCTTCGATTATCGATGGAAGAGAATTGGTGGAGGATTCAGTAACGACTAGGGTTAGATTATAGTGATTCGGTAAAGGAGACACCATTCTCCCCCTCACTTGCTCTCACTCCTCTATCTTTCTCTCTCTTTTTCTCTTCTCTTTCTCTTTATCTCGTTCTTTCCCAATGTAGGGCATGTATTTGTATGGGGAGAGGGGGTGTAAAATAATGAACTATTTATAGTGTCAGAACTGGTGCAAATGGCCCCATGGCTAGGTATTCATTATACTAATCCTATAAAAGGGTATTTTTAACGATTGGGGTCCACCATAGGGTGTATGGGTCGATATACGTCATAAGATAGTTAGCCCTAGTGATGATCTACGCATGGATATAATCGGCCTGCCATTTAGATGCGTCGATTGACAAGTACGATTAGAAGTCAGTTCAACAATCACCGATGGTCGATTGGGGCTGTGACTATATGGATATGTGTAAGTTATTAACTTATGTTATTTCCTTGAATTTGGTCGTGATCTAACGATCTAAAAGCCATAATTTTCGTAAATACTGGATATAAATAACAAACTTTAGTTCTTGATTAATTTCAGGAATATTTACACATCTCTGCATTAGCCTTGTGAGTCTAAGTTGAGCGATTCGAGATGCGATCTCAGCTCAATATCATGCAATGGATGACAAGCCTACGAACGTCTTTCTATAGTCTCGGGTTTAGTAGTCTACTAATAAGCGGTTTAGAGCTTGTTTAAAAAATTAGGGCATTTTTGGAATACATTAGATAGCGAGATTTCTTGTGCCCGCCGATTAAGGTTTGGATCATCTAACCCATAGTGTGGCTTATTCGCAATTAATGAAAATGACAATTCGATCATAATCACCATAAACTGTTGGTTCTTAGGCTAAAGGAGTAACTAGATCAATTTGATTTGTTAATTAAGATCCGACCCTTAGTTGTCTCGACTTTTGATAAGTCTTTATTTAGTTTTGGTTGTCTTGATTAGTCTAGGTCAGCTAGATTTGGGCCTTAGATGAACAAATCACAAGGCTAAGCTCGATGTTTAAGTAATCAAATGAATTCCTTAGCTTCTTATGGTTGATTAATCGGATTCGTGTGGTTCTTTCCTGATATCACCCGCGTATAGGCTTACTTGGAACATTAAGGGTTAATCAGTGACAACGTGAGTTAATTAATTATAACAAAAAATTTTAAGAATATATGAAAATCCTAAATAGCAAAAATCTGGGACGTTATATTTGAAGGCCATAAGTAAGAGTGCCTTTAATATATCGAAGAATACGCTTCACCGCTATGAAGTGTTCTTCAGTTGGAAGATGCATAAATTGACAAACTTAGTTAACCGTATAAGAAAGATCTGACCTGGTCCATCTGAGATATTTGAGTGCACCGACAATACTGTGATTTTCAGTAACATCAGGAACAGGAGGGGCATTTCCTTGTACAATTTTCTATTTAGTGGTACCCGGAGATAGGTATAGTTTTGATCCAATCATAGATGTGTGAGTGAGGAGCTATAGAGCATACTTGCTTTATGAAAGAAAGATACCATTGTGATCTTGAGTGACCTTAAGCTCAAGGAAATAATAAAGTGGGCCCAAGTCCTTCATAGCAAATAAATTGCCCAATGAGGAAATAAGTGATGTTATCAAAGATGGATCAGTCTGTTATGAAGATATATCAAAAGAACAGTGATGTAAGAATTAGCCCAACGAATAAAGAGAGAAGGATCAGCTTGGGACCCGATGAAGCTCAACTTGAGTAAATAGTTGGTAAAGCTCTTAAACCAAGCTCTTGGGGTTGTTTAAGTCCATAAATGGATTTAAGTAGGTGACCCACATGATTTGGGAGTTGATGATCCACGAAATTAGAGGGTTGCTGCATGTGAACTTCTTCCTGTAAAGTACCATGTAAGAATGCATTCTGAACATCCAATTGTTAAATAGGCCATCCAAACTTAACAACTAGTGTGAGAAAAACCTTGATTGTTGTAGGTTTGGCAATCGGGCTGAATGTATCTATGAAATTAATACCCCTTGGCACTGAGCCGAGTCTTATAACATTCAAGTGAGCCATCAGAACGGATTTTGATTCGATAAACCCATTTGCATCCCACAATAGTTTTTGCTTCAGATAATGGAACTAATAGCCAAGTCTCTTGTTTCTGGAGTGCCGTGAATTAGTTTTCCATAGCAGCCCACTACTAGGGATCCTTAGAGGCTTGAGTAAAACATGTAGGCTCAATGTGAATTGAAGCGGACAAGAGCGCCTTTGTTAAAGGATATCGGGTACTTAACAATATATGTTCCTTAGAGATGTTGTCTTTTACACGGGTAATCACGGAATGGATATTAGGTTGCCATGTGTGTAGTGAAAGGGTGAGATTGTGGATGTGTGGGTACACAAGACTCATGTGGGGTAGAGGATGTAGAATTGGAGGGTGAAATGATTGGGTTGGTTATAATTGGTAATGGAAAAGTGGCTAAAGTTAGAGGTATGGGTTGTGTGGGTTGAGTTAAGGTTAGAGGTGAGGCATGATGGTCTAATATCAAAAACCAAATGGCAAGTAGTCCAGAAGAGAAGGAAAGATCGCCATTCCACAATGGAGGAGTGGATGTATCCATCAATTTACTCATAAAGGGAAAATGTTCATTATCAAACATAACATGATGTGAGAGATAGACACACCTAGTAGAGATGTTAAGACAACGATAACTTTTTTTATCAAGGCTATAACCTAAAAAGACACAACGGACATAACGACTCTATAATTTGTGCTTATTATAAGGTCGTAACCAAGGATAGTAAGCACAATCAAAGGTGCGTAAAAATGTGTGATTGGGTGGTCGATGAAATAAAAGTTCCTAAGGTGATTTCGTTTTTGTCACACTACTTGGTATACAATTAATGAGAAAAACTATAGTATGAAAAGCTTCCACCCAATACCTGGTCAGCATATTTGCATGGGTGAGTAAAGTGAGACCCGTTTCAACAATATGATGATGCTTTCATTCAGCTGCCCCATTTTGTTCTGGAGTGTGAGGACAAGACAACTGATGTAAAATGTCATTCTTGTTTAAAAAGTCGTAGAATTGATGACTAATGAATTCACCACCTCCATCAGACTAAAAAAGTTTTTATTTTACAATGTAGCAAATTTTTAATTTTTGATTTAAAGCTAGCAAAAACATCCAATAGTTGTGAATAAGAATGTAAATAAAATAGCCAACAATATTTAGAGTAATCATCAACAAGCACAACATAGTAAAATGTAAACCATTTATTGAATAAACAAGCGAAGGTCACCAAATGTCTGAATTAATAACTTCAAGTGGTTAAGAAGAAACCGTCTTAGAATATAAGAAAGGCAAACGATAACTCTTACCTAATTAACATGATTTGTAAAAAGGTAATGGTGATCATTTTCCTTTGACTGATAATGCAGATAATAAATGGCCAAGCATAGTCGGTGAAGGATGACCTAAATGATGGTGCCAATAGGAGGTAGAGACACATTCCCCGAGCAAAGCTAATGGGGTGATGTTATTCTTCTGGTTGTGAGATATCATAAATGGATAAAGTCTGTTTTTACTTCGACCGAGGAAAAACTTCTTCTCTGACATTTTGTCTTGAATACCTAAGCAATTATCAAAAAAATGAAAAAGTAATTATTATCTTTGGAGAATTGGTTAATGAATAATAAATTTGAAGAAATAAAAGGAACATGTAAGAGATGAGAGAGATAAAATATTTTAAATTGAGTTTGAATGAAGGCATCGCCAATGTTGTGTATTGTTAGACCTTGATAATTTCCAATAATGAGCTTGTCGCTTCCTTGGTATTCGGATTGAAGAGATAAGTTAGACATATTGGCAGTGACATGATTTGATGCTGTAGTGTCAGTGTTCCAAACTTGATCCGTAATGGGATTTTGAGTGACGACTATAACAATGAGTTTTTGAAGTGGAAGGTATCATTGGTAAGTATAGTTCATGCGATTGTGGCAGTCAATGACTGTATGACCTATTCTATTACAAATGTTGCATGTTGGTCATGTGGAATATGTGGAAAAATTGGAGTTAAGTCCTCTACTTCCATGACCATGACCATGAATTCTAATGGATCGTGGATAACCATAGACCTCTAATGGATCATGAATGACCATAGGCTTGATGCTGGTAGGCAGATCCACAATTAGCAACAAAAGTCGTGGAATCCATAACAATGGTGGTGACAAGTTAGTCATTTACAATAATTTCCTCACACATTAAAAGGTTGTCTAATTCATTAAATGTAATGAGATCATATTGAACCTTGATTAAGGTGCAAAAGGGAGTGTACTTGAAAGGTAGCCCATTCAGTGTTTTTAGGATGAGATTACCTTCATCCATAGGCATGTCGACTTATGCAATTTTGTTCGCAAGGAATTTGATATTGAGAATATATTTAGCAATGAATGAGGTACCTTTCTTGATGGATTGAAGTTGTGACTTCAATTGTATAATGTGAGATCTGGAGATCATTGTGAAGCAACATTCTAAAGTCTCCCAAACAGATAGAGATGTGTGTATGCCAACAACATAAGGCAAAATGCTTTCTGAGAATGTAGCATTGATCCAACTCAAAAGATTTTGATTCTGATGTTGCCATTCATTGTACTTTGGATTGATTGTTGCGGAGATTTTTCCATCAGTTTCTGAAAGATATTGTTTCGGACATGGATGCATGCCATTAATAAAATTGAGGAGTCCATGGCTTTTTAACACCGGTAGAAATTGTAATTTTCATAAGGGATAATTGGTATGATGTAGTTTAATGGAAACTAGACTGATAATATTGGTAATGAGAAAAGATGGTGAAGTGTTGGAGGAGAACACCATTGAAGTAGGATTAAGTATACAAATTGTCGTCATTTGAAAGAGAGTTGGCGGTTGTGACAAGTTACGATGGAGAGGCACCTGGGTTGATAGCCCTAATGCTAGGATGCACAGATTTCGTGTCTTTTTTTTTTTTCGTTACCTAAGATTAGAGAAAGGAAAGTGGCACTAGAGATAATTGCAATAGATCATAAGTTTGGTAAGTTAGATAGGGGCGGCCATCAAGCAAATCATCGGTCAATTGTATAGGGCAGTAAAGTGGTAGGGCTGCCAAGGCAATAGTCGCGCAGGTGTCATCAGCGTCGGGAGATTGATCGACAAGGAATGGATGGACTCGATGGTGGTAAGGAATTTAATAGTCAATAAGGACAATGACCATTTTGTGTGCGGCGATGAGTTTTGGCTGCCGATCCGGGATGATGGAATGATGAACTAGATTTTGGTGGATAGAGATGAAGGCGGACAGAAATAGGGATGCAACTAATTTTAGCATAATCAACAGCAACTACAAAGGTGATTAACTCAATAGCTTGGATCAAAACTTGGTCTCATACCATAAAAGATATTTGTTTTGAATAATGAATTTTATTTCCTTATATTTTTTAAGTATGATAAAATATACATTTATAGATTTACAAAGATAAATTCTACAATTAATGTGATCAGATATTGGCCAATTTTTTGCAATCTCCTTGTTGTATAATATATATCTGGATTTCCATGAATGGAAGATATCCTTTAAATAAGTAAATCTAACTTAATAATCATAAGTTGGAGAGAACAAATAAAAGAACAATATGAAAGGATGTATTTAAAATAATACAACCATAAGTCCACATGAATAGCATTCTTTATATATATATATATATATATATATATATATATATATATAGAGAGAGAGAGAGAGAGAGAGAGAGAGAGAGAGATGCCTTTTGGTAATGATGATTGGAATAAAAAAGTTTGTTTTAATAGAAATTGTATGTAGTACCATGAGGTCGACATCGTAGGAGCTTCCATGAGGTTGAGTTTTGTACACCTCACCATGATGTGTGTTAGAAATCCACCTTATCAATCAGATGTACCATTTCATGATTAATGGGCCACGAGCCTAAAAATATGGTCAATCCATGACTTAGATAAGCCACACCATAGATAACAACTAAGAGTGGTTATATACCCATTGAAACCTTCATGATCATTTATATGACCCATTAAGATGTGGCTCAGACATCTAGCTCATCCATTATGTATGTCCCGCTTGGATGAGGGGTCACAACAAGTTTCAACCATATACAAAACTTAGGTGACCCCACCACGTGCTTTTAAATATTTTGGATATGTTCTCATACAGTTTTAGATGGTGAAACCTACTTGAGTTTCAACTAGTTTTTGGAATGTCCAATAACAAATAGGGAAGGGGACCCACCAAATGCACAGTGTGCATGTCTAACACACATCATAGTAAGGTCCACAAGTTATTCTTGAATCTATCAACGGATTAATGGATAAATTAGCTAAATAGAAAAACCAATTAGCAATTAGAGAGGTAGAGTAAGATATGAGCAGCTCACCAACTAAACTAGCATATTCTAGAATATAAGTTTACAACAAAATTATTAAGATATAAAACATGAAAGAAGAGGTGGCGTGATTTAAGACACTATATGACACAAACAGTCCTATTTAAACTTGTAAGCATAAACAATCAACTTCTGCTAATAAGGAAGACATGTTATAAAGGCATATTAATCATACTATCTACTATCAATTCGAGGACAAATTCCTTCCAAATGGAGGAAAATAATGCATGCATGAATGATAGCAAAAGGCATGCAATGAACATGTGGGCTCCAAAAACCCCAATTTGCAAATCATACAGCTCTCGTCTAATGAGTTCGTTGAATTGTACTTAAGAAAATTTAAGAAATGGGAATCTATTGTGTAAGTCTAATTTTATTTTTTGTAGTCTTTATTTAGTAATAATTTTAAAGAATCTTTATAAAGTTATTGTTGATTTTCTAGCATGTGAGATTTGAGTCTTAAAAGTTCTTTGATAAGATATTGAAACAAGGAAGGATGTGAGGAAGATTACCATCTACTTTAATATGTAAAACCTTGAATCCACAATGCTATTCTTAAATCCATAAGATAAAAAAGAGAAATTCAAAATTTTATTATTCAATAATGCTTCCCAATTATATCACTTATAAAGAAAAAACAAAAACTCTAACTAAGAGTCCTAATTCAATTAAAATATAATATATTTGAAATAGTAAATTTTACTAAAAATAAAAAGTTTTAATTTAATCATATTGGAGCATTTTTGGCATGATTACAATAAATCTCTAAAAAAAACAGAAATTCAAAACTCCAAAAATAAGGAAAATAACGAAAATAAAAATTACTAAAAATAGTATTATATATATATATAATTTCGATTTTGAACAATAATCATGTGTTTTCTCACAAAACGGACGAACGTGACCCACTAAGTTCATACATCTTGTAACGATACCTGGATTAAAAGTTATGGCCAATTTGTGGTTCACACTTCGAACAACAATTTATTCCTGTCCAAAATGAATTTCTTCAAACTGGACATGCCTAGGGCCCAGTTAGGTCATCGACTCGGCTCGAGTCAGCTCGGATTGACTCGGATTGAATGGCCGATTCAAGCTAAGCCAAGCTAATTATTTGAAGCTCGAGTTGAGTTCAAGCCAAGTTCGATCATGTGGCGTTTCAACTCGACTCAAACTCGAACTCAAACTCGACTCGACTCGAAGCTCGAGCTCGAGCTCGACTCGGCTCGATTAATAAATATATTAAATAATTTTTTAAAAAAAAAAAAAACCTGGAGTCTCTACCCAACTGCACACACCCCCTTTCCCTTTCCCTTTCTTCTCTTTTCTCCACCCACTGCCAGCCGCACGCCCGGCTGAACCACCACCACCAGTTTTCATTTCAGCTCCACAATATATATGATTTCAATCTCTTGAGATCTACTTCTTAGGCAAGAAACCTAAAAAATCTGAGATGGGTTCTTTTCGGATTTATTAGAGCTTTAAGGAAATCCAATGATCTAATTGGCTAGAGCTCTTTATTTGAATTTTTTATCTATGTTTTGCTTTGTTTCTTTTTCAGTACTTTGATTTCTTTTGGTGGAAGAAGATTAAGAACAGATCGATTCTTACAGGTTTTCTCATCCGATTCGAAGCTTTGTTTGGTCTTTTCATTAGGTTTTACTTTGATTCTCTTAAGATTTTTGAATTTTTCATCAATGGAGGAGGATCAAGAACAAAATACATTACTCTCTCACCAAACAAGCTCAAGCTCGAGCTCGACTCAAGGTAAACTCGACTCGACTCGAACCACTAGCTCAACTCGAACTCGACTCGACAGCTTTAGTAAATGAGACAAGCTTCAATGTTGAGCTCGAGCTTGAACTCGAGTACATCATGGACAAGCTGAG
This sequence comes from Magnolia sinica, assembly GCF_029962835.1. Taxonomy (NCBI): domain Eukaryota; kingdom Viridiplantae; phylum Streptophyta; class Magnoliopsida; order Magnoliales; family Magnoliaceae; genus Magnolia; species Magnolia sinica. Next base: position 64,311,771 of record NC_080589.1, on the reverse strand, counting down.
CCGAGCCTGGCCCACCTCGACCCAACTCGGCTCGATGCCCACCTCTAAACTGGACATGCCTAGGGCCCAGTTACGTCATGCCCTACATGGGATTAGACCCAAATCTGATAAATTATTTTTACTTTCGTTTAGCCTTTTTTGGGTCCAACCATCCTAAGAATGCATTCGTGATAAACTAGCAAAATTAGAAGGATCAAAGAATTTTAGATCTATATATCTAGTATTTTAAATAAAATTAGTTTGTGTGAGTCTGTGTCTCCATAAATCCCATACCACGATGAAGATTGGAACAAAAAAACTTGAAATTTTGGGAGAAAGTTTCTCTTATATTGGGAGAAAAACCCATAAAATAAATCCAATATAAGTGGGACAGCTACAACAATGATGATAATGATGCAATGCTACGCCCAAAGGACCTAGGGTATTATTTAAGTTTTCAATCTATACACGTAGGTCCAATTTTTTCAATGACCAAACCATTCAAATTGTGGGCCCACTTTTGATGGCCAATGTAGAAACAACTCTCTCAAGTAGAGTGAATCTTATCCCTTCAACAAGTCATTAACAAAGAGCTAGCAAAGAGCAAAAAAAAAGCATTTCATCCCATACGTATCCTATCAATAGCCACAAATATATCCTAGGTTTTGAAGGTATCATGATAACAAAACTAAATGATTTTATTGCAATAATACTCTGAGATTTTTTGAAAAAAAAATTCCTATTTTTTCATAAGTTAATTATTATTTTTTCATAAATTTCAAGTTATTGTCTGTAAATATACACATAATATTTAAAATATATCTATCTATTTATTATTATTAAATATTTTTTCATTATTTTATTTTTGTGATTTGTCCATATAATATTCGGGAAAAGCCACAAATTTTGAAATCTCCCGAGATATTCTCGATCCGAGAACTAGATGTGACGATCCGTACCCGCATCTTTGTCTAGTATGCACGATTTTTTAATTCTTAAATCTTACTAGTGGACCCATGATTTATCAATCGAAACCGTTGGTTTGTTTAATCCCACATTGGATGGACGACCCAAAAATCTCCCATCTTGGAAGATCCCAGTTCCCAACCTTAGAACTCGTCTCTTTTCGAAATGGATGGTTGTTGTATTTCTCTTCATAACGTCTGAGTGCAGGCCCCAAATCCAACGGCTAAGATTTTCTGACCAATATCTCTAAGGTACAGTGTATCAACGTAGAGACACAAGACCAATGAACACCGATCTGTGGGGAGAGGATTCGGTCAGGTTGAGGTAACACAGAGTTTGGTGAGGCCGTGACCATGGGCCCACCTTATATCCACGCCGTCCATCTATTTTTTTCAGCTCATTTTAGTGTGTGTTCCCAAAAATTAAGCAGATCCAAATCTCAGTTGGATCACACAACAGGAAACAGTGGCGATTGACCATTAAAAACTTCTTGTGGCCCAATCAAAGTTTTCGATCAAGCTGTTGTTTGTTTTTTCCCTTTATCTGGATAACTGTAACCTTACCAACAGATTGGATGGAAAAAAATGATGGTGTGCCTTAGGGAGTTTTTAATGATGGGTGTTCAATCAATCACTATTATTTCAGGTGGTGTGGTTCAAATAAGGTTTATATCTGCTTCATTTTTGGGCTAATATCCTAAAACGAGCTGGAAAAATGGATGGACGGCCTGGATACACAACACATACATCAAGGTGGGCACCATTTTTAGGGCCCGACCGAACTCAGTGTTTCTCCGACGGACCGAATCCTCTCCCCCGAACGGTGGCCCCACCTATTAAAGTTTGACCGTTTGATTTCACCTATTAATTTGGTCCAAAAACCATCTTCTTTTAACCGTCCATTTGATGGTCAAAAATTGGATGGTTAGGATAGTTTAGTTAGAGCATGTTCTGGGACATGTCCAATCAAAACTCTGAAAACACAAATCTGCTGTCCTGAATGGAATGAATGGATGTGAACCGTCCTTTCTTACATCCAGGGGTGTACACGAACCGAGCTAGCTTGGTTAGCTCGCTAGACTCGACTCCAAAAAGCTTGATTTGACTTGGTTCAAAGCTGAGTTTGAGCTGAGTCAAGCTGATTTTTTGAGCTTGAAAAGTTTAAAACTGAGTTCGAGCAGAGTTTGAAATGGCTTTAGCTCGATTCAACTTGGATTAAACCCAACTCGGATCGAACCAGTTCGGGGACTCGGTTACTTTAGCATTGATGTTGCTCATCAAGTGTTTGTTGAAATGAGTCCAAGAAGTGTGGCCGGTGGCAAGGAAGGTATGTACATGAAATCAACACCCTTTTTATCTTGATTTTTATGTTGCATAGAAGGTGTTTGATAAAATACCTGGAAAACTATTGCTGCTATCTTAAATACAGTGAGATTTTGAAGGTGCAGTCTAGGTGTTTGTGAAAATGCCTCAATGGCGAACTCGGCTGAATCTTAGCTCGAACTTGGTCCTAGCTGCCCCAAGCTGCTGACCAAACCGAGCCGAGCTGGCCAGTTAGGCTCGAGGACCGAGTCAAGCCGAGTTCGAGTTGAGATAAGCTAGTGGCCGAGCTGAGGCCAGCTCGACTCGATTCAACTCAATGTACACCCCTACTTACATCATAAATCATAATTGGGCCCAAAGTTTGGATTAGGTGAGACCCGACCTCACCTAAGACGGTACAACCCTTAGCGTGGGGCCCACCTTGATGTATGTATTCTGTATCTATGTTGTTCATCCGTTTTTATAGATCATTTTAAGGTATTATCCCAAAACTAAAGAAGATAGAAATTGACCATATTCTAGGAAACAGCGGTGATTGAATGCCCTATCATTAAAAACTTATTAAGGCGCATCTTAATGTTTCTGTAGCCTTTATTAGCCATCCAATCTGAAGAAGGGAAAAAAAAATATCAGCTTGATCCAAGAATTTTGTGGCCCATTAAAGGTCAATCACCACTGTTTCCTATGGTATGGTCCACGTGATAACGCCCTAAAACAGCTTGATCTACTTCATTTTTAGGAAAATGCCCTAAAACGGAAATGGATTGGCTACTCCTTCTGTGGGCCCCACCATGATGTTTGTGTTTCATCCATGCCGTCCATCTATTTTTCTAGATCATTTTATGGTATGAGACCAAAAATGAGATATATCCCAATTTCAAGTGGACCACATTACAGGAAACAGTGTTGAATGAATGTTGACCATTGAAAACTTTTTGGGAGCCATAAAAGTTTTGTATCAAGCTGATCTTTGTTTTTTTCCCTTCATCTAGGTCTTTGTGGCATAATCAACAGATTGGATGTCAAATAAACAGTACATCAAGGTGGATATCCAATCACTATTGTTTTACTGTCGTGTGGTCCACTTAGAGATTTATATCGCTCTCATTTTTGGCATAAACGGAAGGGATGAAACACATACATCAGGGTAGGGCACATAGAGCACTGACAACTAGCCACGGGGCTGGTTGCAGGGGGAGTAGCCAATCCGTTTCCCCTAAAAGGATCTTTAAAAAATGGATGAACGGCGTGGATAAAGAATACATACATCCAGGTGGGCCACACCGTCTCGGGTGAGTCCGAGGTCTCACCTAAACCGCTCCCTCAATCTGAACAGGCGGGTCTCATGGTTCCGAGATCCAGACGTTGAGATCGTGCGGCCCATGTAACTAAAATCTCTTAATGTAAATTTCCAACCGTTCAATAGGTGGCCCACAAATAAAAATACACCAAACAATCCAATAATCAACCAAACAAAGGCCAAAATCCGAACCCTGGGAGAATGGCCCACCCATGACTAGGCACATCAATCAAAGGTCTGGAATGTAAAACGGTGGGACCCACTTTTACAAACTTAAAATCTAGCCGTCAACGTGTCAAATGTGTAAGACATCCAATCCATTCAATAGGTGTGTCTCATCAAGAAGATCACCCTGACCAAAAATCAGATAAATTCACTCATTATGTGGGCCATACCATTGAAATTAATGTAGGGCTGATAAGTTGACCCTTAGTCCGGATGGGGCCCACCAAATGAGTGGATTTAGGTTATTTCTAGGTCAAGTGATATTCATGATGAGGCCTACTTAAGTGGTGATGTAATGGTTTTGTTAAATGGACTCTATTATTATAAAGAAGGGTAAGTTCCTTTCCTACTCCAACATGATTTTATGCTCATCTGCTCCATCATTTAAGGTCACCTGCTCTCCATTACTATAACACCACCTCTCTCTCTCTCTCTCTTAAAAGTTGTCAACGGGTCGGGTCCATTGCTGAAATTATTTATAAATTTTGATTAAAAGGGTCTTATAATATTTCCCAATGCAACAAAGCAACCATTTCAAAAATATCTTTCTATAACACTATGATAGAAAAGTTGTAAAAAAAAACAGAGATGAAAATACCCGTACTTTGAATCCAGCATTGGTACGGCCTCAGTGTGGGGGAAAATCTACTTAGCATCCATCCCAAGGCAGTGATGTAGATGTGACCTATAATTGGGCCCATTAGAAGGTAGATCCAATCTTCTTATGTTCTTTATGGCCCGCTGTTTCTTTGAGAACACGCTAACCTTAGAGGTTATTTTGAACTATGATTTTTTTATTTTAATTAATTTACTGGGGGATTACATCTAAAATCCTTACAAGAGTTGCATGTGTAACATGTGTGTCACTAGACTATTAATCTATTAGGCACATGACCCACTGATGATATCCTAAAACAATTAGATTATCAATTGCTTCACAATAATTACTTTAATATGATGATCTACACGTCCAAACATTGTCCATGTAAATCAATGGTTAAAAATAGTTGGTTAGTCACTTGGATGTGATCTTGTGCTTGTGGGCCATTCGAGACTTGAAATTTCATCATTTTCAGTCAAAGTATATATTTCAATGGAATTATTACAATCAGTATATCAAACATTACATACTTATACTAGTTAGAAATATTAAAGTTGATTTAGTAATTAAATTTAAACCCCTGTAAATATAATATGCATAGCTGGATCATGGAGGATTCTGAATCTAGGGAGCCAAACACAATATGAGGATTTCAAATTTACGGGGTTTTAGGGGATTCCGAATTTAGAAGTTTCCAAATCCACACTCCCAAACATGCCCTGATGTTGATATGAGCTCTTTATGGCCCACAAGACGCTACAAATGATAATGGTGGTCGTTCATTGCTAGTTTTTTTCATGTGGTGTGGTTCATATGATTGATGGATGTGGGTCATTCTTCGAAGCATGACCTTTCATCAAATTCCGGCTTCAATGAACGAAATGGATTCGAGACGTACCCCATGGTGGGCCCCAAAGACATGGTCCAAAGATCCTTTAGGTAGGGTTAAAGGCTATTCGATGACCCAATGTTGCTTTTCTAGGACCATTCTTCTTTATTTTCAAGCATGTTAAAAATTAGTATTGTGTTTGCTCTAATGACCACATTTCTTAAAGATAAATGCCACTGAAATATATTTTGAATGACACTTTTTTTTTTTTTTTTTGCAGAATGACATTTTCTTAAAAATAAAAGTCACTTTTAGTCGTGGATAGAGAGGAATGGTCATGGTTATTGTTATTGGGAGAAGTGATTGTCGGAAGGAAATTGAGGTAGAGAGGAATGATTGTGGTTGTCATGTGGGAGACAAGGAAGGAGAGAGAATCAAGAGTTTGTAATGTATTACCTTAATTAAATAGTTATCTCAACCTGTATCCTTAACACATGTCAACCAAGGTTAAAGTTTTTATGTGTTTGACATGTGTTAAGGGTCTAGGTTATCATATGTTAAGGGTTTGGGCTGTGGTTGTCATGTGTTAAGGGTTTAAGTTGTCATGGTTGTCATGTATTCAAAGTCTAGGTTGTCAAGTGTTAAGGGTAAGGGTTGTCATTTAAATTGCTTCTATTGTCTAATACGACACCACGTTATGCGGAAGCTTATAGAGCTTAGAATTATGACCAAGTCCTAAGGGGAGTGAATATGACCACTTAAAATATCCATTAATTAAAAGTAATTAACACTTAGGTTTCTAAGGAAAGTGGGTCCAAGTACTTAGACTACAAATAATACAACAAGTCGATATATCTAATTCGTGTGAGATAGATATCTTGTGTATGTGTGTGCAATTCATTAAGCGTCTAGCATTCATTCACAACAATTTAACTCACAAGCATAAATAGTAATGTGCACAAATCACAATCACGGATACAACAATATATAATGGTTCAACCAATTGATTACTCCACTTCCGGTAGACGCACTCTCCTAGACTACTGGATTTCACTATCTTAGATGTTTTTAATAGGTTCACCTCTAACTTTTACAATGGTCTTACATGTTCACCACAAACCTACATGTACACACCCATGTCGGTGGACCACGTACACACCCGTGTCAGTAATGGGCCTACACAAAGATCTACACGTACTCACCTGTGTTTGTGGAACACGTTTTCACCCGTGTCGGTGGCTCCCGTGGAGACTTAATTGATTTTCTTATTAGCTAACTAATAACCATTATAGTCTTAATCTAAGGACATATGTATACTCTCGTCGGAGATGGTCCTATACAAGGACCTAGATGAGTTTGTATCTTAAATTCAATAGATTCTAAACTAACAACCTTACATGTTTGATTGAGCCCCATTGATGTGCCTTACTTGAGATGCATCTTCAATTTTGAATTCGCTTCTCTTGTGCTCTCCCAAATTTTGATGTCGATCTTTTTTGACTTCAAACAATCGACTACCTTGAGAATGTACCTATGAAGTGCCAATGTAATAGGAGTTGGGTTAAATCTTCTATAATTAATGATGTTACTCAGTTTCTAGTGGGAATTCACTTAGATGGGCATTCTAAAGAGTGTTTAGATAAAGGATTTACCTATGCGTTTAATGTCTAATCACTACAGAAAGCTTGAGATCATGTTCTTCTTGAAACGAAGCTTGAAATATTCATTAGAGTGAAAAATCACTGCGAAGATAGCATAAACCTCTTCGAGATAGAGCCTACGAGGTTGGTAAGACTTGAGATACACTAGAGTATCTAAAATACAAAATTCCATCACTTTTTATAAAGATACAGATGCCAAATATATTTAAAAAATGCTCTAACACATCTATAATGGCTAGATGTCGATTAGATCGATCTCATTATTGATTCGATTGAGAAATTTTATGATTTTTCAATTTGCTCGCTGGACAAATTTAGTCGTTTTCGATTCGATTGATAGATCTGTCGATTTGATCAAAGTTTGTTGATTCGAGTTAATTTAATCGACATAAACTATCAATTCGATCTAAGCTGTCGGTTCGACTTTTTAATTCGTTCTAAGTCAAATCTATAAATCTTCTAGTCCTCTATAAACTTTGATGATCAAGTTCAAATTGGTACTTCAAGTTTGGGATGATAAAATAAGGTTTTTCTGTTGAAATATACCATCTAGAGGTAGATGTTTTGGGTCTTAAAGGGTCTAGGGCTAGATTCATCAATGTACCTTAATTTACTTGTGTATTCAATGTCTTCCAATAGGGGTTCAACCGACCCAAGACACATTAGCTCACATTATTGACAAATCGATGCACTGATAATCTCCCTCTTTGTCAATTACATGACAAAACTAAAATAGAACCTGTTATATTTCATATTAATGACAAACTAAAATAACTTAAAAATATTATATGTCAAAATTACAATGATTTACAACATAAATACAAAACATGAATGTAAACTCTTGCAATGCTCCCCCTAACTCCATCAAATCCCTACAATAAAGAGAACCTACAAAACAGAATTCAACTTATTTTTGTGGGGATCTTGATTTCTCATCATTTTATTAATAAATGACAAAGAGACAATTTCATAGACACGAAAAGAACATACAAAATAGAATTTAACTTATTTTGGTGGGGATCTTGATTTCTCACTCTTTTGGTCAATAAATGCAAATAGATAATTCAATGGATATAATAGTAAGTACGGAAATAAAAAAAACTCTATAAGTCATGAATTTGCCTATAAGCATATACTAGTAAGGGAATGTAGGGTGCATATACATATTTAAAAATATGGAGAATGTATAATATGGTCATTCATAAGATATATCTATTAACCAATGGTAGTTTAGCAAAAATATATGATACTTAAATTAAGCAAATTTAAAGCTAAACTACAAAAAATGAATAACAGACTATAATCCTCAAATTTACCTATTAAGCTCACATAGATTTTTACGAATCACTTATCCTTTTTCACAACCCACATGAGTGTGAATATCCTAAGACCTTGATTTTTTTAGGAGGGGTGATGATTTTCCTAGATGTATCTCCCTTTGGTGAATTCCTAGTTGGAGATCTATGTTTGGTATGCGATTTTCCTATGTTGTTCCTATCTTGATTGTTATTACCCAAACTAAGCATTTCTTTTATTTCCTCATTCAGAAGGGCAACCTGTTTCAACAAACTCCTCATATAATTGGTCATTTTAAGAGGGGTTAGAAACTTCTTCTTTTCCGGCGATCTTCTATAAGGACTTCTCCATTGGTGTGCCAATTTCTCAGTCATGATATATTTATCTAATTGGTTCGAGACTGAGGTGGAGCAAGACCTTTTAGAGATCAAACATTTAAATTTTAGGTGCCTTACATCTCCACAAGCATGACACACAAGAGACACTCTTAATCTACTTCCTGAAGTAGACGAGTCCTTTTAGATTACTAGAGATGCAGAAGTTTAAAGATATTCGGATCCTCAATCATAAGTGTTTTTATGTGGTTTAACTGACTATAAAATCGTAACAATTAGTTAGTGGCGAATCTGATAAAATATAACACCCTTTTACCCCCATCAAAAAAGCCCTTAAGAGGGGCAAAAAAATGGAAAGAAGAGAGTAAATCTCCCGTAACCTCAAGGAATCCGCTCTCTAGCGTCCACACTTATTAAGCCAAGATCATATGGAGGTTCAAAGGGTTGTTTTGGGTCAAGGGTTAGGGTCGCCAAGACACCTTATTTATATGTTCTTTGTTACTTGATGCTTATGTCTACTTGTGTCTTTGGTCTTTAACTTCTAAGGGCTCAATCGACTATATGACACATGAACTCACGTGATTGATAAACAAGATGCATTTGGCATGCTTTTATTTAGGCTAGATAAATTTTTCATAACTCCTCCACTTGCCACAGTGATAGACCAACTTGCACAAGTTTCTGATGAGCAGGATATGACTATGTCGGCAAGCCACAGAGCATACGTTTATACTAGTTGGGTGTCAAATACTATGTAATGCAATGCAGATGGATGACATAAGCAGGGAGATTGAGAAGGGAGTGAGTGTTGCACAATGCTAATGCTGGATTGGACAAGCTGATTAAAGATTGGATGGTTGGATGAATGATTGTGTCATAAAGACCGGATTGAGTGGCTAGGATTAGGGTCTTGGTGGCTAAGGAGGCTAGAGATTAGGATGGACTAAGCTAACCTGAGCTGAACTTCTTCCTATTGCTCTCACATCTCCTTGGTAGGGAGATGGAATGGCTAGTGTAAGAGGGGCGTAAAGGCTTTAAGGGGTTTCCTGAAGGAAGAGGTGTATTGAAATGAGAAGGGGTGGGGGCTATTTATAGCCTCAAGCCTAGTTTTCTAGTGATTATAAGCTAGTCCAGAGTTAAAAATGTGTTTAGATAGCTGAGATTTCAAATCGCCACGTGGCACAATCTAGATGGGCAGAATGCGTAGTAAAAGCGTAATTTTAAATTCAAACGAGGAATAAAGAGGTATTTTCGCATTTTCACCCATGTAGATGTTACAAGGGGAGGTCTGACACTCATGAGGATCTCCTCCCTGCCGAAGCAGGGGGCTTACCACATGTCAAGAGGTGGTCAAACCGACGCCCAAGGCACAACTTTCCCCATGTTTTAGCAGGAGGCTCCCACGGGTGTGAGGACCTCTTTCTACTGTGATGTTCACCTGTTATCTGAATTGTGAAATTCTATTGGGCTTATGGGCTTGGAGTTTAGGCCTAGACTTGTGATTGTCTAAGGCTTGGGTTAACTAGGTGAGTTGACCAGGTCTTGGGTTAGCGAGTCGACTTAGAATGACTCAGTGAATTGACTCAATGGGCTAACTTGGTTTAACTAGGTCTTAAAGGTCCTAGGGTTTGGGTTCTTAGGGGTCTAGGATTTAAGATCAAAGTTTGGATTGAGGTATAGGGTTTTGGGTTTGGATCAATGTTTGGGTTTATGGTTTGACCATCCATCAGGTCCGTCCAATTTAGTTTACAGCCTTGGGTGGGATGTCTACAATAGGCCACTTTAATAAACTTAAGATGAGTGGTTGATGGGGACTATCATTTTTCTGCAGATGATTTTATAACAACGAAGAAATTTTTTTCCAATTGCCCTCGTTTGACTCTTAGGGCCCGTTTGGATACCGCCAAATAAGTTACTTTTTCTGCTTACAGTAGGAGATAAGTAACTTATTTGAGATAAGTAAGTTTGGTTTATGATCAATTATAAGTAGATTTTTTTTATTATTTAAAGCTATTTAATCACTTCAATTTCATAAGTAGAAATCAAGATAAACTGCTTAAGGCATACGTAGCTTATATTAAGTAACTTACGATCCAAATGCCCCTTAAAAATCCACTATAAGTGTAATGTCCTGAATTTTCACTGTTTTGGATTTCCAAAAATCTTTGAAAATTTTTCTATTAATTAACTTATAATATCACATAATAATCATTAGCACTCAATGCCAGTTTATACAGGGTGGTACCAGTAAAGAACAACACAAGTCCGATTAATCAATCATAAGAAGCCAACGAATCCGTCCGGATCTTGACTAATAGACCAAATCAACCTCGTTACTCCTTTAGCCCAAAACCGACTGTTTAGAGTAATCATGACCTAATCTCCACTTTCACTAGTTATAAATAGGCCACACTATGAACATAGTTAATCCAAACCCTAATCATTGCCCACGAGAAATCTCACTACCAAATTCATTCCAGAAATACCCCGATTCTCTGAACGAGCTCTAGACTACTCGTTGGTGGGCTACTGGTTCCAAAACTATAGAATAATGTCCGTTTTACTGGGCTTGACATCCATCGCGGGAGTCGGACCAACTTGAGCCAAAGGACGAGTGCATGAGAAGTGCATATACCTTAAACAAAGAAGCTAGAACTTAAGTGAATTTGGCTGTCCACTCTTATGCGAAGTTGAGGATTTTGGACCGTCGGTTTACGACCAAACTTTACCCGTGGAGTAAGGATATTTTCCTGCTCATATCCATATAGCCGCGGCTCCGATCGACTATCGGTGACCATTGAATAGACTTCTAATCATATTTGCCGATTGACGCATCCAAATGGTGGACCGATCATATACATACGTAGATCATCATTAGGGCTAACTATCCTACGGTGTATATCGATTTGTACACCCCATAGTGGGCCCTAGAGGATAGAAAAATCCTCCCATAGGATTAGTATAGTAAAAACCCAACACTTGGGGCCATTTGCACCGGATCTGACATTATAAAAGGGGCTTCTTTGGGGCACCCCTCTCCCCATACGAATTTATCCTAGGAAGAAAGGGGAAAAAGGGAGAAGAGAAAGAGGAGAAAGAAGGAGAAAGAAGAAAGGAAGAAGAGAGGAAGGGAGAGTGAAGAAGAGGGAAGGTGGGTCATAGCTCTAGTGGGGCCCAAAGGAGACCGATTCTTGCAACTCCTCACCTTTTCCTCAACCAATCCATTATCCACAATCGGGAAGAACCCTCTCCGCCGATTGGGTAGGTAAATTCCTCATCCCTTTCTCGAAAACCCTTGTATTGAGAAGGGATTGGCATGAAGTTCTAACATGCAAGTGCTTACTTTAGGGATTCCGGCCGATCGACCCAAAATCTACGCTCCTAGGTCGTTTTCCAAGTCTTTAACGATCCATAGGTGCAGACTATTATCCTTATATGGCCTAGCACCAACTATACTATGAGCCTAACGATTTTGATTGCTTGAATGACGTATTTGAAAATTTTAGAGAAAACCTAGGAATTGTATGTTTTGCTTGGAATTGCACGGAATGGTATGTTTTGTTTAATACTCACATGATGTTGTTCTTACCTCTCACATGAATTGCTATATTGGTTGATTACATGTTCATGTCTTGTTATTTTTCTCATAAGGTATTGTTTTATAACATGTACAATTCCTTAATTCTTGTGCTAATTGATTCCATGAAGTGTGAGAAGTGCTTAACTTCCTCACTAACCTACACCACACACTTGCACCCTTAATTCACATCATGATTAGCTTTGCTTGGTAGAGAAATTCGAGATTCTATGTTGGAGGATATGAGCGTATGCTTCTACTTGTATCGGATGATAACCCCGATTGTGGCATGTTATGAAATTACCCTCAACCCTTAGGTTGGTCAGGAAAATGAGGAGAGTGAAGGTGGCCCCGTTGGTAGGGTTATCTTGAGGCTAAACCAATGGATTTGGGCGGGTGTGTGTGGGCAACAGTATTTAGAATACATGGGTCGCTCGTACTCGATGTCGTCTGTCACGTGCTTGCTTGAACCCGTGCGGTCTAGCCCACTTACTGACCCACCTTATTTTGTTAACTCTGTTTGCTCACTTATGTATAGAACTTGGAAAACCCTACAACCGCTGTAACCCATCGATAACCAAATTGAAGCCGATCCACCTACTCATGAGCCGGACATGGTGGAATGGGACATTGTGTCCAAGCTGTCGGCCTACGCTGGGATGACGAGCCTCCCCATATTGACCGCGAGCGATCCCAGTTCTTAACACTCTCCATGTGCTTGAAGTCGGGGATGAGGAACCCGACGGGATCAAGGATCGCGGTGCTCTGGCCTCGCGCGTTGAGGGGCCTTGACCTCGCAACTAGTTGAGGCATTGATACATGGGGTGTATCAGTTTCCCTAATCTGCTGAATGAATGAAATTAACTAAGAACTTGACTAACATTATCATTGCATCGCACTAGCTAGGTTGGCGACTCAGCAGTCGAGGTCGCTCTAAGGGAGTGTTGGTCATACGCGATCGTTAGATAGAGTCGCTCAAGGGAGTGTTATGGCGAGGGCATGCATCATATCATCTATCATACATATGTATTAATAAGATTAGTTAGATATTTATGAATGATTGCTTTTCATTAAGTTCATAATGTAATTGATGCTTGTTACAACTTAAGATTAATAGCACCCACTGAGTTGATCACTCACTCCCACTCTGGGACGGTGTTTTAAAATACCAACTAGAGTCGTCCGTAGATGTAGGTGATGCAAAGTATGAGGAGTTCGGCGACGTGAGACTCGAGGAGGAGGATGAGTTCTCCTACTTCCAGTTGATGAGCAGGTCTTCATCGGTTCACTAGATAGGAAGTTGGATCGCTGAGTAGTAGACTCAGTTTTATTCTTTTGGGCATATTATTCTTTTGTGATTTTGTTGGGCATGCCTGGTGCGACCCATGTATATTTTTGGACTTGTATATATATAATAGATCTCTTTCATTTCAGTAGACATGTGTGGTTGTGCTTCATGTTTTAAGAAATTCCAGGCTGCGTATTTAAACCTGATTAATCGTATTTTAATAAGAAAAATTGGTCATAAGTGATACCTGGGAACTAGGGAGTCAAGTGTAGGCATTACCCCCGATTTCCAGGGCGTTACAATAAGGATTATGCTTGAAGCGTGATTATTATATAGTACCTTATTTATGATAGTAAAGAGAATGTGGACAATTCAAATCGGATCTTGTGGATTCGTAGGTGGCAAAAAATGCCTGATCATGAGTTGCCATGAGGCAAAACGATCACTTTTGTCGGATGATGTCCACCAACTATGTTATTTGTCATACTACAACTAGTTTAATCATTGATTTTGGACCATCCACCGTGTATGTCCTACCCTTTGATTGCCCCATAAGTATAAACAATCACTTCTTTCATATAATCTTGCTCGTTCATCCAATGAGTAGGAAAATATTGATCACATTATAATTTAAGACAATCCATCATATGGTCCCGCCCTTAATTGCTCATGGACATAAAAAGATCACCTTCATTAGATGACCTAATCATCTATTCAATGGTTGAGGAAATGGGTGGTCCATATAATGATCATAATGCAAATGGTCACATCATTGACTTAAACCATTGTCGTGTGAGTCTCAACCTAGGCTACCTATCTCTCTAAAAAATTCACTTTTGTCAAATGATCTTAATTGTCCATTGAGAAATGAAAAGCCCATATGATCTATACTATTGTGAACGCCTCCGCGCACGAAGACGCTAATGCACTCAACAGAAAGTTGGAATTCTCCGCTTGTTTTGACTTTCTTACATGCATTATTTTTGGGTGATTGTTATGAGCTAGAATCACACTTATTGCTTTAGTTGTGCAATGTTGCTGGATGCGTATTAGATTAAATAATATAATGGAGTCACTATTAGCCAAATATATTATAGAATCTACAATCAATTAGAAACCGTATAATTGTTCATGAATTTGGGGGGTAATCAAGTTTTCCTGATCCATGTAACTTTTATGGTTGATCTGCACCGTGTATTCAGGGTAAGGGCCTCAATTATGAAAAAGGAAGGCATTAGGCACAATTTTTCAGTCATACAGCACATTCTCTATTTTATGAAAATTTATAGTTTTTTATTCAAATAAACTCCAATATTACAGCATTACACCATGCAACCTCGAATAAGCAAAGCAAAACGGAAAAGAAAAAGTTGTGAAGAAGAAAATAAAAAATATGCGTGTGTAGATGTTGTGAATATTCTCAAGATATGCAGAGTGGAATACAGTCTGATTTACGATATGAGAAAGAAATTGAGAAATTGAACACCATTTAAAAAAAAATCAAAAGTAATAGTCAAATGTCCTACTCTTTGGCTTTGGAAGCTTCTACTTGATTAGAATGTTGGAGTTTTCGGTTGGATTGAGTAACGATGCACTTGTCTTTTCAGAGCTGGGGAGGGGTTGTAATGTCTTTGTAAGGGTGTCTTTGGATTGACAACGCAACAACTTTGGCGTGGCTTGGCATGAGCTTCAACCAACCCTCGAATGCTCTAACAACCTTGATCCCTCTCAGATTTCAACCTCTGTCCCCTCAATGGCTCGCAACTATGGTCCTTAAATATGCTAAATAACAGCCCTTCAAGGGTCCTTTTTTGGCTCATAGGTTTCCTTTATAAGCATAGGTTGTCAACCTGGGTAAGGGTATTTATACCATTGTCTTGGAATGCTTTCTATATACCGACCCTTCCTGGGCTGCTTTTTGGAGTACTCTTTTTCACATCAACGCTACATGCATTTGCTCTTTGAGTCCTTCGAATAATGGTATTCATTTTTTTCCTTCTACCTATCCATTTTAGTACTAGCCGACAGGATTCATCAAATATCTTTGATATATGCTTACGATCTTTTCTATTATGATTTCGTGAGTTTTGGATATTATTGGTGTCAGAAAAATATATTTTAATTAATTTGTAACTTATAGATATTATTGAGTTTTGTAACTTATATTGTCCAACATATATGTATTACAATAGATGTTGAGTCTTACAAACTCTTTTAATGGAAGCAAATCCAAGTTCAAGAGTAGCTTTAATCTGGTTTGAGTGTTTACAACCTACTATCATTGGAGGCACGAAATATTTGGCACGGACTCCTGGTACACACGTGTGCACCTAAGTGGGCCCTAAGTGTGATGAGTTATAAAAGATCAATGGAAGGGTCAGACCTTTTAAATCTTTTAGGATTGGAGCTTCTAATACCGTCCACATGGATACCATCTAAAGGATATACAGTAAATAAATGTACATTGATCGAATGATCTCAACCGTTGCATTAGCGGTCAGATTTCGGCTATGAAAGAAACTCATCAGAAAACGAACTAAAGCCCACGTTTATTGTGGAAATCTACACCGATCAAATGGCCCACTAGATTAACAGTTCTGATTCCACTGGATGTCTTCCAATATAAAGAGAAGATCATGAAAGCGATCCTCCACCTCTCAGCATTTCTCAGGTTTATTTATTTATTGGTGAAAAGTATACGTCCGGACGTGAATTGCATGGATAGGAATCGTCCGCAACGAGAGCGGATTGGGCGTGTTTGGACGGGCCCATCTCATGGGATTAGATTGTATTAGGGTGAATGGCTGGTAATGATGGCTGCGTCAGTAGATTGCTGGGATTGCCATGTCTAAGAAGTCTACCACCGAGTATGTTTGGCCCGCCTGGGTGGATTTCAAGGTAATGATGGTGATGTCAGTGGATTGCCGGATTGCACCAATCCAGGCAGAAGTTCAACGTGCCTGTTTGGCATGCCTGGCCAATCCGGGATTGCTCCTTCCAATCCCTTCCAATACAATCTAATCCCATCCAGTCTGCCCGGCCAAGCAGGTAGGTGAGACCGGACCCGAAGTCCCTGCTAAAGCCTTTTGCATGAAGTTCCAGTGCTAGAACCTAGGTGGGCCCCAAAGTGGCATTTGTGAGAAATCCATGCCGTCCATACATTTGGAGAGATCATTTTAGGGCATGTTCCAAAGAATGAGGCAGATCCAAGGCTGGGGTCGACCCCACCACAGAAAACAGTGAGGAGAGTGACTCCCACAGTTGAAAACTTCCCAAGATGTTTACCTGAGATCCAAACCTGTTCATGGGTTGACTCAGACATGAAACAAGGGAAAACACATATATTAGCTTGATCGAAAACTTCTGTAGTCTTTAGAACTTTTTAATGGTGGGCGTCACTCTCCCCACTCTTTTCTGTGGTGTGGTCTTGACTCATTCTCTTTATCACCCCCAGATATGATCAAAAACTTCGGTGACATAAGTTTTGTGTCAAGATAATATTTTTTCTGCATTTTATCTGAGTGGTAATAGTTATACGAACGGTTTGGATGGCATTTAAACATCATGGTAAACTCCAAGAAGGTTTCAACGGTGGACGTTTCTGTTCCCGCTATTTTTTATTTGTTGTGTCCCACGTGAGTTTCGTATCTACATTAATTTCAAAATATATCATTTTGTGGTCTTTAACAACAGATGGACGGAGTGGATTTGTCACGGGGATCTTTTTAGACCCCACAAAGCCCCAGAGATTTGTGCCCGGGGTCACAGGCAATCCGCTCCCAAACAGCTGGCCCTGCGCTTTGAATTTGGTAGAAATTATTTGGTGCTCTGATATAGAAGGAAGTTCAATATACAGGCACTCATAAATCGTACATATCACGTAATCTAACTCAAATTAGACCGATTAAATTGTGGGACCCACTCTTTCTGAGTTACAGTACCGAAATCAGATTGGTTGAACAATCCTAACCTCTGATTTATTGATGATTGTTTGTTGAAATAGGACCGTTGGATCACCATGGTTACTCATCTTTCTCACACATGGCAATTACTTACACCATCCGAACCGTCTAAATTGTGGGAAACGTTAGGCATGGAGTATATGTCTAACATTACGGTGATCAAGAAATTCCAACCGTCTGATATAGACATAAAGATGTGGGACCATGGTTTTTACACTTGGATCAGTCCTGTTTGAGTTCGATTCCACGAGTTATCCCCTGACTTAGGGCAGTCGGGCCGATTTTAGCCGACCTGCGACTCCCAACTTTACTCAGTGCCGAACGAGTCCTCTAATGATGCGTGGGACCCAATTTCAGCTAAATAAACCTTATACAGGGAAATGGTTCTATACGGTCGACCCATGAGGTCGAGCTGTGTGGGCCACCGTGATGCGCGTCGAACATCAACACCGTACATTTGATGATCCCTTTTAAATTATGAGATTTCCTAAGAATCAGCGATATATGGAATTCATGTGGGCCATACCATCTAAAATCATGTGAAGACATGCCTAAAGCATATAAAATCACTTGGTAGGATCCACTTGAAATTTGGATGCTTCTGGAACTTCGTCCAACCCCTCATCCAAGTGGGACACATAATTGATGGGCTGGATTTGTGAACCACATCTCTGTGAGCCCAACAAATTATTATGAATGTTTTAATGAGAGGATAACCCTTCTCAACTTTTGTATGTGGTGTGGCCCACGCAAGTCATGGATTGACTTTATTTTTAAGCCCGAGGCTGACCATGGAATGGTGCATCTAATTGATGGGGTATATGTTTGACACACATCACAGTTGGCCCACTCGATGGGATAACCATTTCCCATATATATATATATATATATATATATAGAGAGAGAGAGAGAGAGAGAGAGACAGAGAGAGAGAGTTAATTTTTATGTGACATGATCCAAATGTTCACTAAGTTACAGAGGATGTCTTTCATAAGTGTAAAATATCGTCTGCCCAATTAATACAAACAATAACATATAAAGGTAAATGTCCGAAGTTTATCTGAGATCCGGTGAAATTCATAGTTAAAACCTTCAGGCCTGAATCCTATAAAGGGGTTGAAAAGAGATGGTATGATTTATTAAATGCATGGTTAATACAAAGTGATATCGTATGAAAGCATACATTCGAAGTTTATCTAGATCTGATGGAACTCATAGCTGTAAGACCTCCATATCTGAGCCTCATGGAGAGGTTAAGAAAAGAAAATCTAATATTTATTTATTTTTATTTTTTAGGTACTTGGTTAAAATGGGCAATAGCATATAAAGGCTCAAATTCGAAGTCTATCTAAATTCGGTGAAATCAATAACTAAGACCTCCATATCATGAACCTCACAGAGGGGTCGCGAAGAGAAGTTAATGATTATACCTATATCATTCGTAATACTTCGTGCAACTTGCTCGTGTCTTTGTATTGATCAGAGTTGCTACTAACTAAAATGAAGGCTACAAAATCTACGGTTAGCTAGAATCCGTGAAATTGCTTAGAGAACAGGATAACTGATGAATTCCTTATCCGAGTAACTCTTGAATGTATCTGTGCCGTGCATTCCAGGTAAAGGCCTCAATTATAAAAAATGAAGATGTTAGGCATCTTTTTACCACCCGTGTCAAACATGGTTTTTACTTTGCTAGGTTATACACTTTCAAAGGGGATTCAAAGAACTTACAGTAAAATACTAAGCCTTAAATGTCTAAACTATAGTAGATAAACATGAAATGGAAAAGAAACGGTAAAAAAAATAAATTCCGATGACAATATGAAAAAGAAAAAAAACATAAAGTTTTTGGTTATTCTTTTAAGTCACGTTTTCTAATATAAAAGATCCTCAGGAGAGACGACTGTAAAACATAACTTACGTGAGGTTAGAGTAGAGTCTATTATCTTAGGTGTTCAAAGCAAGGGGGTTGAAGTGTACATATTCAAAAAATGATAGCTGAAGAGTACATTGCTTTTGAAAATAGACAATAATAGATGAGATCCAAAAGGCTGAGAGGGGTTGAGATGACAGAAGGGCGAGAGTATATCTTTGTCTGAACTAGGAGCAAAGCTCTCACCCCTGTGTTGTTGGAGACTAGAAGGCAGAGTCTCTCATTTCCTAATTTCTTTTAACCTCTCGACTCTTTGGCTCCCGTTCTTGCTCTCCCATTTATGAAGGCAAGAGCCCCCATTTATAGGCATTTTGGAGGTCAAGTTTAGATCGAACATAGGCTTGGATGCATGGTTAGGTTCATGTGAGTTTAACCCTCATGTGGCTCATGGATGAGCATGGGCGATGGCATGGATCATCATTCAAGCCCTCATGTGAGTCGAGCTGACATGTTATTAAGCGGTTAATTAGTTAGTCAGAAGCAGCAAATAGTTGGAGTCAACTGTATTTACACTAAAACGGTTTGGCAACTATTTCTATGTGGAGACAGTTGAGCCCTTTTCGGTGTGAAAATTGAGGGGTGTTTACAGTAGGACATTCCACATCGATGTGGATTGCTCAGAGTCCCCAACTCGAGGGATTCTTGCAGCTCTCAGGCCTATAGGGCCCACCATTATGCATGTGTTATATCCATTCCATTCAGTGGTTGTTCTAACTTATTTTAGGTTAGTAGGCTAAACATGATGGAGATCCAAAGCTTAAGTGAACATCAGCTCACAAAACAGTGGGCATTCAACATTTACCATTAAAAACTAATTGGGGTCGTAGAAATTTCAAATCATGGTGATGTGTGTGTTTTTCCTTCATCCATTTTGGAGTGAGCTTATGAACGGATTGGATGGAAAATAAACATCATTGTGGGCTCGAAAAAAATATTAATTCAACGGTGGGCATCATTATCCCCATTATTTCCTATGGTGTAGGCCATTGGAGATTTGGATCTACCTCATGTTTGTTCTCGTGCCCTAAAATGAGCTAGCAATGAATGTCGCAAATATAACCAGTGTTATATATCGAGTCAAGTTGAGTCGAGGTGGGCCAATATTGGCTCGACTCGTCCATGCTCTTCCTGAGCTCGAGCTCGCCCTTGAGCTTTATCATTGGAGCTTAGTTTGTTTGCCAAAACATTTCGAGGCGAGCTAGTGGATCGAGTCGAGGTGAGCTTATCTCGAGTTGAGTTGAGCCAACCCAACCCAACCCAACCCTAACCCTAATGCAACTCGACCCAACACTCAACTCGACCTAAACCATCTGCCAACACTCACCCAACTAACCCAGCACCCACACCTGACCCAATTCAATACCCAACTTGACGCAACCTAGCCACCCAACTTAACTTACCAAACCTGCACTTGACATAACCCCCAAATCAAATATTCAATTATATATATAATATTAGATAGAAGTACCTTGTTATAGGTGTTGAGAGAGAGAGAGAGGGAGGGTTACATATTGTGTAAAGATTGTGTAAGGAAGGGAAAAAGGATAAGAAAAGAATCTAAAAATTTAGGGAACCGAAGATCTCACTGGGCTTGTGGTCCATCACAGACCACGGACTCAGTAGACACCTAGAAATTAATTATCCGCGCCATCCCGGTGGCGCTTGCCAAACGCAACTCACCCAAGGCGAAAATTAAAATCTGGCACTTGTAAATAAAACTGAGATACCAGGCTTTCCAGCCGTCGGATCTCTTCTACATTTACGGTGAGAGCCTAGAGTATTTTTCTATGCCCATCCACAAAATTTGAGATCCGATCGTGGAACGGTGACCGTTGATCACAATCGGACCCATACAATCAAACCTCACATCCGATCGTTTCCAAATTTTACACGGCCCTTCATCGGGCCATGGAGCACCTATCTTATAAGTTTCATGTCCAGAGGGCCACCATAACCCCCCCAACAACCAGAATGGACCTCACAAGGCCATTTAAGGATCGAAGTCGTGCGAGGAAACTCCGTCCCGATTGCCTTCAAATTTTGCATGACCCTTCATTGGGCCATGAGACACTTACACACCAAATTTGGTGGCCAAGGGGGTGATAGGGCCGCCCCAAAGTTAAAAGGGGCCTCACAGGGCCATTGTGAGAATTTGTTGAAACTTAAGGCCAATTGACCCAAGTCTAGGAAATTAAGCCCTATCTCATTCTCTCATAACTCCCACCATTACTACAACCACCAAGGAGAGTAAAGAGAGCAAAGAGAGAAGAAAGAGAGTGAAGGTGAGAGAGCAGGTGGACCGTATATCGAAGTAAAGCCCAAAGGAGTTTCATCTTGCAAACCTCTCCCTCTCCTTCAAGGAAATTCCTCATACACAACCGGGAGAACCCCTCTTCACCGTTTGGGTAGGTATATCTCTCTTCTTTTTGGAACCCCTCATGTTAAGGGAGGATTTGCATGAGATTCTAACATACAAATACATTGTCTTAGGATTCCGGCCGATCAATACTGAGTTCAGCGCTTCTAGGTCGTTTCCTAGAGATCTCAACGATTCATAGGTGTGGACTATTGTTCTTAGGTGGCTTAACACCAATTTTAATATGAATCTAATGATTTTGCTTGTTGGATGATGTATTTGGGTAATCTAGAAAAAAAAACCTAGATAAGACCTTACACTTTAGATTCCCCAAATCAACATGGAATGGTGATAGAATGTTTGATGTTCCTCAACATGATTGGGTGTGCAATTAATGATTGTTTATACAATCTTTGCTTGATTCTTGTTTGATGTTTCCCCATAACATGTTTGATGCATTAAACCTTGTGTATATTTTGGTATTAGGAGACATGAAATGCTTGCCTTCCTCACTAACCCACACAACACATGCACCTTTATTTTATAATATTGTTAGCATTTGCTTTGTAGGAAATCTAGATTTTAGTTTGGGAAATCTGAATGCATGATACTGATTATGTTAGTTGATAACCCTGATTATTGAAATGTTATTGAATACTATCCAACCCTTGGGTTGGTCAGGAATCCGAGGAGAGAAACGGTGGTCCCGTTGGTAGGACTATCCTGAGGCTAAACCCGTGGATTTGGGGCGGGTGCATATGGGCGACAGTAGTTAAACTACATGGGTCACTTGTACCTGATGTTGTCTGTCACATACTCGCCTTAACCCGTGCGGTTTAGTCTACTTACTGACCAACCTTGTTTGTTAACCCTGTCTGCTCACGTATGTATAGAACCTGGAGCACCCTTCAACCGTTGTAACCCATTGATAATCAAATTGAAACCGATCCACCGACCGGTGAGCCAGGCATGGTGGAATGGGACATTGTGTCGGA
Organism: Magnolia sinica; assembly: GCF_029962835.1. Classification (NCBI taxonomy): domain Eukaryota; kingdom Viridiplantae; phylum Streptophyta; class Magnoliopsida; order Magnoliales; family Magnoliaceae; genus Magnolia; species Magnolia sinica. The sequence continues at coordinate 64,289,146 of NC_080589.1, read as the reverse complement.
ACTGTCGGCCTATGCTGGGGTGACGAGCCTCCCCATAGTGACCATGAGTGATCCCTTTTCTCAGCATTCCCCATGTGCTTAAAGTCGAGGATGGGGAATCCAATGGGATCAAGGATCGGGGGGTCATAGCCTCGCACGTTGAGGGGCCTTGGCCTTGTAACTAGTTGAGGGTATTGATACATGGGGTGTACCAGTTTTCCGAATCTGCTGGATGAACGAATCTAACTAAATACTCAGTTAACATTATTCATTCATTGCATTAGCTAGGATTTGGCGATTCGGCAGTTGAGGTCGCAATGCGAGAGTGATGGTCATGTGCGATCGTTAGACGGAGTCGCTCGAGGGAGTGTTGTGGTGAGGTCATGCATCATATCATTTATCATGCATTTGCATTAACAAGATTAGAAGGATTTATGAATGTTTGCCTTTCATTAAATTCATAATATAATCGATGCCGATGTAACTTAAGATTAATAGCACTCACTGAGTTGATCACTCACTTTCACTTTGGGACGGTGTTTTAAAACACCAACCGAGCATATCATTGATATAGGTAAGTGAGACCTCAGGAGCCTGACGGTGCGAGTCTTAATGAGGATGATGAGCTGTCTTACTTCTAGTGATGGGCGGTTCTCCATCGGCCTAGTAGATGGGTTTTGGATTGTTGAGTGTGGACTCAGCGCACTATTCTTTTAGACATGTCATTCTTTTGTAAATTTGTTGGGCAACGCCTTATGCGATCCATTTATATTATTTTGGACTGTATATATATAGCCTCTTTCATTTCAATAGATTGGTTGTGGTTGTATTTCATGTTTCAAGAAATTTCATATGCGCATTTAAACTGGATCAAACGTAAATTAGTAAAAATCAATATAAGTGATACCCGGGAACTTAGGAGTCGAGTGTATGCACGACCCCCAATTTTCAGGGCGTTACAAGTTGGTATCAAAGCAATAGTTTGGAATTAATTGAGCCGTAGACCATGAACTCACTAACGCGTCCGCTGACTTGAGAGGAAACACAATAGCGATATTAAAACGATAAGAAACGCAATAGAGACTTAGAATGCTAGGAACCATCCCAGGCCCTAAACCGGTAATTTTGAACTGAAGGTAAGACTTCTAAGGGGTTAGGTTTGGGGAACGACGGAGAGTAGGGACCTAGGAAATTGAGTCCGAGAGTCTCACAGTACCGTAGCCCGATGGTAAGAATGAACTGGAATAAAAAGATTGGATGATTGGAACCATTGTTCTAGACTAAATGAGCTAATATCGGGCCGAACTTGATAGTTACGACCCATTTGGGGATAAAGGCTTAGGGGTGAACGAAAATTTATCGAAATAGTGAAACTGGAGAAAAAATAGGTTTTGGCTACTAACCAGGAGGAATTTCACGAAATAAATAGGCTCATTGCCTAGATCAGCTTCTTCTACCCCAAATTCATGTATGGTACTTCCCCAGAGGCCTTATCGGCGCCCGAAAAATCGTAAAATAAATTGACCCTATTTGGAGAAAACAGCAAGCGGGCATGACTACACCCGGCCACCTGACCCGTCCGCACTCGCCATGCCCAACGGGCGCAGCCCACACTCGACCACGCCCGAATGGGCGCAGCCCATGCCCAACCATCCAGAGTGTCGCCATGACCATGCCCAGTAGGCGTAGCCCACGTCCAAACCTCTAGGGGCCCGGCGAGACCACGCCGACCCCCTAAAAAAGTGGATCCCCCTCTCCTTGCTTTGTAAACACGTGTGGAGACCACTATCCTTGCTATTTAGGACTATTTAGAGTCCATTAAACCCATCTCCACCACTCCTATTGCACTCCACCCCTTCTAAACCTTAGAAAGTATCTCCCTTCCCCATTCTCAACCCAAATCTCAAATCTACCATCTTCTTCTTCCACATTGCCAATCTCCCTAACCCATCCCTCTCCATTTTTTCTCTAAAACCCTCTTGACAACCCATCTTCAACCCTTCTCAAACCTCATTTCTCACACAACAACACACTCCCTTACTCCTATACCCTAGAGAAAACCCATCTCCCTCTCCAAAACTTCGGGGTGTGACACTCCTCTTCTCAAACTCATTTCATCAAAACCCATTCTCAACACCATCTCCAAACCCATCTCAAACCCATCCACCAAATTCATTCTCAACACCACCATCAAACCCATCTCAAATCTCATACCTTCAACTCATCTTCAACCTCATCCTACTCAAATCCCATTCTCAATTCATTCCAAAAAATCTACCCTTCCACATTCATTTCCAACCATTTCCCAAGGACCATCCTTAACAAACCTTCCTCAATATATTCCCAAAACCCACTCCTAGATCCAATCTCAAATATTTTCGAAACCATCCCTAGTGATCTCCCCCATTCCAGTGATTCTTTCCCTCATGGGGAAGAAGAGACTGACTCCCGCTAAGCCGGGACTGAGCCGAGAAAGGCGAAGCAAGCAAAGAGCCGATCCAAAGGGGAAGGTGGTCTCGGAAGTCCGATCTAAGTGCAGAAATGATTCTCAAAAAGGCTCACAATTCAAGCCTCCCAACCGCCCGTTGAAGATATGGAAAATTTTTACATATGCAACGTCGCCTTTGAAGCCACCATAGAGGAGCATTTGTTCGATAAGTACCCCCTACTCGGCCGACTTATGGAAAAGGAATGGGGTCCAATATTCTATGGAGGTTCCCAAGCAGATGAAGGATAAGCTAGGGCTTTCTATGTGTGGTTCAGAAATCGAAAATTCAAGCCCTTAGGCATTGATCTTGTAGTGGGTAGCAAGAGGTTCCACTTCGGGGTGGAAGACATTTCTGACGTACTTGGAGTGCTAGTAGGGGAGGTACCCACGGTGATGCACGTGTTACATCCACACCCTTGTGGACCACGCCACAAGAAACTTCTTGTGAGAATTGAATGCCCACAGTTAAAAACTTCTTGGGGCCATGGGGCCATGGAAGTTCTGGATCATGCTAAAATTTGATTTCTTTTTTTTCTTTTTTTTTTTTGAAGAAATTAATTTCTCTTGAGGATTGATTGCTTCATGGGGCCACAAAAGTTATGGATCATGCTAAAATTTGTGTTTTCTGTTCATCCAAGTTAAGGTCACCTTATGAATGGATCAGATGGAAAATAAGCATCTCGGTGGCCCAAAGAAAGTTTCAACGGTGAAAGTCCATGTCCCTATTGTTGCATGTGGTGTGGTCTACTTATGATTTGGAACTGCCTCATGCTCTCCTAAAGTTAGCTGAAAAAGAGATCGACGGTGCAGATATAACACATACAGTCCCTCAGAGCTTAAGACGGCTGTCGAACGGCGGCCATTGTACATATGCGACAGTGGGAAAAGAGGTACGTGATCACGCGTCTGTACGATAGGTTACGATACAACAGTTTCATTTCCGCCAACAATTTCACATATATAGTAATTTAGGATATCCTATCCGTGCAAAAGGTGGTCCTCATGATGGGCCCCACCATTCGTACGGATTGGATCATCTACCTGGGCAGCTCCAGTTCAGTAGTCCATCACTCCGTTGGGTTATACCACAACTACGGTGCAGGGTGCATTCCCTACCGTACACGTGGCATGTACCACAAATCCGAACCATCCAACTAGCAGGACACACCATGCATGGACACTATGACTGTAAAAGAATGATCCAACTGACCGATTGGTACGGTCCAAATTCAATAAAACCAATGCTTATCAATCAGAACTTAGGATTATTTAATTAATCTGATTTTGGGGATACGATCAATCTGTAGTAGGGCCCACTGTTTGGACGGTTTGGATACGAGCTACGTGCTCCCATCTAGTAGTAGTATAATGGCCAACACCCTATAATTTCTCAAGGATCAGGCCGTACTCATTTTCTACTGAAAGCGCATGCAATTCAGGGACGAGTCTCATCATTTCAGCTATGGATTTCTTCGCTTTTCTGCCGGTGGAATTCCGCACGTGTCATCATTCTCCTGGAGATGATATGGTAGAGACACGTGGCATGGTAATGCCTCAAATCAATCGGGTCCATCTATCTCCTGGCCCCCATCACGGATTGATTATATTTCAAAAAGTAATCTAAACCACGTCATTGGTGGGCCTTAAAATGACAGAAGAAAATGGAGAGATTTGACGGTCAAATATACAGTATAGGAAATTGAAGAAAACAAATGGATAAGATTGTCTAATTTTTTTCACATAGGCCATCCATGCTATGGCCCAGCAGATGGATGGACCTGATTGTTAAATGACTGAGCCACGTGTGATTTAGAAATATAGATTTAGCAGACGTATGTCCAATTGTCAAATGCTATTATCTTTCAATCAATGTGATTTTTGACAAATTTATTACCCGTCCACTGGTGGGGCCGTGATTTGGACGGTTTGGATTGATTTTCGATGCATGCCATTGTCGTATGTATGTGTGCATGCTTATGATACGACATACTCTGGCAGAGCATAGTATAATTTCTCAAAGGGGAAGTTATTTGATACTCTCGCAGTTGTATGATGCTTGTTTTAAGCGTACACGTGGCAAAATTAGACTAATTTGAACGGTCTAAATTGAAGAATCCATTGTAAATAAAGTTACATATCCACAAGATATTGGTTAGACAATTATGACTTATGATGGTGGATATATTTCATCTTGACCGTCCAATAAATGCCCACTGATACTCAACAGATCAATGGCTCTGATTACGGACCCATCTTGTAAATAGACGGTTCAGGAATGACTGGAATAATGCTTGTTTAGATCACCAGCCCAAACAATCAGACCGTCTACTCCTCAGGTGGGCCACAGTAGACAAAATAGATTGACCGTTAAAACAAACTTTTAAGCCCTTGTGTCAGGTGTGGCCCACTTGATCTAAATAACGTATACCACATGATGAAAAGATCTAATCAAGCACACGTGTTCCAAACTGGCACGTGTGACTAAAGTAGCAGACCTTAAATTTTCAGCGTAATTTTGATTTATAAGCCATCTATGGTGGGCCGACTATTTGAGCGGTTCGGATTTAAAGTGGATTACACGTGTAATATAGGAAAGCCTCACATGTACGGTAGCTACAGTGCACGAGTCTGCACCGTACTATGTGGTAGAGCGAGTAGAACCGCAATGCCGGAGAGACATCTGTCCTCAGTACACGTGGCATGGTTCATTGACAATCGGGACCGTCCATCTAATAAAAGTGCTATGGATGTCAAATGGTTCTAAATACAGATGGATCAGATGATCTCTTGCCATTCAATCAGCAGCTTTCAAAGAGACGGTATAAAACAAAAGCAGCTGTGGGGAGCTAAGTGATATAATTTTAGAAGATGGCCCACCCACAGTCGAATTTTTTTTTTTTCTTTCTTTCTGTTCTCTTTTCTTACCTTTAGGGCCCGTTTGGCCAACTGCATTAGGTGGGATTAAGGTGGATGAAATTGTAAAAGTAACAATAAATGCATGTGTAAGGTATTGTCCCTGGATTAGGTGTATCCCATGTTTTCTAATACCTGTGTCCGCCCACATTGACCACGACAACGGGGCGTCACATAAGGTATGTAATTAAGGGCCCGTTTGGTAGGGTGGATTGGAAGGGATTGAATGGTATTAGGGTGGATGGCATGGATTTCAAGGTAATGATGGTGTAGTCAGTGGATTATCTTAAGATCCGTGGGATTGCCATATCAAGTCTGTTTGGCATGCTCGGCCAATCCTCAAACCAAACACATCTCGGGCAAATTTGAGCGAATTAGAGTGGATTGGCTAGGATTTAAGGGTGTGTTTGGCGCTGGATTGGAAGGGATTCGGTGGGATGGGATTCAAAAATGGTATTGTCCACTGTAGCCATGGGATAAGAATAATTTCATGCTTTGTTGGTAATCCGGTGGTACATTGAATGGATATACTAACCATCATTCGAAGTTATTAAGAATAACATACATGTGTTATATCTAGACTTTTCATTTGTTTTGTAACCTCATTTTATGGCATGGGCCTAAAAATGAGGTAGATCCAAAACTTATATAGCCCCATTGAAGTTTTCAACGGTAAGTATTCAATTCCCGTTGCTTTCTATGGTGGGGTCCACCTGAGCTTTAGATTAACCTGATTTTTTGGCCCATGCTCTAAAATAATGTCAAAAACTGGGTGGACAGTGTGGATCTAACCTACACATCATAGTGGGACCAACACAACTTGCTAGCATTGAGTGAAATTGGCATGGACCCAATGCAATTCCATCTACAGTTTTTCCGTCCTCCCCAAACATGGAGTGGAATTGGCACGGGACCAGATGCAATTCCATCCCACCTAATCCCTTCTAATCCCAGTGCCCAAGCACGCCCTAAAGAATCATCTTTGTTAGGCAATCCCCTGGATTGGGTGTATACCATGTTTTCAAATACCATGTTTGGAATGTATGCAATTAAAAGTAAATCTTGGGATTTCCTTTCAAATTACACTTGGAAATTTATCATCATAGGATTTGAAAATCCCATTTCACACTTTCCAACACAAGGCTCATTTTCTAAAGCCTATAAAATTAATTTTAATCCCATCCCACACTCCTTCCAAACATGTCATTCCCAATCCCAAGGTGGGATTAGCAATGCAATCACAAAAGCAGCTGTGGGGAGCTAAGTGATATAATTTTAGAAGATGGCCCACCCACAGTCGAACAAAAACAGATTAACGGTCTGGATCATCTAAACATAGCAATCACTTGTCCGAATTGAAATTCATTCAAAGGGAGGGGCCATAAAACAAAAAGTATGGATGGGCCCCTCTTAATCGAACTCAAGGGTCGAGGATAACGTGCATGTCCTCGGCTCGAGGTACATGTAATATTTTCAATGAACATGCAGCATCGTGCAGATATTACACACGTGGCATCTACAAAGTGGCACGTGTAGAAATATAGGCCACGAAAGAAAAGTTAGCAAGGAAGAACCAAAAAGAAGGTTGGTTCTTCTCCAACTATCCACCGTCCATCATACGATCCTCGACTGAGGATAAATCTGGTATCCCCAGGTTCTTATTTTGTACAAGTGGGTCCCGTGGTTTTGTAATCCACACCGTTGATCCATTTTCTCCTGAAGCCGATGGACTGTGGCCGGTGAAATATCGTGATGGAGAAATCCTAGCTCTTCGTGGTGGACCCCATCATCTCAACGGTCTGGATCATGTCATTCTTCCAAGGACGGTCCTCTCAAGGAAGCCTAGCGTGCACGGCAGATATGGCAGCTAGCGGTCGTGACATCGTGTGGGGCCCACCAAAATGGGCCCCACTTTAGAAAATACATCTCAGGGATGAAGAATTAGTTGGATGAGAAGAACAAAAGTAGGATTAACTTCCTCATCGCCGTTCTTTTTGGACCGTTCCTTTTGTAAGAGAACATGAAGCTACTGGATTCCCCATGATAGTCGGCCACCATTTAAAAAAAGTTGGCTTCTCTTGAACTATATACAAGGCGTAGTTGTAAGACAATCCAGACCGTCAGTTCGTTGGCCCAACTGTAGATGGCGTGTAAATCAAAGTTACACTGACTTTGGCTCTCTGGCATGGACCATTGTATGTTATTTTTAACCATCCTTTTGATGGCCCTTGATTGGATGATCAGGATGGCTTATTTTTTGATCTTAAAGATATGAATATTAATACACTCCGTGTTCCGATTTGGGTAAGTATATACACGAGTGAAAATCGTGAGGAGATGAATCATCATCATTTTCAAAATGGTGGTAAACTATCATTGGTGCCTTCGTCGAACATCCGTGGAGTCCGTGTAACTAACCCCATTTCTATGCTTGAAAGCTGCCAGGCTTAGGAGTCTTTTGTCTTCTTCTCTCCTTTTCTTTAACAGCGAGACTGTCATGTGAGTTCACCACCATTATGAAAATGATGGTGTCTCATGTCGGTTACATGTGGATCTGACTTATAGCCATCCAGACCATCCAAATTGTGGGGCACATTGTGGATGGAGCACATATCAAAAATTACACTAATTGAGAACTTCTATCCATCCAATTGCTACCTATCAAACAGTCAGTTAAAAGAAAAAATAGTGGGTGGTGCAGAAATAGATGTTTATGCTCCATCCTCAATCAGTTGAGCGACTTGGACGGTCTGGATTGTTGTGAAATTATGCATGTGGACAAGGAAGAGTCTCCATCTATAGAGTGGTGAACTACCACAGGACTTTTTATCTTTTTCAGCTTTATAATAATATATGATGGTGATGCTGTGGAATGTGAGTGGCTGTCCTTGTCTCAGTTTCCAGTCTTTTTGACCGTTATAGCCTTGAAATTAAAACTCCGTTTCATATATCAAAGTCGTAATTTTCTACGAGAAATGTTTCATATATTAAAGTCGTAATTTTCTATTAGAGATGCCAACATCCAACTAGTTGTACCACAAGTTACATTCCACTCAGTAGATATCTTACAACCTATCATGTCTCTATGAAATCCACACCGTTCAATAAGTTCATCCCATCATGTATACCACCATATGAAAACATCAGTGCCATCCACTCATCTAATGGGCCACACAAAATAAATCATCGTATAAGACGATAAATAGCACAGTATAAGTGTGGTCATCCTGATAATTGAAAAGTGCTGATTTTTAGATAGGGAGATCCTCATGGTGGACCCAACCTTTTGGACGGGTTGGATGTCGCATGAACATAATGTATAGAAAGTTATCTTGTGGGAAGTAGTAACTTATTGTCCAACCAGTTGGATGTGATTTGATAATATCATAGAAATTAGAGACTTGTGAAGCACCATAATCACCAGCAGCCGTTGGATTGGAGGGATCCATCACCAATTGGGTATGGGCTTGAAATCATCTTGATTGAATGAATATGGTTATTTGATCAAAGGGCTACAAAAATGGTTGTAATCATCTGATTAAGGTGATATGAGGTCCATGTGCAATCCAAAGTGAACCTCGCCTGTCCAATGATCCACCGTTTTCAAAGGTGAGCCAGATGGGCCCCATATATAGAGTTCCATCGATTAATCAGGATCGTCCGATTGTTAATCCACGATCAGGATAGATCACCCAATAGTCAGTAAAAAATGAAGGGTAGAGAACAGAAGAGGCCACTGGCTCAATTGCAACTTATCACCAACCAAAACCAACGAAAGCAATCTCGATATCATTTGCAATTTAAATCCTGGCCGTTAATCTCAATAAAGTAACTAATAAAAATGAACCGTGCTAGCCTGACTACTGGTAGGCAGTAGGTATGGGGGAGCGTACCTACTCCACATGGATCAAGCAAGCTTTCATTAGATCCAACGAGATGCAGGAAGTTCCTGCCCTCAAAAGCTAGGTGGGTCCACTGATTTTTGTGAGAAATCCATCCCATTCATCCATTTTTTCAGATTCATATTAGAACTAGGCCAAACAACAACGCAGATCCAAAATTCGGAGGGAGATTGAACATCTACAATTGAAACATTCGTGAGCTAATATTTTTGTAATTTCAGTTTATACTCATAGAAATAACCTTATATACTGTTTGAATGACATATGAACATATAAATGGGATTTTTCAAATCATAATTTTTTTAAATTCAATATCAATATATATATATATATATATATATAAAATCATTTTGGAGGGTGAGATATTTCAGCACACTGTTTCAATTGTGATATTCACCTGAACCACCAATGGGGATGATTTTCAGTCTATAAACTTAACATCGGGTGACAAACATGATGGTTGGGTGAATTTTACATTAACACACATGATGGTCAGGTGAATTTTACATTAAGGGTTAAAAATAAAAAAAACTCATGTAAAGCACCAGGCAAGCATTTGAATCCTTTATTTGTCACAAACATAAATTTTCTACTTGTTGCAATGTAATTGAGCCACATCATCACTAATTACATTCATTAGTGATGATGTGGCCCAATCACACTGCGATAGATGATCTAGATTCTTCTACTAAACTAGGCTATTTAAAATTCAAGTCGGCCATACCGTGTGGACTTAGAAGTTTAGGTAGAATTCGACGTGATTGGCTCACTTGAACATGGAATCAGCGTGATTTTTTTTGGAAAGAAGGGGTGCTGTACGTAAAGTCAAGGTGGACGACTTGCACATGAAGTCATTCCCTACTGAGTTTTCCTAATAAAAATGGCCAGTACGCTATTCAAGATTCTATGACAACTCTTGTTGGAGTCAATCGTCCATTAATAATAGCATTAATTTGAATGTTATTTGGCACCAAAGAACTAATCCTAGCCAATCAGATATGGGGTGGACCACACATTAACTTAATGACTTTTGGATGGCGTACGTTGTTTTCTACTAGGGTCATGTGGCCACTGGATGATAAGGACAAGGCAGCCGAATGTCACACATGCAGTAGGTGGGGGCCACTTTTTAGGAAAATGAAAGGGATTTTTACAAAAAAAAAAATGTACTTAATGTGGAACTTACATTTCAGTACATTTTCAAAAGGATTTTGAAAAAGGTACCCCTTGATTATATAATTGTCAATCCACTGCCTTCCATTGTGGGCAATCAGAGTAAATGGGTAGATGGCTTGGGTGGGCCCCACCATGATGTTTAGGTAAAATCAATCTTGACCCCCAGGTGTGTCACCCAATGTTAGGTCAAGAGCCTAAAAAATCAGCTTCATTTGTAATTTAGGTGTACCAGGTGATTAGAAACAATGTACAAGACAATGCTTGCCCTCCAAACTTTTTCCATTAGTGTGGCCCATGTTAATCATGGGTGGGTTTGATTTTTGGGATATAGGCTTAAATGCTTGTGTTGAATTTAAATATAATTATCATAGTGGGCCTTATAAAAATCGAGGGTGGATGTCTTTCTCCTAAATATTTTCTTTGGTATGGGCCACCATAACGAGTTAGCCTTTTTTTTTTTTTTCTGGGACTAATATTATACTAAATATTTAATGGTTGGATTGGATCATGCATAACATCATGGCGGTCTAGTCAAAATCAAGAGTCAAGTCCCGTGTTCTCTGTACAGTTGGAAAGGGACCACCTAGACTTAAATTATTTTTTTTTGTGGGGTCCATTGCGATGTTTATGTAGGATCTACTCTGGACATTAGATTTCTAATCCTAGTTTATGGCTTGAGTAAAAAATAAAAAAATAAAAAATCAAGCTAACTTGTGATTCAAGTGGGATGTACCAAAGCAAATGTTCAGAGAGTGACATCCACCCTTACTTTTCACATAGCTTGGCACGGTGATTTTATGAAATCCAATCCACACATAAATTTAGGCCCATCCATGATTCAAGTAAGCCATACCAAAGGAAATAATTTAGAGGGTAATTGTTGCTTGTACACGGTTTTCAATCATGTTGTCCAACTGAATCACAAATGGGGGTGATTTTTGGGCCCTTACATTAATAGTGGTGATGCAACAGGTGGTTAGATGGATTTTACATAAATACCAGTGTGGACCCCCAAGCAATTGACCCATTTGCTCACATGCCCATCAACATGAGGTGACTCATTTGTTCACAATCCCTTTCTTTTGTTTAGATTACCAAATCTCTCTCATTTTTGCTTATTTTTAAAGTTAGGAGAGCTGCACCTGTAACATGTGTCCGCATCATTAAAATTATACCAATAGAATGATCCGAGCAATCCAAACATTGGTAATCTAAATCAACTATTAAAAAATGTTGGTTAGTTGCTCGGTTGTGATCCTATGCTTGTGGCCCATTTGAGGCTTGGAATTTCATCATTTTCTGCCAAATTATATATTTCAGTGGGCTTATTATAATTATTATGTCGAATATTACATATGTATACTAATTAGGGTTATTAAAATTGATTTAGTAATTAAATTCATGTACATATACTACATAATTTCAATGCATAGCTACTTTTGAATCACAGGGAATTTTGAATTCAAGGTGCATTCCAAATCCAATGGATAGTGAATCCAAATATTCCAAATCCACACTGCCAAGTGCCGACTGAGACCCAAAGGGATTTAGTCAATACTCCAGGAGAGGACACAAGTTGATAGCTGGGCATTTTGAAATTATAAACGCTATGTAAATTAAGATCAATCAAAACACTTGAAAATTATATTATATAGATTAGTTTTTAAATTTCAAATTGATTTAAAGTTTCTAATCTTTAATTAGTAAGTATTTATTTGTTGAATGCTGGTGATTGATTATTTTCGTTTACTGAATATTCACTAACCAACCGGTTAGAAAATCAAATTAATACATTTTTTAAAATAAAAATGATCTAAATCTAAACCCATAATTCTTAGGTTTAATTTCAATTCATTGTCTTTCACTTATATAATTTCTTAATGCGTGTGCATCAACCCTCTTACTTTGCCAAAATACGAAGTTTTTGTTAGTGCGTTCACGTGTGGCCTTATAAGCCATCACGTGTGGCAAATATGGCCTTATAAACTATTTCACGGTTAATTCTCCTTAGTTTGAAATTGTTGCACGATATAAAGATGTGGTTGCAAACTTTGGGAATAAAATTTCAAACTATGAGGGTGGTTTTCTCTTGGTGTAATTTGAATGATCTGAAATTTATATTTAAATAGAAATAAATAATAACCATTAGAAGCACCAAAAAAAAAAAAAAAAAAGAAGAAGAAGAAGAAGAAGAAAAACATTAATAATATCTTTTCATCTATGTTTGTAGGGAAAATAATTCATCACTAGTGATCCATAGCCTAATGACATCTTTCTAATCTTCTCGACAATTTGTCGTATATGTGATAAGCACATAATGCTTTTTTAAAGTTTGGCTGCGCCATCTTTTTAAAATTTTTAAATATCCTTTCTTTTTGTAAAAAACTCTTTACATGTCTTTTTCTTTTTGGTAGCCTATTAAGAAATAGAGCTTTTACGGGAAAGCTTTACCTCATCCAAAAACTAATTATCTTGGTAAAAATATCTATATCTATTAATGTTTTATATTTAAAAAAGTATGGCATGGCCAATGCTTATGAAGAGAGGAGTGGAGAGAAAAAGAAAGAGATCGAAGAGAAAAGGTGTATCAATGTAGAAAAAAGCTCATGCAAGCTACGCAAAAAGAAGGGCGAATTTCCGCATAGAAATAGTTTGTAATGGGCGTCTCATTCCTACTATTTCTAGAGTTGTGGCCTATTTGTGTTTTAGATTTGATTTGCTTTTGGGTTAATCTTTTAAAACGAGCCGGCACAATAGATATATGGATTCGATGTTATAAAAACATTATAGTGAGCCTCGCAATGCTTTTTTGAGTCACATGCCGTGTGAATGGTGGCGGAGGAATAAGAGCATTGTTTTTAACCCAACTTCCCCTGCATTTGTAGTTAGCTTGTTTTTAAGTACTACATATTTCAAACATTTCCTATCAATTTGATAGATGCTTACACACAACATCTAGTCATAGGGTTTAAACATTTGGTGTGTGGGACTCAACCATGGTGTTGTATGTCATCTGGACTTTCCCGTATGATCCCTCACAATGAAAATGAGATGCCCTAAAAAAACAAGTGGATCCAGCTATTAAATGAGACCCATATGAAAATAGAGTTATTTGAGTAATTGTTCATTATTTTTTTATAGAGTAAGCCATCTAATGGTTAGATTGATCTAATTTATAGAGCATTCCATTTTCATAGTGGGATTACCTTGTTAGATGTACAACTAATTATGCTAGAGCATTTCTCAATTAATTTAAATACTTCTTTAGTTTAATTATAAAATATTTGAATCTCAATTAATTTAAATACCTCTTTAGTTTAATTATAAAATATTTGAATCGGGTCCTCAAGTCGACCCGACCCGTCTGGATATCAACTCAGGTACCCGGTTTAGTAAACCAGGGGATGTGCAGCTTTTCCTGTCTATCTACCTGTCCGTTTGTATCGTACAATGTGGCCCACCTGAAGAATGAAATGCTGGACGTCTAGGATGGAAGATCAAAACAGTGTGGCCCACCTGATGAAAAGTTCCAACATCACCCACAACTGTCATATTAGCACATCTGCTAGCTTGTGGACGACAGAGCTCTATTTCCAGATCTAAGCCGTTCATCAGGCAGGTCCCACCTCGTGGACCCCTTATGTTAAAAATAAGGTTGATCCAACCATTGACAGTGAACTATTGATTAATTTTCCATAAAAATTCTATTACTTTATAAAGTGTGGTCCACATGTCATCAAATTGTCCCAATTTTCGAGAAATGCATCTATTTGGTGGGGCCCACCGAGTGAATTGATATGATCCGTACACGTGCTCCTCATGTGGAAAGAGAATGGCAAAAGAAAGTGCACTCGCTCGAGTACACTCGGCCTTGGTATTTTGTAGCATTGAAGAGAATGGGGTCGTGGCCAGCTAAAGGCCATGAGAAAAGATAAAGAGCTTGCTTTAGTAAAAAGGAATTTCCAAAGAAAGATAAAAGGAGTCTGTGGATACAATCATTTCATTCAACCGTGCATTCCATGGCCCACCACATGCACACAATCCAACGGTGCATGTTCATGCACACATAAGAAAATAACCTAAGAAGTGCTTAGTTATAGTTAAAGAGATTCTAGTTGCATAGGTTCACTTGGAGTGTCTAATCTATTGATCTGAACCGTCCATTAAACTCAGGACATATTTCATATGTTTCCATCTTAAAATATCACTGGTCAGATGATCCAATCACTCCATGATGTGGCCTTCTTCTCTGTAGCCATTCATTTTTGAAGCCATGGATCGGAGGGTTATAATTACCTAGAACAAGTGATCCTTTAGTACCATAAGCAATCCAGGATGGGTCCTAACAAATAGATTGATCAAATTGAAGATTGGACCAATTTTTGTGTAAATGATATTGACCGTCCATATTAGAGACTATTGATCAAATAGTGAAATTTCTCAGATTTCATGTAATTTCTGCATTGTAGACCATGAAATATGTGATGGACCTAATGAACAGTCTAGATCAATGGATTGGACTATCTAACTCATACATTGTCATTATGGAAAATAATCACATGCAACACCTTTGGCATGATAAGCTTACTTTGTTATACTCTTGTGACATTTCTAGGAGATCTGAGCCGTGTAAAGATGGACCCATCAAGAAGATCCTTCACACAAATCAAATCAAGTGGATCGAATCAGTCACAAGTGGGCCAGACTATAAAAATCAGTGAATGTATGAAGATCCAACCCAAATTAGAAGTGTGGCCCACTTGATGAATCGATGGGCCTGATTTTCATGATGCTTACCAACTTTTCGACGGCTGAGATGTTCTACAAATGTGACACGATACCGTGCATTGATTGTATGTGATCATTCCACCATTAGAAGAACAATCACTAGTTATTATTACTTTATTGAAATGCATGATTTGGATTTCTACTAATCCTTTTAGAAAAAAGCTTATCTTACAAGTTACTTATCTGATTGTGAATATTCACTCATCTGAATATAGAAATTATTCATCATGTCTATTCAACTTCATATGTGTGGGGCCCATCTGTTATGTTTAATTCCATCCAAGCCACTCATTAATCTGGTCCCACAATCATGATGAGAATTGCCAAATATCAAGCTGATAGAATCATTAGGTGTGCCACAACATAGAAAACAAATAACCTCCATCCAAAAACATTAAAATTAATATGGTTGGTCACATGATGGTTGGATTAGCCTGATTTTTGGGCCATCCAACATTCATGGTGGGGCGAATTTTCTGATAGGTTGGATGCCATACACATACGGTTGGATGCCATGTACTGTATTATTTGGGCTCTTCTTCCTTTTTTTTTTTTTTTTTTGAGATCATGGTTTAATGATCAAAGCCGTTGATATGATGGGCCTCGCCCTGGATGGTCCATGAAGAAAATCTTTAGATTGGGAGAGAATGTGAGCTGTTACTGTATCTTCTCTCTTAATCGTCTGCTTGTTGGACTCCCAAATGGAGAGTTAGGATTCGTTCCACCTGGAGATTTCCGGGCCATTGATCATCCTAGTGGGTCCAATCAGATCAACGGTTTGGATCGTTGCACAATGGGCCTTATAAAATACGTAGCTTAAATAACTTTCTTTGAATTACTTGTATGGATGTCTCTTGGGTGATCCACTTTTGAGATTCGAGTGGATGGACGGTTGCGATTAAAGGGAAAGCTCGTTGGTAGATTTTCCCCACGATTCTTTTCATGCATCTGGTTACTGTCCATTTACTGGGGCCCACACATTAGGGACCCTTATTGCTAGCGTACTCCAAATATCTCTAGCTTGTGATATGGTAGAGACATCTTTACCATAATATGATAGTCCTCAGGCTACCATATAGCACAAGGGATGGGAGATCAGGACCATGAACCTGGTGGGACCCACCATGGATGATCCATACTGTTAAAAAACCTCACAAATGTGATGATCCAAGACATGGGATTCTTTGACCTTTAAACGGACGGTGTAAAAGAAAGAAAATTAATTGTTAAAAGGAAGCTGGACAATTGAGGAAAATGATGGCTAGGATCTTCCAACACTCTTCAACCATACACATGGCTCACTTGTACGGCAATCCATTCCAGAGCATCCAAATCGATCACCCAACTGTGGGTGGAGCATGTCCAGAAAATTACATTAACTGTCAGATTTTTATTTTATTTTCTCCCTTTAAATTTGATTGCCATTAATGGATGGTTTATGATTGCTTGATACGTGTGATTTTAGAGATATCCTCTATTCACAGTGGGACCCACAATTTAAATGGCTTGGATATCTATACATCAGTGCCACATATGTGGATATATGTCACCCCGAATTCTTAAATTGTGCAAAACTAACATAGATGTCTATTTCACAAAAAATAATAATAATAATAAATAAAAATAAAGATAAAAATAAAAATGCTAGAAACCTTGTATCCATAGTGGAATTACAGGTCCTGCTCAAACTAATCGATCCTAACAAACGAATGTGGGGCCCACTGTTAAACCATCACCATTGATGAGATCTTGTCCTAACACCTCTGATTGACCACAGACCTTCGAGTCGACTATGAGTATTTGGGTGTTTTAAACTATGGCGTTTACCATCGACTAACTAAATAGGCCCGTGGGTCTTTACTCTTGCTCGGGTGGTAGACTCTCAGGAGTATCAACTCCCGATCAAGGGTTCGAGTACCCATAGGTGGTGAAATTCCACCAGTGTGAATGTGTGGGGGGGTGTGTGCGTGTGTATTAAAAAATTAATTTTTTTTTTTAAAAAAAATCTAAATGGGCCCGTCCATCCAGGTCAGGCCTGTTCAATCTCAATGCAAACAACTATCTAGAATATAAGAGTAGGCCCGGCCACCCACTGACCCAGTACTCGATCGACTGCAAGAGTAGGCCCAGCCACACACTGACGCAGTACTCGACTATAAGAGTAGGCCCAGCCACTCACTGACCCAGTACTCGACTACTCGAGCTGTGTGGGCCCCACCGTTATGCCTTTCGAACATCTAATCCATCAGTCAGATGCACCATTCCATCGTGGGCTTATGTCTCAAAAAGCAAGTCAATCCGTGACTTGTCTGGGCCACACCACATACAGAAGTGGGGAGGGGCCATGTACCATTAAAACATTCATAATCAGTTTTTTGGGCCTAGCGAGATGTGGTTTGCAAATCCAAACCATCCATTATGTGTGTCCCACTTGCATGAGGGTTCAGACCAAGTTTTACCAGCATTCAAACTCAGGTGGGCCCCACCAAGTGCTTTTATATGTTTTAACGGTGTTTCATAGATTTTAGATGGTATGGCCCACCTGAGTTCCGTATACGGCTGATTTTTGGGATATCCCATAATTTAGAGGGTACCCATCAAATGCACGGCGTGTGCTGTTGGTAGACACGCATCACGGTAGGGCCCACACAGCTCGACCTCACGGGAGCTAATATAGTACCTTTTCCCATAATATATTAGGGATGAGGGGTTAGACCCAGTTTCATCCGCATCCAAAACTCAGGTGGCCCCACCAAGTACTTTTATATATTTTAGGCATGTCTTTACATGATATGGCCACCTGAGTTTCATATACAGCAGAGTTTTGAGATAAACCATAACCTAGGGGGACCCATCAAATACACCGTGTATGTTCAACATGCATTACGAGGTGTGTGTGTGTCTATATATATATATATATATATATATATATATATATATATGCAGGGGTATGTATATGTATATGTATATGTGGGGAAAAGGTTCTAGCAGTTGAGCTCATGGGAACTTCCCATGAGGTTGAGCTGTGTGGGCCCCACCATGATGTATGTCGAAAATCAACACTGTGTATTTGATGGGTCCCTTTAAATTATGGGATATCCCAAAAATCAGCCGTATACGGAACCCAGGTGGGCCATACCATCTAAAATCATGTGAAGATATTCATAAAACATATAAAAGCACTTGGTGGGACCCACCTGAAATTTGGATGCATCTGAAACTTGGTCTACCCCTCATCCAAGTGGGACACACATAATGGATGGTCTAGATTTGTGAACTACATCTCGGTTGGCCCAACAAATGATTATGAATGTTTTAATCGAGGGTAACCCCTCTCAACTTTTGTATGTGTTGTGGCCCACACAAGTCACAGATTGACTTGATTTTTAAACCCAAGCCTACCATGGAATGGTGCATCTAACTGATGGGGTAGATGTTCGACACGCATCATGGTGGACCTACACAGCTCGACCTCACCTTGTGGGAAGTTCCCATGAGCTCGACCGCATAGAACCTTTTCCCGTGTGTGTGTGTGTGTGTATGTGTGTGTGTGTCATGGTCAGGCCCACAAATTTAAACTAATTCTTTTGAGCTGGTTTTCCTGGGAGAAATATTATTGTATTTTTCAAACAAGGTGAAAATGTAATAATTGCTCAATTTATTAGGTATTTATCAAGGATTTAGTAAATCAAATGGACCAAAAGCTAAAAAGGCCCTAGATGGGTCTACTTTGACCCAACCCACTCTAAAAACACATTGACTTGGTTGGCTCGAACCGGGCAAAAGCAAAATTTTGAATAGACCCAGCTCACCAGGTCCAGCCCAAACAGTTCAAAATCCTTCCCGACCGTTGACAGCCATAGTCACTTACCTGGGCAAGCTCTTTTTCATTTTACAAACTGCTAAGAAAGCAAGGGCCATTGACCATTTTGATTATAAAATTTCTTGGACTGATTTTATAAGAAATTTATTTCTAGGAAAATCATTTTAGAACTGTCATCCAAACGGGCCTTAATTATTTAAAACATTTGTAATTACAGAGTCAGCTGAAGACTTTCAAGAGTCTTTCAATTGACCCAACTCAGCTAGACTTTGAGTCCAGTCAAGTTTTGGATTTTTTGGAACTATGACTTTAGGGTCTGTTTGGTTTACCAAATCTCGGAGAAATTTTCGTTGTTTGAGTTTGAATTTCGCTCCCGTTGTGGAATTTCCATGCGCTCATGTCAGCATAATGAGAGAAATCCTGAGGGAATTTGAAAAGGGTGGTAGGCAGGAACATCCACAACAACAGATAAAGCTTCAATAGCCACAACTAGTAATTCCGAACTCCAAACTGCTAAAAATATACCAAAGATCACACTACTGCTAGCATAAGATAGATAATGGTTCCAAGCATCTGAAGTGTTCCTAATTCTCTAAGTACCAAAAACAGGAATTGGGTCACATGGATTTTTTCTTTCAATTTAGGAAAAACAAATGATATTTTAGACGGATGGTCATCAAGTCCGCAGGAATTAGGCTAGAAGAAGATGCTTGATTGAGGATTGAAAAGTTGCATCTCTTGCTTAACGTATACATTTATAAAAGATCTTATTATGGCTGTTGCATTTGATGTCTTAAATCGAGTCGGATACGGGGCCTGTCGATGCCATCGACAAATTGTTCGATGTCACCTTTAATGGCATTGAACATTTCTCGATCTTATCAATATTTTCTGAATTTCTTCAATTGGTCACTGCACTAACTGGGCACCTTTTTGATGCCATTGAGAATTTCCGGAAAATCATATTTTGTCTCTGGACAGTTGAGGTGTTAGTTCAATGCCATGAAAGGATTACTTTCGATGCCATCAATGAGTGTTTGATGTCATCGACAGATTCTACGCAAAATACGCAAAGTTGCGATTTTGCGGGATTTATTTCCAATTTCGTTTGGGATTCCATCTTGACTTATAAATATGGATGTAAATGAGATCGTGAGTTATTCCAAGGGTTTCAAAATTGTTCAATGGTTTCAAAGAGTGTAGCAAGGCTGAGATTCAGTGTTGTTCGAATCGGGTAATCTCTTTCTCTTTGTAATTTCTACTTTCATAGTGTTCATTTGTTGCTTTATGTCGTAGTTTTTCTCGAAAAGGTTTTTCCATGTTAAAATTGCTATGCTGTTCTCATTTTTACTTAGTGTTTTTGGATTGCTATCCTTGATTTGTTCCTGTGTGCTTCCGCAATCCCCCAACAATGCCTACATGTAGAAATGTTTTGAAGATCACAATTAAGAAATCCACTCCAACTATTAGATTTCACAAAAATCATTTAGACCTGGGGTTTAAAAATTAGGACAATCCCTAATTTAGGTGGGTCATACAAAAGGAAAATAGTTTGAAGGGTGGGCATCACCATTTACACTGTTATTTAGTTGGGTCACGTGGAAAGAAAGAGTCTGGAGGATGGGCATCTTTGTGCACTGTTTCCAATCGCATGGTCCACTTAAATCACAAATTAAACTTTTTTAATGCCCACGCATAAAAATTAAGTCATGCAATTAGTGATTGGATTAGATTTTCGGAAATGCAACAAATGAGGGCTAACCTAGCTTCTCATTTCTTAGGCACCGGGGAAGACAAGGCTTCCCGTTTTGCGAGTAAATTTTCACCTCCATTCCATTCACATCATCATACAAACGGTTTGGTAAATATGGAGAGTCAAAGCATGTCATGGGAATATCATATGCTCATAGGAATTTTTTGGTACAAACCATTCACCTAGCCTATTCACTTATTCACTTTTATGTGTGGGACCCTTCATGTTGTGTGTGATTCCATCCTAACTATTCATTAAGCTAGTCCTACAATCATCAAGTGTGCCAGAACAAACCCAATTGGGCTCTCAAACAAAATACCAGAAAGTAAATTCTCGATGACACAATAAAATCCATACAATCACGCAATAAAAATAAAATAAAATAAGAAAAATATGGGGCTGGGTGATATGAAAATACCCATCATTAGAAAACTCAGACAAGATACCAGAAAGTAAATTCTCGATATTCGGAAATTTGAAGCAACAGCTGAATTTTTTCTGAAGCTAGAGGTAAAAGTTGTTAGTTGGTGAGTTTTTCTCTGCCGTGAGTCCGGATCGTTTAAGAGAGGGAAAATGGGAATTCAAGCAAGCGAAGGTTGGAATTTCTTGTAGAGGATGGGGCTGTTGGGAGAAAAGAAAACATGCTCTCTCTCTCTCTCTCTCTCTCTCTCTCTCTCTCTCTTTAATTTTATTTATTTTTTTATCTGTATAGGGATTGGATTTAGTAGAGGGAATGGGTGAAGATTGATTGATTTTTTTTTTTTTTTAAAGTTTTCTTGAAAAATGATTTCTTATTTTTTAATACCGCTTATGCCGACATCAGTGCTTGCTAACCTGGTCCAATAAAAAACAAGGAACATGGATTTCTTGTTCCCTAGGAATTGACAATCTGAACTCACATGAGAAACGGGGGACCAGGCAAAAGCGTCATGGAAATTTGCTTATCATAAGTGGTATTCTAATACAAGATCTAGGCTGTACATTTAGTGGGTCCCACTATGAAGATATTATTGGTTCAAAGATCAAGTCAATCCACTCATAAGATTGACCACACTTCACAAAATAAATGGATGGTTGAACAAACTTCAAAAAATGTGGCCCGCTTGAATTGTTGACCCATCTAATTTTTTGCTCCGAACATGTAATTGGTTAGTCAATTTGATTTACAGCTTGGATCTTGCTTCCATATACAATAAACTAGGATGAATTCTAGCAATAGGTGTAGCCAAAAAAAGAAATGCAGGAACGTGATAGCGCATTTTATGATTAATGTGGAATGGGGAGGATGTTTTGGGATGCGAAAGTCCTAAAAAAGATGCACTCCATGCATTTTTATACATTAGGTTAGAAAAATGCAGATGAAAAACTAGTTACAATTTCATGCACTGGTATTGATGGAAGTGTGACGTGCAACACACAGAGAGGATGAGGGGAAAAAAATTGAGAAAATAAAAAACAGTGCAGGATGAGAGGAAAAAAATTGAAAAAATAAAAAAAAACAGTGTACGACCATTACCATGTTTTCCTATGACCTATTCAAGCTTTAGGTTGCTTCCTTTTTTAACTAATATCCTAACATGTGCCGGTGCAATAAAAGCATGACATGAACTTCACACGGTTATGGCATTGGGCAACACAAAGCCTTTATTACACAATCTCCCCACTGCTAGGCTTGGTTCAAGCAAATGGCATCAAACAATAGAAAAGTCAAAAATATTTGATCACTGGTAAAAGTCAAATCATTTAAAAGGTTTAGTCAAATCATTTAAAGGTTCGCGGGTTACACCTAACTAGAATATAAGAAAACAACCATATTTTTGAATTCTTAAAATATGTATTTATTTAAAATGTCTTTCCATATCCTTTTGAATGTTTTGATTTCACAAGTACAGATATACATAAATGCGCATAGAGTACATTAATTGGACAGAGATATAATAAAAAAGACATCTTGAGTTCAACAGTGATGTGGATCTCAGACGGTGGGCCATCAACTGTTGGCGCCCACCCAGTGGAAAGTCCTAATAAGCCCATTCTGATTGATTGCACAGCTAACAAACAATGCAGCATGTTACACTTCCAATACAATTTGGAAAGAGCTTTTCCAAGCCCACATTCACTTCTAGGCATGGCCAGCATAAGATATCTGAGCCATGCATCAAGTCCATTATGTTTTGATTGTTTCACCAATTACGTCAGTAAAGAAAATAAGCAATGATTATAAATTATTTTACTTGTCTAGTAACATCAACTCTATTTGACAACAATGCTTTAATTGTTTATTTTATTCATATAAAATCATATATGTGACAATTTCACAATATAAAATTGTAATGATTACAAATATCTTTATCAGTCTTCTATTATATTTGCATTTGATCCTCAAATTATGTGTCGTAATACTTGTTTAAATAAGCACTGTAAAATATTAATGATGGCTTATTAACATTACCCTGAAAATTAGCAAAATAAACAGGCATTAAAAATTTGGGCAGTGCAATAACATTGGTCGGTTTAGAAAAGCCATTGACCGTCCAAGCCCAATTCCCACATGGCCCACCAGATGAGCAGGTGATCGGAAATTCTGGCCAAGGTCCTCTACA
Source organism: Magnolia sinica (assembly GCF_029962835.1). NCBI lineage: Eukaryota > Viridiplantae > Streptophyta > Magnoliopsida > Magnoliales > Magnoliaceae > Magnolia > Magnolia sinica. The sequence goes on along the minus strand of NC_080589.1, from coordinate 64,265,721 downwards.
CAATGGGCCTACCTGATAGACGGCACCAGTGTCTCCTGTGTGGGCATGGCAGAGCTCCTACCAGTAATCTCTGCAAAAACAAGATCCTTCACTACAGAACCATTGGTGGGGGACACCAGACCCAAATTTGGGCTTCTAGTCTTACCAGTAATCTCTACAAGAACAAGATCCTTCACTAAACCGATGAAATCGGTTCCGGTCCCTTACGACAATCACTCGGCCATAGATCTTTGAAAGAAGCTTAGTTGCAGCATGACAATCGTCGCATACCCGTAGATTTTTAATGATCCAAATTGGGGTGTTTGGAGCTGTACTGATCAGACCGTAGGCCATTGCTAGTTTCTCACTGTGGTAATTAAGGGCAGTTTCCTTCTCTTCATACTCAAGGTTGAGCAACACAGCTGAAGTATCTGCTACATACCCTGCCTCTCTTAGTTTTCTACTCATTTCAGCTATCATTTCATGTATTTCGTTAGTTTTTGGATGGGATTCATCGCCCATCACAAACTCATGAACTGACCCATTCACTTCAATCGAGCTAAACCCAGGCGCCTTTTTCAATCCAACATCTTTCATGGCCCTTCTCATGTCTGCAACATCCGCCCATCTATTAGCAGCCGCGTAGATGTTCGATATCAGCACATTGTAACCGCAGTTATAAGGCTCTAGTTTGAGAAGCCGTTCTGCGGCCAATTCTCCCAGACTTAGATTTCTATGAAGCTTACAGGCAGCGAGGAGTGCTCCCCATACGATGATATTGGGCCTGATGGGCATGCTGCATATCAATTTGTATGCCTCGTTGAGTCGGCCTGCTCGTCCAAGAAGGTCTACCATACATCCGTAGTGCTCTACTTTTGGTGCCAATCCAAAATCATGCACCATTCGGTTGAAAATCCGTTGCCCGTCAGCAACCAATCCCGCATGGCTACATGCGTGGAGGATTCCAATGAATGTGATGTCATTGGGCTTTATCCGTGCAATCTCCATTTGGGAGAAGAGCTCAAGTGCTTCCTTGCCATGACCATGCATGGCTAGCCCGCCCATCATGGCATTCCACATGCATACATCTCTATGTGGAGCAGTGACGAATATACCGTAAGCTACATCTATATCCCCGCATTTGGCATACATATCAATCAGAGCAGTTGCTAGTACAACATCCGATTCAATCCCCTGCTTGTCGATGCAAGCATGGATCCATTTGCCGAGATCGAGCGCTCCAGCTTCCACACACAGTGAGAGGAGGTTAACCATTGTGACTTCGTTCGGCTTGATTTTTGCATTCTTCATCTGTATGAAGAGATCAAATGCCTGATCAAGGAACTGGGCCTTTGTGTACCCAGAGATCATCGCTGTCCATGTCATCACATCCCTCCCATCCATACGATCAAATACAGCTCTCGCACTGGCGACTGCACCGCACTTACCATACATATCTACCAAGGCCGTCGCTAGGACAATGGACATAACAAACCCGTTCTTAATCACGTATACATGCAACCATTTGCCCAATTCCAAAGCCCCTCTGGACCCACATTCCAAAACCAGGCTTAGCATTGTAATCTCATTTGGAATCACATTCTCTTCCTGCATTTCACAGAAAAGTTTCAGCACCTCATCCAAGTTTCCACAACGGATGTGCCCTGCAATCATGGCTGTCCATGATACAACACTCTTCCTAACCATCTGATCAAAGATCCGCCGGGCCGGTCTTATACTACCACACTTAACATACATATCAATCAAAGCAGTATTTACAGAAACCCCAATAACCTCAGAGCTACAATTCTTTATAACATAAGCATGCATTGCTCTCCCCATTTCCAAAACTGCGATGCCTGCAAAGAGGCTGACCATGTTTATCATGGCAACCTCCGTGGGCCTTATTTCCAAGCTACGCATCTCTTTAATGAGACCCAAAGCTTCGTAGAAGAACCTACTCCTGTTGTAGATTCCAATCATAGTACTCCATGAGACTATATCTCTTTCAGGCATTTTATCAAACACCCACCGAGCAGATTCTATATCATCACATTCTGAATACATCTGAACCAATGCATTATGTATGAAAATGTCCCAGTCAAGCCCAATCTTCAATGCATAGCCATGGATTTCCTTTCCTTGTCCGATCTCCGATCGACGGCCGCAGGCTTTCAGGACCGACGGCAATGTGAAATTATCAATAAAGATGTTAGCAGCACGCAGGTGGGCGTAAACGCTGATAGCCCAATTGGGTTTGTCGTGGTTGATGTAAGATGTGATGATGAAGTTGAAATGGGTGGGTTGGGGTTGGATTGGGTCGTCGGGGGTGATTGGACGGCTGGGATTGAGATGGGTCTTGATCATGTGGGCATGGATTTGCTTGGTGTGATCCAGGGTGGTGGGGTGGGCATTGGGTGGTGGAGATGGGTTTTGTTTTGGTTTGAGATTTGGAGGGAGATCTTGGAGATTTTTGAATTTGAATGGGAGGAGGGAGGAGAGGTGGGCCTTGTTGGGGGACATGAGATCCATGGTGGGGATGGTTCTCTGAGGAGTGGGATACCTCCTTTTATAGTTTGGAGAAAACTTTGATACTCCGGAGAGTGTGATGGATGATATGCAGGCAGTTAGAAATTGAATACTTGGCATATAAGAATTCAAATTAAACCGTTTGACTTAAGGATCCTAGTTTAGATGTATCATGAACCAAATATGATAGTTGACTGTCTGATTATTAGATTGGTGGACATTTATTGGATGATTAGAAAATAAAATATCCACAGGGTTGGTCCATGAATCAGAGGCTAGGATTGTTCAACTAATCTGAGTTTTGGCATGTGACTTAGATACGGTGGGTCCCACAATTTAGTCGATTTAATATGAGTTAATGTAAGACACATGTTCCATTTCGAAGTGCCTGTGTAGCGAGTGTCATACGCAGCTAGAATATCTGATATTAAAAAGACCCCCTTGCATGATCCACGTGGCATGGTAAACAGAGAGAATCCCGAGTTTTAGGGCGTGTCTGGGCGCATGGATTAGGTGGGAGTAGAGTGGAGTAGGTGGGATAGGGTTTTCAAAATCCCATCTCGTCCGCTTGTAGTTCTGTTTGGGCGGCACGGTTTTGCCGACGGATGGGAGTGGTCTCTGGATTCGGGAGAGGATCCGTTGGATTGCGAAATCCCGTTGACTTGAAATCTCGCCTCTTCGCTATCCCATACCTGATCTCATCCCTAGCCTATCTGCAGTCTAGCGTACGGACTGCGGGATGGGATTTCACATGCTTCTGATTTGAAGGAAGAGATGCTGGTGGTAGGTTTTCGTTTTGGCGCGAAATGGGGTTTATAACAACCACCTGAGGGTCGCGATGGCCGTCTTCATCGATCGGCTGCCATTGCGAGCTGAGGGTCTGTTCGTCCTGAGGTATGTCTTCTTCCTCGCACGATGAGCATGAGACGTTGTTCTGTACTATGCATATGTCTTGCATGTTCCAGATATGGAAGATTTCTGTAGCATCCGAGAGGGCCATGAAGGGTTTTCATGCATCTGATGTATATCTGTCCATTCCGGCGAAACAGGCCCTCCGATATGGAGTTGGCTTGTCTGGCTGGCTGCGATGGCTTCTAATCCAGGTCTAATATACATGTGCAGTTGGATTTCTTCTCCATCCGTCCAAGCTGCCTTGTTTTTATTCCTATTGTTCTAATCTTTCTTACAAAATCTGCGAAATGGAGGTCACCGCATCATTTCATTCTCTTCACTTTCTGTTAACTCAGATGAACGAGATGTCGTTGTAGAATGACTGTATGGGGTTATTTCTATATCGATTCTCAGGTTTAAGCATTATGGATTCAGATTATAAAATGTCTTGGCAATTGCATGATCCATGGGGTTTTGGGTTCTCTGAATATATTTGAGGAATTTGACACCTTGTTATTTTTTCTCATTCGTAAATCTCAAATGGTATATAATCTACTAATATATGTACTATTTGCCATAGATTGTTCATCTGAGAATCTCTTTTTACTATATTAGAGGTGTTACAATCATAGATCTCAGATGGATCTACTCTAGTTGGTTTTCATTGGAATTGAGATATGAATTTCTTTTAGGGATACGTATGTTAACCGCTGTTTGATTAATGCTATCTTCAATTGCAGATCCATGTTCATGCGTATCTTCTTTTCTTTTCATTTGAGATGAAATGTTTACTTTTCGTTGAATGTATGCCTAGAAATTTTCCTTGTTTTCACATTCACTTTATATTGTAGATTTTCTTAGAATATTGTTGTATGTTTTTTAAACTTGTCTTAGTTTTCTGCTTTACTATTTCTTAGAATGTGGGCCTATCGATGCTTACTTTCATATTCTATGGAATTTCATTTAACATCGATTGATGAGTCATCCGAATATGTTTGAATGTTTTGTTGTCTGGGTTTTCTTTGATTTACATAAGGTGGAAATTTGTCTTCCTCTCTACAATTTTCTAACGAAATGTGTGGTTTCTGCTTCATGTATTGCTATTAATTTCCTTGGATAGTTACTGTGATTGAATCCCATGTGTCGAAAAAACTTCCTATTCAAACTCATTTTGTTCTCCCTGTTACCAGTCAGTCTAAATGGATTTAGTGGTTTTGGTTTCCTTTGAATCAAGTTTTGAAATTTTATTTAAAATAAGTATATGAATCTGTGGTTACCAGATCTATCTGTATTATTAATCATCTGTGGATTCTGTTAAGTAAATTGCAGTGAACTCGTATGTTTGTTGGAATGTATTCTCAATAAATTTTCAGATATTACATTTCCACTCTAAAACCATATGGCATGGAATGATGCTGGCATTTTCCACTTGAGGTATATTTGTCAAGTGGCCTGTGTGTGCAAAGATTCTTACGTATCCTGCTCTTCACATTTAGTTTGTATATGACAATCGTTTCTTAGTTTATATACAGGAAACAAATATACTTACAGGAAGAATTGTTTTGATTTATATTGTTTTTTCAACAGTGTTGATAATTGTTGTCTTTTGTGGTTTCAATGGTTTCCTTTGGATTCAATCCAGATGTATTCAGTTGGATACCTACTTTAAGTAGGGAATATGCTTATTTGGATGGTTTTCTTTGGACTCAATCCAGATATATTCAGTTGGATACCTGCTTTAAGCAGGGAATATGGTTATTTCGATGGTTTCCTTTGGATTCAAACCAAATATATTCAGTTGGATACCTGCTTTAAGTAGGGAATATGCTTATTTTGATGGTTTCCTTTGGATTCAATCTAGATATATTTAGTTGGATACCTTCTTTAAACAGGCAATATGCTTATTCTGTTTAACCTAAAGTCAGGTTCTTTTCGTCGAATATTGTTGGTTCTTCGCAGCCTATTCTCATTGACTTGAACTTCGTGTTTGGAAGCGCAAAAGGTGAGCCCTCAAGATCTGATGGTCTACACGATGTTTGGAACCTTTACAAAGCAGAAGATTGACGATCCAATGGCCCACCTATCTACTACTAGAGCAGATGGATCTATTCACACATCTGATCCTACGGTATAAGTGGCCCCGGATTGCGATCTATGGATCAGATCATCCCAAAGACAAGCTAAAATGAACAGACTATAGTGCACACTATATCTCTCTATATACTCTCGGTTTATCGTATGATTCAATGCGAGAGAGAGCGCATCCCTTTTTATAGGAAAGGAGGGAGAGATCGGATAAGATAGGATGAAACCATATTATCCGGTCAAATCCCTATCTCTTATCATATTTCAAATTCAAAGTTGAATTTGAAATCTTAACCGAATGGAAAAGGCTGGAGAAAGCCTAAACATGTGGGACCCACCCACTAGTGATTGCTCACCAGTGGGCCCCAGTGGCCTACGTCCAACATCTCCCACTCAATCACACTGTGGGATAGGCATAAAAATTTGTCCATTTAACTCGCCTAATAACAATCAAAGATCAAACATCGTGATCAAAAGAATCAGAGACGTGAGACCAGCTAGATCATCGTAATCTTCTCACAGGTGCTTAAGTACTAAGTGACCACCTAACTAGTACCAATAACCTAAGCTTTGCAATGCATGTTCTAGTCTGCATGACCACACCGGATGGAGTTGACTCCCGACCTGGAGTACTCGGCCAACATACGCACTTATCCAACTTATCGAGTTATTCTGAAAACTTGATTTTTCACAAACTTCGATTGAAACCAATTTAAAGCAATACTTATATATATATATATATATATATATATATATATATATATATATATATATATATATGCTTTTTAAGAAAAATATTGTTTGCAAAAGTCTAATAAAAACAACTCGATACTGCCGGCGGATAAGTCTTCAAGTGCGTATTTATAGTTCTAGAAACTTGGTGTAGCTGTCATGGGATCTTCCCCACGCAGATGTGTAATTTGAAATTAATCAAGCCGCTTTCCTAGCGTAACTGAGTCTGGCCAATCAAAGACTTTTCGTCATAGTACACTAAATTAGTGACACTCAATCTCATCCTCATATACATAAGAGGAGGGTAGCTAAGGACACAAAGAGTCACCTACGGGACTGGCTACTCGCACGTTACAATGATTAGATCGAATCAAAGCAATCTGTAGGTAATAGGTCCCAGCACGTGGCTACAATCCACGTCGTAAATTAAACAATACTAGGTGAATGTTGGATCTACAATACACAGGTCATTCTACATGAGGTACGACTCATCTCATAACCTCATAACCTGGCTTTAATTTCAGGCCATAACATTGATCGCATCTAACAGAATGGTGCGATTATGTTATTCGACTTTATCAGTCTCATCTTCAATCTTTATAAGATTGTAGGCGGATACTACTCACTCATATCCTCATCCTTTATTATTCACAATAAAGGGAAGTTCATACCTCAATGTATAAACACAGCCCCAAAAGTACCTTTCTTGTACATTCAAGGTTGGTCAACCCATGCGAGTGGGTGACCGGCCTGCTGACAAAAATAGAAATCTTACATGATTTCAAGGTAAATGCTGATAATCTTCATACCTAGTTATATTAGTGTTCAATACTGAATAAAAGGAATAAAATATTCATTAATGAAAGATCAAAGGTACTACAAAACAAGTACATCAGTCAAGCTTTCCTCAATCCCATCTGCCTGACGTGAACCTGAAATAAATCTCTAGCTATAGGTTTCGTCATAGGATCAGCCATCATCTCCTTAGTAGGAAGGTAGCTGAGGGCGACCTTCTTATCTCTCACTTGATCATGGACGTAATGATACTTGATCTCAATGTGCTTAGATTTCTGGTGATGTTTAGGGTCCTTTGCCAAGTCAATGGCAGAAGTATTGTCTATCTTTAGCGATATAGGCTGATGAACACTCGGTACAACACCGAGACTTAATAGAAATCTGCGAACCCATATACACTCCTAAACTGCAGCACAACATACAATATATTCGGCCTCCATAGATAAAAGAGTTGTGGATGTCTATTTTTTACTCGACTATGAGATAGCTCCTCCTCCGAGTAAGAATACATATCTTGAAGTAGACTTTCCCTCATCGGCATCATTACCCCAAGCAGCATCTGAATATCCTTTGAGCTCGAGGCTTGTGCCTTAATAACACAACATTAGGTCTTTTGTTCCTCTGAGATAACGGAATATACGTTTGACGGCTTGCCAATGAGACTGTCCCGGGTTACTCTGATAACGGCTGACTATGCCAACTGCATAGCTAATATCCGGTCTAGTGCAAAGCATATCATACATTAAGCTCCCTACTGCGCTTGCATAAGGTAATGAGGACATGACGAATTTCTCGGCTTCAGTCTGGGGACACGATTTCCTGTCTAGCTTGGTAGCTTTATCCATAGGGGTTTCAACAGCTTTTTAATTTTTCATCCTGAACCGCTCTAAGATCTTTCGTATATAGGTTGCTTGAGACAAGCCTAAAAATTTCTTAGGGCGATCCCTGATGATTTTTATCCTAAGAATAAAGTTGGCTTTATAGAGGTCTTTCATCTCAAAGTTCGAGAATAGCCAATCTTTAGTCGATATCAACAATTGCATGTCATTACCAGCTAACAGGATATCGTCCACATATAGAGATAGTATCAGAAAAGATCTTTCAGACCATTTCATGTATATACAATGATCTTCTTCACTCATCATGAATCCAAAAGTGGTGATGGCTAAGTGGAACCTCATGTACCATTGTCTTGAAGATTACTTCAGCCCATATATAGATTTCAATAACTTGCAGACTTTCTTCGGGTGCTTTTTGTCTACTTAACCCATAGGCTGTTGCATGTATATCTCTTCATCCAAGTCACTATTTAAGAATGCGGTCTTTACATCCATCTGATATAACTCTAAGTTTAAACTTGAGACAATGGATAAGATCATGCGGATTGAGGAGAACTTTACAACAGGTGAAAATGTCTCCTTGTAATCAATGCCTTCTTGTTGTGTAAAACCTTTAGTAACTAATCATGCTTTATACTTGTCCACTGTACCATCTGTATTTCTTTTGATCTTAAGTACCCATTTATTACCTATCGCTTGGCAATTGGAAGGCAGATCAACAAGTTCCCAGACTTTATTGTTCTCCATAGAAGCGATCTCTTCATCCACAACATTCACCCAATCGGCCGAGTTAGAAGATAATAATGCATCCTGATACGAATCAGGTTCATCATCATCAACTACAACACAAGAGAATGTTTGCCCCTCAATATCGAAGTATCTTTGAGAAATTAATCCTCTTTCGCTTCGACATAACTTATAAGCCTGCTGAGATGTCCTTCCACCGTTCTGACGAACGATAGGAGTATCATCATCGTGAGAAGCAGAACTCCCACTCTCCTGAGATACATCGGGTATTTCAAAAAATTCTAAGGGAACCTTTTGCTTCATTTGGCTTGGGTATCTATTTTCAACGAAAGTCACGTCTCAGGATTCTATCTCAATCCATCGTCTATGGTCCTCATAAACTAGAACGTATCCTTTTGAATGCATAGGATACCTTATGAACACGCATTTAATGGTTTTACTATCAAGTTTACCTCTATGAGGAGTAGGTAGCAAAACATATCCTAAAGATCCCCAAGGGCATAGGTTGGCCAGAGAAGGAGTCCTCCTAGACCACATCTCATATGGAGTCTTAGGAATGGATTTAGTTGGGACTCTATTAAGGACGTAGACGGCTGTTAGTAGTACGTCTTCCCAGAATGTGGTAGAGAGATTAACTTATGCCATCATCAATCTAACCATGTCCAATAGTGTCCTATTCCTTCTCTCTGCAACACCATTTTGTTGTGGAGTGTAAGCCATTGTGTACTGCCGAACTATTTCAACGTTTTCACAATATGACTTAAACGTTTCAGATGTATACTCGCCACCTCTATCAGATCGAAGGATTTTAATCTTTTTCTCAAGCTGATTTTCCACTTCAGCTTTATATTTAAGAAAACAATCGAAAGCCTTAGATTTGTGTAAGATGAGATACACATATCCATAGAGCGAGTAATCGTCAATGAAAGTGACAAAATATTGATATTCGTTTCTGGCATATACATTAAAGGGTCCACAAATATCTGAATGGATTATCTCTAGTGTGCCCTTGGACTTAGCCACTTTGGAAAATGGTTTCTTCGAAGTCTTCCCAGACACACAATATTCACAAAATAGCAAATCAACTTTGGATAAGGAGTCTAACAGACCAGAACGTACTAGTCTTGTCATATGATCCTTTCCGATGTGACCTAACCTCGCGTGCCATTTTTGAGATTCAGATGCTATATTTTTATTCGACATAGCAGATAAAGCAAGAGGGGCATTATCACAATATACGTATAGAATAAATAAATCTGAAATTAAATTTCTCCATGCAAAGATGAGGTTATTTAGTCTCAAAGAAACTCGTCCCGAAAAATCAAATATCAAAACCATCAAATAATAACCTAGAAACAGAAATTAAATTTCGACGCATTTCCGGTGCAAAAAGAGTATCACGAAGCATTATTGTTTGCCCTATGCGCGTACGGAGATGGAGAACGTCAATCCCTAGTACGTCTTCAACAGCGTTATTGCCCATGTACAGCTTGTAACTTCCTTTGGCTAGAGGCCGGAATTCCTCGAGTCCTCGACGACTCTGTGTCACGTGCTTTGTTGCGCTTGAATCTAAAATCCACTCGTTAGATATAGTATCAATGGAAAGGATTTCAGAACAAACGCCTACATACAAAGTATCTTGTGACTGAGAAATTATCGTCTTTTTGCGGGCACACTGCCGAGCATAATGGCCAAAATTTCCACAGACAAAGTAGATTATATTTGTCTTTTTCTGATTCTTCTTTCCATTCCCCTTATTGAGATTTGGAGGAGGTGTTGTGGTCTTCTATTCTTGATTATTATTCTTCACCTTCTTGCGAGCTTTGAACCATTTATTATTAGCTTTCCGCTTATGGGTCTCTGCTATAAAGGCCTTGGCCGAACCTGGTTGAATTGCATTCATTTCAATCTCACGTACCAAGTGGCCTCAAAAGTCTCTAAACGTAGTGATAGAATCAGTATGGTTCAGAATTCTTTTGATTTGGGCCCAAGATTCAGGCAAGGAACGGTGCATGGCTATAATCTTCTGATTTTTAGTCAATTTACACCAAACATTCCTAAGGGCACCTATCATTTGCTCCATCTTTCGAATATGATCTTTGATGGGGCAGCTGACAGACATCCTGTCCTCCTGGAATTCTAATTTCATTGCCCTAACTCTCGCATCTGACTTCTGCGCGTAGGCATCTGTCAGTGCTTCCCAGATTTCCTTAGCGATTTCATGCACTTTATACGTAGGTATGAGTTCTTTGTGTATAGTGTTAAGAAGGACATTACGGGCTGAGCGATTTTATTTTCGCCACTTATTATAACGAGTCATCGCAACCCTATATTCTTGTGAATTCCCGTTTTCAGTGAAGATGGGTTCTTCTTGAACTACATCGAGTGTGTGAGATATTCGTCCTCGTCCAGAAGGCATCGCACTGCGCAGGACCAGTATTCGTAGTTGTTACTGTCGAAATATTATCCTTTCAGTTGTTCAATGATTAACGCTTTGGTGGCCATCTCTACATTACATGAGTATCACTACTTAGCTATGATCTAAGGTATTGACACTAATCATCAGCATTTCTACGTGTAATACAAATTTTCAAAGTATAAAAGTAGTAAACGCATCTTAATGAGATCTGAAAGTCCACATACCCGAATGGGCGGTGTAGAACAATTAAGTTCTCCTTTTAAGATGAGATTTAATGCTTTTATAAGAATAAATTTATATAACGTGCAACCTACCATTACTTAGTTGCATGCATCATTTGGTGGAGGAGAATAAACTCCCACTCAGGTTATGCACAACCTATTTTTTATGTGTATAAGGAGTATCTAAGCACTAAGTTTTTCTATATTTTTCAATGAAAAATAAAGGGGCTTAAATCTAAGCACATAAAGCCTAATTATATCACATATATAAACATCATTATCAGAAAGAAAAATAAAGTGCTAAGATATCAGGATATTTCTATCTTCACCTGTGATCATGACCATTAGTGATGAATCCAATCATTACCGATAATGATCATTGTTGATGATGGATCCTTTCATCAACATTGATCATCATAGTTGATGATCTTTTCGATCACTAATGAGCTTTAGATCAACAGTGAAGAAGATATAATAAAGGAAACAACTTACTTGATATGTGTCCATCAACTCATAAAAAATATATATGATCAAATCCAAAACTTAGGATAACACATTCAGGTTGCAACATATCTGAATGTGGGCCACACTATTGTTTTGTAGATTAAACATGAATTCAACAAATATGTACATAGATCTTTCAACAGATCTATACATGTGGAATTAGCAAAACTAAAACATAGTTGCTGCACGTGTACATCAGCCAACACGTGTACGTTAACTAATCACGTGAGATGTACATCGGCCTATCTACTTTACAAAGCAGGGAGGCATGTATGTCACGAGCTGATTTTTGAATTTATTTCACACATATGCCATCTGCTTCACACGTGAAATGTACATATCATTATTCAATAGATGTGCATATCAGATGTGTACCATTAAACGTGTTGAATTTATAATAGCAACGTGTACAACAACATGTACAGCAACATGTAGGCTAACGTACAACATGTAAGAAACGTGTGATGTATACATGTAGACTGACGTATGATGAACATCTTGTAGGCTGACGTATTGTATTTTAACACGTTAGAATATGTACATGTATTGCATGTTAAAGTACTTTAACATATACTCATGTGGTGTGGTCCACCAGAATAGTGGATCTGCCTCATTTTTAACCCTATATCATGAGATGATATAGAGAAAGTAATGAATAGAGCGGATCCCCAAGATGACATCATTAGTGGACCCCACCATTCCATCCTTCTTAAATAGAAACCTTCCACGTACAATCATATGATGATGTATATATTTTAGTTATAGTACAACACGTCAGCCCTCCTCACACGTTAACATATGGCTTGTAGTTAATATGTTTAATGATATAGTGGGCTACATTACATGTGTTATTCTTGCATGCTTTATACGTGCACAGCATCCACACCATCATTTAAACTACATGTATTTGAGAAGCCATGTGTATTGTAAGCACTAGATCACGTGGCCTACATCTATATTCAGCCAACTATATCACATGTGTACAGTAAGCCATCCATGTGTACTGTGAACAATTTATATCCTTCCATGTGTACATATATAAACTACATGTGTAAACACCATGCTAACGTGTTGCTGTAAACAACATGTTAACAGAAACAATGCAACATGTTATAGGACATCATACAACAATATGCAACATATAACCAACGTGTTATAGTACATCATATAACAACATGGAACATGTTGCTGTAAACTACATGTTAACAGAAACAATGTGTTGACATATGTACAGCACAACACATTGGCATGTGTACATAACAACATGTGCACAAAAGAACATGTATACAGTAGCCAATGTGTATAAAAGCCATCGTAATTATTGCTAAACTTGTATATAGATACATGTGTGTACAGCCAACATGTGTACAAATACATGTGTAAATATACATGTGTGTACAGATACAAGATTCACATCGAAGGGCCTTTATTTATTGTACGACTGCAGTCTCACCCACGTGCGGAAAGACTCTACGGGAAATGGATTGAGAGAATGGATGATCTTACAATGATCGTCGGTTCGGACCAAGCAACAGGACGTTATGTCTGCGGCAGTAGGAGTATAGCTGCATTAGCATCATCATCTCATCTTCAACGAGAACTCAATGATGCATGGAGAGAACTGGATGATGATATCGATGATACAATTGACTTGTCAGATGATTTTGTCACAGACTCCACAGGGGGGACCATCCCATTCTCGTCAAACAGTCCTTCGATGGGACAACACGACTCATGTAGCACTCCCACTCACACAGCTGATTCCAATGCTACTCAAAGTGGGAGCACAGGAAGGAAACGATCGCACCCTCCTCATCCCTGTGAAGTACTCGGGGCCTCTTTGCAGACCGTCACCAATTTAATGCTGAAATTTGGCCTCAGAAAGTCGATGAATCGCACTTCCAAAGTACTTGATGTACTAGAAGAGGTCCAGGGCCTGACCAAGTCAAAGTTTTTTTAGGTTGGTCAGGTTTTGAGTAAGGACAAGGGGCTGGCGTCGTTCTTTGTGAGTCTGCGACCTGAGCGTCGCATTGATTGGTTGAAGAAAACACTCCATGACCACTTTTGTAACATCCTAGATTTTCACTACTTTGAATTTTTAAAAATTCTTAAATTTTTTTTTGTGTAATTAACTTATAATGCCACTTACTGACCATTAGCCCTCAATGTTAGTTTAAACACGGGTGGAACTAGTAAAAAATCGCACAAGTTCAATTAATCAATCGTAGGAAGCCAAAGAATCCACTCGATCACTTGAACATCAACTTTAGCCCCATGATTCACTCACATTGAACCCAAAAATCTAACCGACCCATCATTAAATAATAAAGACAATCATAACTAAATTAAAGATTTAACCGAAGTCGAGTCAGATAAGGCCCGGATCTTGACTAATAGACCAAATCAACCTCGTTACTCTTGTAGCCTAAAACCGACGGTTTAGAGTAATCATGACCAAATCTCCACTTTCACTAGTTATAAATAGGCCACACTATGAACATAGTTAATCCAAATTCTAATCATTGCTCACGAGAAATCTCAATACCTAATTCATTACAGAAATGACCCGATTTCCCGAATAGGCTATAAACCGCTCGTTGGTGGGCTACTAGTTACAAAACTATAGAATAATGTCCATCTTACTGGGCTTGACGTCCATCACAGGAGTCAGACCTAAGTATTGTCCAGAATCGCTCAACTTGAGCCGAAGGACAAGTGCATGAGAAGTGCAAATACCCTAAAGAAAGGAGCTGGAACTTAAGTGAATTTAGTCGTCCACTCTTATGCAAAGTTGAGGATTTCGGACCGTCGGTTTGCGACCAAACTTCACTCATGGAGTAAGGATATTTCCCTGCTCATATCCGTATAGCCGCAGTCCCGATCGACTATCGGTGACCGTTGAACAGACTTTTAATCATATCTGTCGATCGACGCATCCAAATGTAGGCCGATTGTGTCTGTGCGTAGATCATCACTAGGGCCAACTATCTAATAGTGGGTGTCGACTCCTACACCCCATAATGGGCCCTAGAGCTAGAAAAATTCTCCCATTGGGTTAGTATAGTAAAAACCCAACACTTGGGGCCATTTGCACTAAATTTGGCATTATAAAAGGGGCTTCCTTAGGGCACCCCTCTCCCCATACGAATTTGCCCTGGAGAAATGAAAGAGAGAAGAGAGAAAAGAGAGAAAGGGAGAAGAGGAAGAGGAGAAAGGAGGAGAAAGAGAGGAAGAAGAAAGGAAAGGAGTGTGTGGTAGGAGGTGGGGCCCAAGGAAGCTTGGAGCCTTAGAGAAATACCTTTCCTTTCCCATATCCATAACTACAAGCCACTTCCATCCGAATGGGGAGGTAAGCACCCATCCTTTTTGGTAATATTTAGGGTTGAGCTAGGAAATGCATGTTATCCTAACATGCAAGTTCATTTGGCTAAGGCTCTCTACGAATTGACCCGCGAGTTTGGCAACCCTAGATCACTTCCTAACGTCTTCAACGATCCATAGGTGCGGACTATTTTTCTAAGGTGACCTAGCACCAATTTCAATATGAATCTAATAATTTTGTTTGTTAGATGATGTATTTGGGTAACCTAGCAAAACCTAGACAAGACCTTACAATTTAGATCCCCTAAATTAATGTGGAATGATGATGGAATGCTTGTTGTTTCTCAAATATGATTGGGTATGTTAATGATGATTGCTTCTACATTCCTTGCTCGGTTCATGGATGATGTTTTCCCCATAACATGTTTGATGCACTAACCCTTGTGTATATTTTGGTATTATGAGATATATGAAGTGCTTGCCTTCCACACTAACCCACACAACACTTGCACCTTTATTTCATGATATTGTTAGCATTTGCCTTGTAAAAATATGAATTCTATGATGGGAAGTATGAATGCATGCTATTACCTATGCTAGTTGACAACCTATGTTAGTCGGCATGCTACACATTACCACCAAACCCTTGGGTTAGTCAGGAATACGAGGAGAGTGAAGGTGGTCCTGTAAGACCCGTATCCTAGCCTGTACCATTCCATAAACTTCCGCGGTCCTCCCAGTCGAATTTCGACGACCCGCGACGCGTAGATAACATTGGCGCACCCTCTTGAGTCACATCCTGTAAACCCAAGCCGACTCAAAACGAGACCTATGTCATTGCGACCACAGCATCGCTGCGGTTTCGACGACGCGTCTCGTGCGTCAATGCGATGCTCAGATTATGAGATCCGGCACGTGCATTATCTACGTCGTTGATCGCTTGAACGTGGGACCCACCTACCCCTATTGTTGTACTTCCCTAGAAAAAAATAATTACTATGATGTCACCCTAGGGGTGACATCACCCTACCCTACCACCTTACCTTCCCTTTTCCCCATAAGTCAAACTCATTAATTCCCATCACCTCACCATCCCTCTCTCCCATCACTCCCTTACATCATTTCTCTCTTTCACTTCTCTCCATTCCAAGCAATCCCTCCATGGAGCAACCCACGTCCATGGCTCCCATGAGAGAGCTAGTGTGGCCCACCTCCCTATCTCCCATCTCCACCATCCAATGATCATCTCCACCATTGAAATTGTTTCTTTGGGGCTCTATCATGCATTGGCGGAAGAAGGAAGAAGAGATCTCGAGGTGGGTGATTCTCCTTCTCTCTCTCTCTCTCTCTCTCTCTTTTTCCTTTATTTTGTGGCCCACTCAATAAGATGTGATGTGTATTTGTCCATCAAATGGACCCCACGGTTGTCCAAGCTATGTGGGCCCTATCTTGTGGGTGATGGAAAATCACAAATATCAAGTTGATCCTGTCAGGTGGGCCACGTCAACGTGGGACCCACCTTAAAGAATTTTCATATTCACTTCGTCCGTCCAGCGTCATCCACGGACGCTGGACGTGCTTCACACAGCGTCAAAAAAAATAAAAATAAAAAAAGAAGAAGAGATTTTAAGGCTTTTGGGAAGGGTTGCCTATGCAGGCCCCACCTTGATGTATCAGTCTAATCCACACTGTCAACCCCACTCCCCAGATCATTTTAGGCGTTGAACCAGAAAATGGAGTCAATCCGATAATCGAGCGGGCCATACCATAGGGAATAGTGAGGTTAACCATTAAAACTCACCTTGATGCTTTTATCCACCACAACACGCTGCATATTAGATTCGATGAGTCTGTCTCGAGCTATGAAATTCAATGGCTGGATCGGATTTATCTTAGGTGGGCCCCACCTACTAAAAACCGTAGAAAAACTTTAAAAAAAAAAAAACATTGCATGCAGCAGCAGCGCTGCTGCTGTCAGAACGCTCGACCTCACGATAAGCTCCTGTGAGGTCGAGCAGTGTGGGCCCCACCGTGATGCGTGTCGACCATCAACACCGTGCATTTGATGGGTCCCTACAAAATATGTGTCCATTCCAAAAATCAGCCTTATAAGAGACTCAGGCGGGACACACCATCTAAAATCACATGAAAACATGCCTAAACATATAAAATCATTTGGTGGGGCCTACCTGAGTTTTGGATGTGATTGAGACTTGGTTTAGACCTCTAATTTTATGGGACACATATAATGGACGGAGTAGATCTAGTTAATATGGGTCCCACCTAGGAAAAAATAAAAAATACATAAAATAAAAAAATATACATGTATACCTTGACGTCCAGACTCCTGGACGTCCAACGTTAAACAGGGAGGCCCCCTTAGCCCCAATTGTGGACCCTACCATGATGTATGTTCTACATCCATGCCATTCATCTAATAGGTCCCCTTTTATGATGCGTTGATTCCAAAAATAAGTCATAAAAAGTTCTCAGATGGCCCACACCACCACCTTTCATGCGGTGGTATGCCAAGCCACATGGAATCAACTGCTGGGATCCACATGCAGCTTGGATCCACCTGAAACTCGGTTTGGACCCTTAAATTGGTGGGACACACGCAATGAATGGGTTGGATTTGTGAACTACATCACGGTGGACCCCAGGACCACATACCCGTACCAAAAGTTTGGTGGACAAATAAACATTACAGTGGCTCAGTCTACGTGACCTGACCTTATAAACAGGTTGTATGGCAAGTAAATATTGCAGTGGGCCCCTGGCCCATGTAACTTTATCAACAGATTGGATGCAAGTAAATATTGCAGTGGGTTACATGATCGTGTGACCCCATCAACAGGTTAGAAGAAAAAAGTAAATATTGTAGTGGGCCCCAGGTCTATAAGACCTTATCAACAGGTTGGTTGCAAATAGATATTATAGTGGCCCAGGTTGGATTATAAATAAATATTACAGTGGGCCCTAGGCCCATGTGACCCTATGACTAGTTTGGATGGAAGATAAACATCATGTTGGCCTCATTTTGGATGGACAGTATGTTGGGCCCTAGGTTGGGTGGAAAATAAACATTTTGGTGGGTCTTACTTAAGACCTATTTATGTATGTGTTGTGTCCACTACTGTGGACCTCCATCATGGAACATGTGACTTATCTATTCCTTCCATCCCTATGGGACCCACTATGATGCATGTGTTTCATCCAACCGTCCAACCATTTTTGGAAAATGATCCTTTTTTTAAGGTTTGGGACCAAAATAAGTTAGATTTACTTATCAAGTGGACCATAGTGCACGGTGAGGATTGAACGGCTATCTTTGAAATCTTGAGACCTTATGATTTGATTAGATGGGAAATAAATGTTATGGCGGACCTTGAAAATTTTAGTAGTGGAAATCATTATCACCACTTATATTGAGTGTGGCCCATTTGACATACATGGGGCCCATTGATGTGGCCAATTTGATGTATGTATGACCATGTTATGAGGCCTACTTTGATGTATGTTGTGGCCCATTTGTCAGGCCCACTTTGATGTATCTTTATCCACGCCATCCAGGGCAGGCACCCCATTATGATATATATATCAGGGCCCATGGGTCGAGGCCCATTAGTGCTGCCTATTTGATACAACCCACTTGATGTGTACGAGGCCCATTAGGGCGGCCCATTGATGCAAGGCCTATTGTGACATGTATTGGGCCCATGACGCGTGACCCATTTGATGTGTATAAGACCCATGGGTAGGGCCCACATATTATGTATTTGAAGCCCATGAGCAGAGCCCACCTGAGGTTTATATATGGGCCCCATTAATGTGGCCCACTTGTATTTGAGGCCCATGGGTTGCGGCCCATGGGTCGTGGCCCATTGTGATATATACTCGGCCCATACGTCGTGGCCCATTGAGATGTGTTTCCGACCCATTTAGTGAGGCCATTGTGAAATATTCCTACTCTTGTGATGAGGCCCATTGAGATGTGTTTCCGACCCATTTAGTGAGGCCATTGTGAAATATTCCTACTCTTGTGATGAGGCCCATTGAGATGTATTTCTGGCTCATTTATGCGGCCCACTTGTTGAATTGAGGCCCATTGGTGTGGCCCAATGATGCGACCCACCGTGATGTGTATATTAGGTCCAATGGTGCGGCCCAATGTATCGACCCACCGTGATGTGTAGGTCCACGTGCTGTATGTGTAAGGCCCACCTGTGATGACTGTTTGAGGCCCACTTGTTGGATATTTGGGCCCATCTTATGTTTGACTCTATGTGGACCACTCCTTGGGAGCAATGTTGGTTAAATGTCCACATTGCTGGGCAGTGATGGTTGGATGTCACATTGTGACCCTTCCTTAGGCCTTATCAGGCCCATTCTCATCATTCTCTTAGTGGGTTAACCCAAATAAGTGGGCCCCATTTACCACGGACGGATGGCTTCATGCTACCAGATTTGATATAACCATGGCCGAGGGCTGATCTTTATATTATGGTTGATCAGATGTTCATCTATGGACCCAGTCTTGTCTATATGACTGGTCGTCGGTGTTGATTATCAATGCTGATTGTCGGTGCTAATTATCGATGTAGATTATCAGTGTCGATTTGTTGAGGCCGATTGTCGAGACCTATATGATGTATATGTGACCCGTATTGAGGGCCATTGTGATATGTATTAAGCCTATGATGCATGGTCCATTTGATGCATTCAAGACTCATGTGTAGGGCCCACATGTCCTGTATTTGAGGCCCATGGGCAAGGCCATTGTGATGTATTCATGGCCCATGGGCAAGGCCCATCGTGATATGTATTAGGCCCATGAGCAGGGACCACCTGTTGTGTATATGTGACCCTTGAGTAAGACCCATTGTGTTGTATATTAGGCCCTTGTGTGAGGCCGTGGGCCCATTATATGTTTGACTCTATGTAGGCCATTCCTTGGGGGCAATGTTGGTTAAATGTCCACATGGTCGAGGTCGATTATCGATGCTGGTTGTGGATATCAGTTGTGAGTATGTGGCGGCATAGCATCATGATACATGCTCATACGCATCATCTACATGTTTGTTATGAGAGGTGGTTGATCATTGCATATGTCATTGAGCATGTTGTTATGAGACTCCCTGATAGGTGGAGATTATCTCACATGAGCATGTGCAGGACTGATGCATGACTGGATTGTATGACTCATGCATCTCGCATTATGATTACTGTATGCCCTAGCGACATCAGGGCCGTAGCCTCCACAGGAATATCGTGGATGGCCAAATAGGACACCGAAAATGTTTGGTTCTAGCATATGGGCGTCATAGATGTCCCTGGGTGAAAATCCCTAAACCTCCGTGGCCAGGAGACGCCACAACGTCGAGACCGAGTGGATACATGAGCGCCCGAGTGCCGAATACCAGAAGGCCGCGTCTCCCACTGTGTCGTGGTCGATTGGGAGGGGGTGTGGCCTTACTCGCCCGAGGGTAGGGGGCAATACTAGGCTGAGTTTGACCAGCTCGTGAATGGGTCCGCTATCGACGTGCCGGATAGGTATTGGCGGACTATTGGCAAAGCGGATATTGAGGTTTCTTATGCTCACTTGGACTGTGCGGCTGGGAGAGCGGCAGTGCCATTTGGAGTGTACTAAACGCCGGTGATGATCCTAGAGATGAACTGTACTGATATGTGGATTTAGTGAGTAGGAGTTGCATACTCATTCATGCATTAATTCATCCACTATCCACTCAGGTTGGTGGTGCGCAACTATTTGTTACGAGTGCTTTCGCAATGGCCAGGATTTCAGTTAGGGCGCGCGACTAACCTGAGATTAGGAGTTTACCACATTGAGTCTAACTATCCAAATTTAGGTATGGGACTGGTTTGGATAGAAGTCCCTTGTGATGGACCCCATAGCCTGCGATACTACGTACCATCATCCCGACTTCACACTGCAGTATGGTCATTCCATTCGCACCGCATATTGCATGACATTCGCGGCATATGACATTTTGAGTTATTGTGTCCCTGCATTTATATGGTTTAGGTACGACTGATGCTATTTGTGTTACTCATCAGAAATGTATATTGTATTACAACCTCTACGTCTGATATTTGGCTATCTATGATTCCTCACTTGTATAGTTGTTCTACATTGCATATTTTGACATTGATTGACTCATGGACTTGTCCGTATTTTCGCTTACTCTGTTATCGTATGTTTGTGATCATGTCGATATTCTGTTTACTATGACAATTCATACTCTTGTCAATATTTCTGCTTATTTCAACATTATACAATTTATGGATTACAAGTACTTTCGATATTGTGTGATTTATGACATTGCATCCTCGGCATCTAATATTTAGCTTGCTTTAATTCCTTATTTGCACAGTTGATCTGTGTTATGTACCCTGATATCGTATGATCCATGGATTTATCAGTACTTCCGCTTATTTTGATTACTCTGATATGGAATACTAGGCACTTACCTTGTACACACACTTACACCACCCTCTAAGCTTTCTATAAGCTTATGCACGATAGATGCGTGCAGGTGATGTTAGGTTATAACAGTGTTGAGCTTGGAGCGTGCAGCGGTCTTCTGGAGCTTGATTTTTGATTGATGTATTTTCCTTTCAGCATTGTACTCAAATGATTATATTAGTGGATATATGATGGTGATGTTGCCTTTGTGAATTGGGTAATCTTGTGGTTATGCTTATTACAAATTAAACGTATATTGTATAAAAAAAATCCTCCTTATAAGATCCCAGGATCGGAATCTGGCATATGAATGCTAGGAGCCGAGAATGGGGTACTATGGAGGCTGTCGGCACCAGATTCGGCAATCGGAATTCCTGTGAATCCGATTTCCGGGTTTGGGGCGTGACAGGTCCCATTGGTAGGACTATCCTGAGGTTAAACCCATGAATTTGGGCGGGTGCGTGTGGGCGACAGTAGTTAGACTACATGGGTCGCTTGTACCCAATGTCGTCTGTTACATGCTGTCTGAACTCATGCGGTCTAGCCTATTTACTGACTAACCTTGATTGTTACCCATGTTTGCTCACATATGTATGGAACCTGGAACACCCTACAACCGTTGTAGCCCATCGATAACCATATTGAAACCGATCTACCGCCTTGTGAGCCGGGCATGGTGGAATGGGACACTATGTCCGAGCTGTCGGCCTATACTGGGGTGACGCGCCTCCCCGTAGTGACCACAAGTGATCCCTTCTTTTCAGCACTCCCCATGTGCTTGAAGTCGGGGATGGGGAACCTAACGGGATCAAGGATCGTGGGGTCTTGACCTCACACGTTGGGGGGCCTTGGCCTCGTAACTAGTTCAGATCATTGATACGTGGGGTGTATCAGTTTCCCCAACCTGCTGGATGAATGAAATTAACTAAGAACTTTGCTAACATTATCATCGCATCACACTAGCTAGGTTGGCGACTCGGCAGGCGAGGTCGCTATGAGGGAGTGTTGGTCATACGCGATCGTTAGATGGAGTCGCTTGAGGGAATGTTGTGGCGAAGGCATGCATCATATCATCTATCATGCATATGCATTAATAAGATTAGTTATGTATTTATGAATAATTGCTTTTCATTAAGTTCATAATATAATTGATACCTGGTACAACTTAAGATTAATAGCACCCACTGAGTTAATCACTCACTCCTACTCTGGGACAGTGTTTTAAAACACCAACCAGACTCTTCAATAGTTGTAGGTAGCGATGAGTTTGAGGAGCCTGACGGTGCGAGCCTTGACGAGGAGGATGAGCCATCTTACTTCCAGCTGATGGGCAACTCTCCATCAGCTTGATAGGCAGGATCTGGATCGCTGAGCAGTGGGCTCAGCTCTATTCTTTTGGACATATTATTCTTTTTGTAGTTTTGTGGGCACGCCTTGTGCGACCCATTTATATTTTTGGACCTGTAAATATACTAGATCTCTTTCATTTCAGTAGACTTGTGTGGTTATGCTTCATGTTCCAGGATATTCCAGCTGCGCATTTAAACCTGATTAAATGCATATTAATGAAAAACGATTATAAGTGATACTCGAAAACTCGAGAGTCCAGTGTATACACGACTCCCGATTTTCAGGGCGTTACAACTTTGGTGATCTAGGTGTCGAATCCATTTGAGGACTTAATATCTTTGGTTATCTTCTCTTACTTATTAGGTGTTGGCATGTAATAACTTTGATTTACTTGATCTGGTACTTGATTTTTATTTTTTTTTAGATTTATTTTTCTGGACTAACAAACATGGTGGTATATCCGTAGTATATTAAAATATGACTTTTACAATGGCGACAACTTTTATGTAGTTAACATCTTTTATATGGTTTCACATGAACTAAATTGGTAAGTTTATTTTCTTAAGACAGATAAGACCATATAATCCGCTTGCTTGGGAGGGTACGTACTGACAACTAGATTTTGTATTCATTTCCTAGTCTATTTGTACTTTACGATACTACTTGATAGAACAATACTACATGTAAACTTTGTTTACAAATTTCTATTCCAAGATACGATCTCGTGTCAATTACGTCCATGTCATTGCAGATGGGTAAGGAGAAGTATTACGTCATCTTGGTGGGACGTAGGCCTAGAATATACATGTGTTGGGACGACGTGAGGTTGGAGGTGGAAGGATTTAGTGGAGCAAGACACTGTGCATTCAGGAACTGGAAAGAGGCAATTGCATGCTGGAACAGTCACTTCAGTAAGGCATGTGCACCGTTGAGACCTTACACGGATTCTCATGCAGTTCAGTTTGCTGTATTTTCTAATGAGCTGGACATCCGCCATTCTTCGTCATCGTCCATCTGACAAACGATACAGGCGGCATAGTCGACACCGGCCGTGGTTTCTAGGGCCGTGTCGACTGATGATTTTCCCCCATTAAACAGAGAGATATTCTGTGCCCTTCTAGTTGGCGTCGGTGTCCTTTTTCTTGCCTTCCTTATTCTTTTTAAATTCTAACCTAACACGAATGACTGTATACAAAGAATATGTCACTTCTTTCATTTCCTCTCATTTTCCCGCGCAACTTATGTTTTGACATTGTCTTTTGCTTCTCATGTTTTCATATATCTCTATTTTCGACTGTCATACACCTGTTGGGATCTATCTGTATCACACCACTGTCACATGATGTAGTCCATGCGGATACACAGGTATGTTCCATGGTGATAGTGATATTAATTGAATAAACTAGGTATTAAAGGCGCTGATGAGACATACCTCATGTGGGCCCCACACAGTTTTATGACCCCTACAATGTATGGGCATGTCCAAATATCATGTGGACCACATTACAAGAAACAATGTTGAATGAGGGTCGACCTTTAAAAACACCAGTGGGCATTGCGGCTATATCTTCATGTGGTGTGGTCCACCTGAGATAAGTCGCGCCTCCAATTTTTGGGACAACGGTGTAAGGTGATATGTCAAAATGGATGGACAGCATGGATGAAACATTTAGATCATAATGTGGTGCAGAGAGCACAGACAACCAGCCACATCATTGTCTACGGTGCATGTATGCAATCTATCCGTTGATGCGAATGGAACGCGGATTGTCTACTCCCCCTGCCACCAGCCAATGGCTGGTGGTCGGTGATTTGTGGGCCCCAACATGACTTATGTGTTTCATCCATGTCGTCCATCTATTTTTACATATCATTTTATGGTATGAGACCAAAAATGATGTATATATCAATCTCAATTGGACCACATTACAGGAAACAGTGTCGAATGAGCGTCAACCATTAAAAACCTTTTGGGGGCCATAAAAGTTTTGGATCAAGCTGATATTTTTTTCTTCCTTCATCTGTGCCTGTATGACCTAATTAACAGGTTGGATGTCAAATAAACAGTACAGTGGGCCTGAGGATGATTTTAAAGGTCGATTTCACATGCTATTATTTTCCTGTGGTGTGGTCCACCCGAGATTTTTGTGTTAGGCCCTAAAATGATCTTTAAAAATGGATGAGTGGAATGGATGAAACACATACATATGGTGGGTCCCACATATCACTGACCACCAGACACGGGGCTGGTGGCAGGGGGAGTAGCCAGTCCTTTCTCGCGTGAATGAGGTTGTAACCGTCCCTTTCTAAGTAACGTCTGTCCAAGTATATCAATCCCATGCCCGGCCAAATGCACCAGGGTTTTGAAATCCCATCCCATCCGCCCGTCCAAACATGGCAGTAGCTGGGCCGATGGATATAGCAATCCAGTGGGATTGCATGTAATCCAATGACAAACTCATTTATGACATTGAAAGCCGTGCAATCCACCCTAATACAACCCACTCCCACCTAATCCGCCCATCCAAACACGTCCTTAGTGGACTCGTGATGGATAGCTGATGTTTAAGGGGAAAAAGGCCTAAAGGATGATACTATGCATATGATCTGGGACTTACAATGGACGGTAGAAAGGAGATATAGTCGACAATTGCCGTTTATTAGAAGGTTGTGGGAAGAAAGAATGGTTAGAATTTTCTTATACTTGATAATTTGATAATCTCAAATTACGTATTTATAATTTTTGTAAAATAAAAAGTAATAGGAAATAAAAAATTATTACATATGATCATAATGTATAGGGGTGTACAAGAACCGAGCTAGCTCAGGTAGCTCGAAAAAGCTCGATTCAACTCGGTTCGAAGCTGAGTTTGAGCAGAGTCGAGCTAATTTTTTGACCTTGAAAATAAGTTCAAGTCAAGTTCGAGTTGGCCCCAGCTCGACTCGACTCGGATCGAACCTAGCTCAAATCAAACTCGAATTGAGCCAATTTGGTGACTTGGTTACTTTGATATTGATGCAACTAACCAAGTGTTTGTTGAAATGACTCAAAGAAGTGTGGCCGGTGGCAAGGAAGGTATGTATATGAAACCAACACCCTTTTTTCTTGATTTTTTATGTTGCTTGGAAGGTGTTTGATAAAATACTTGTAAAACCATTGCTACTCTCTCAAATACAATGAGATTTTGAAGGTGCAGTCTAGGTGTTTGTGAAAATGGCTCAATGGCGAACTCGGCTCGAACTCGGCCCGAGCTGCTAACCAAACTGAGTTGAGCTGGCCAGTCAGGCTCGAGGACTGAGCTGATCTGAGTTCGAGCTGAGGTCAGCTAGTGGCTGAGTCGAGCTGAGGCCAGCTCGACTCGGTTTAACTCAATGTACACCCCTAATAATGTCTATAAAGTATTATTGGCCCATTCTCAAAGTAATTGAGATTGCTGATAGGTTGTAGACAAATAACTTACAGAATATGACGAGCTTGCGTGTGGTTCTGCATTCAGCAAGCATGAAGGAACCACTAGTGGAACTTTTTAAACATAGTTTTTTTGGTAGATGAAAAATTTTTAAAAAAAATTCTTAAATGAAAAGGAGAGATAAAAAGCAGAAGATTGGGTTTGTTGGATTATAGCTGTAGATACCCTACCCAGGCTAACATCTTGAAAAGGCAAGGACAATCCGGACCATGATCAATACCCAAACCCTGAACCCTAATTCAAAACCCAAAATCCTAATCCAAATCTTAAACCTAAAACCCCACAACCTGACCCATTAGAGCTAGATCAACACAAAAACCCACCCAGTCGAACCTAGAAGCCTCAAAGAAGACTATCGGACGAACCAGTGCACCAAATGAGGCCCACACGCTCAAGCCTGACCCGGGCGGTAGTTTAATTATCGTCGGCGGTACTCTGATTACCACCGCTTGCGGGGCGAATCCTCCGAGCAATAGCTGGCCCAGCACCCGAAAATCAACTTTGACCCCCCATTCGACCTTATTTACTATTTTACCAAACCCAAGAGCCAATAGGAGTGCTCCTCATGGCGTTTCTCTCCCCTCAACCACTCACAACGTGCCACATCAGCTTTTACCCCTCCTAAACCTCACATTTGCCATAAGACCATTGGAGAAGGCTATAAATAGCCCTCTCCTCTTCACATTTCGCAACAACCACTTCACTTTCCAAGTGTGAGAGAAAGAGAAGGATAGAAGAGAAGAGAATGGGAGTGAGGGTGAGGAGGAGCTCCCAAGCCTTAAATTTTAGATTTTTTTCAGTCACCTCCTAGCCTCACCTCAACCATCTCAACCCTTAGACCTAGCCCAAAGTGGTCATGGCTTAGTCCATGTCTTAGCCTATTCAAGTTCATGCCAAAGATCTATTCATCTCATACATAAGCATTCATCATAACATTTATTTCCTTCTCAACCCTCCTGCTCCTCTAGATTTCTAGTGAACGTATGATCTGTGACTTACCATATACCGGATCTTGTCACATTAAAAATTCCTAGCGATCTAGTCCGATTTTCTTTATCTCTTTACATAAACATCATCACATCCGCCTTCTAGACACACCGTTAGACGTATGCTCTGTGGCTTGCCGAAATCTCGAATCTTGCTGCATTAGAAATCCGTGTGTGTGCCTAGTCCCATCTCAACCACAGGATACATCATCCCTTGAGATTGTTTTACCACACCAAGTAGAGACCGTACATTTGTATTGGCAAAGAGAGTGCCTAACACCTTCCCTCTTCGTAACTGAGATCCTTTACCTGGAATCCTGGATCATAGATCATGAGTCAATCTGATTAATTGGCTAGTGGCGACTCCAACATTCACAAATCAGCCAACAAACTCCCATCTACTCCAACCAAATTCACAAACATTTTTTAAATCAGCATGGGCGCCAATTTCCAATGTCCACAATAGCATTACACTGGTTTGGTTCTTTCTACTTTAGACTCCTATAGTGGTCTGGTTTTTGTGGACTTGTTTGCTTAGGTTCATATTGAACATGGTAGCTTGATAAGAGAACATTTGGAGTTTTACTGGTTCATATGAGAGAATGAGTTGAACGGTTTGTGATAATGAAATGAACTAGCCAAGTTTGGTTTATATAGGTAAAGGTGGCTGTACGGGTCATAATTGTAATGATCGTTTCTAACTGTTGGTGAGAAACTAGACGTTATTTAACATTTTCTGACCGTTTTGTATGTGGGAGACTAGCTGTATGCTAGCCGTTTATGATTATTGGGTTAGCCACTGTATCTAAACAGCTAGCCATTTATGACTGTTGGGCTAGTCACATTTTGGTTCAGGGTCATAATTGCAATGGATTGTTTCTTACTGCTGATAGCGGTGCACATGGAACCAGTAGAACTGATAAACCGGATTGGAACCAACCAACGGTTCTGAAGTGCACCGGTTTCATTTTTGGTTCCGAAAATCAGAGAACCGATTAGTTCGGTTCGGTTCTCAGTTCGGGTTATGTAGAACCGAATCGAACCGTAGAACCAACTGTGGAACGAACCCTGGAATCGGTCTATCCCAAGCAATATTTTTTAAAAAAAATAAAAATAAAAAAACCCTAATATAATAATTCTCTCTTCACACCACCCCTGGCTCCTTGCTGCCCCATTCCATTCCTCTCTCTCTCTCTCTCTCTCACTGTAACACCCTAAAAATCGGGGGCTGAGTAAAAGTCCAACTCCCGAGTTCCAACACATCACTTATACAACATATTTAATGATGGTTAAATGTTGTCTGTATTAGTGCATAAAACATGAATAAGATTAAGCCAAATCAGCAAAACATAATCCAAGGATAGTTGTAATATGCAAGCGGAAGACTGAAACAAATATATATAAGTTCACAAATTAGTATAAGTCCCCAAAGTATGTGTGCATTGCCCGGTTAATAATTACATGTTTGGTTTCAAAGTATAAAATGCCAAAATGTAATAGTCCACTACAAGTATAACCCTGAAGCCCCGCCAATCGGAGCAGTCTATGTAAACCCGCCTGAATAGTGCATATATGAGAATGCCTCCTCATCATCCTCGAAATCCGGCTTTGCCTCGCAGGCTGTGCGATCGTCTGAACCTACAATAGGGTCTGGTTGGTGTTTGAAACACCATCCTGTAACATGGGAGTGAGTGATCAACTCAGTGGAACAATAAAGCAAAGGTTAACATGTTATCAATTCAGTCAAGCAGTAATGATAAAGCAATACAATCGAACATCCCTAGATACTCTGATTAATGCAAGATGGTATGAATAAATGATGCATGCTCTCGCCTGCACTCCCTCAGCGATCTACATCTAACGGTCGCGTATGTCAGTCACTTCCTCATGCTCTCTAAAAATCGCCAAACGGCACATGCAATGTGGTGCATGAGCGTAATTACCAAGTTCTTATTAGTCCTTTTCATACAGCAGGATTGGGAAGCTAAGGTACCTCCCTTATATCAATTCTCAAACAATGATCCAATTTAGGGTCGTCAATCCTAGTAAATCTCATACGATATTATGGTTCTAGGTCGCTGCAAAAGACTCGTCACCTTATCAGTGCAGGCCTAGTGTACTTTTGTTGCTACGTAAGGGCTCATCACCTCTACGCAGTCTTAGCGTACACTCGAGGTCACTACAAAGGGCTCATCTCTCTCTCTCTCTCTCTCTCTCTCTCTCTCTCTCTCTCTCTCTCTCTCTAGACATGGGCTAGATAATTAAAAAACATGCAGTTGGTTGGATTATAAAAAGCCCAAAACCATAGAACCGATTCGGTTTTTACGGTCCGGTTCCGATTTTCCTAGAACCTTTATGAACGGTTCGATTCTAATTTCACCCTAGAACTGGACTAAACCGACCTGTGTGCACCCTTAACTGCTGGTGAGAAACCAGCCGTTATTTGACAGTTTCTAACCGTTTTGCATGTGGGAGACTAGATGCATGCTAGCTGTTTAGATACAGTGGCTAGCCATTTTATGATTGTTAGGTTAGCCACATATAGAAGTTTCTGTATGGTCTAATAAATTACTATATGAGCAGTTACACCAGGTACCTTAAATGGCTAGTTTATCTCATTTATAATGCGAAGAGGTCTTTCTTAGATCTCTTACCCACAACACTCTGAACCCAGCCACCTAACCCATCTCTCTTAGTCATTGTTGTGCTGTGAGTTGTACTTGCCTCGCGTGAGCAACCCATATGCGATATGATACGCACATGTGAAGTGCAAAGTGTACCACTAGTGCTTCTACAACCACACTGCCTCGCTCGAGCAACCCATCTTTGACACGATGCACACGTGCGAAGTGCAGAGTGCACCACTAGTGTTTCTACAGCCACATGAGATATTGTTCACAAATCCAGCCCATCCATTGTGTGTGTCCCACTTGGATGAGGGGTTAGACCAAGTTTCAGGCGCATCCAAAACTCAGGTGGCCCCCACCAAGTGCTTTTTTATGTTTTTGCCATGTATTGACATGATTTTAGATGGTATGGCCCATAGAAAATCATATGCGGCTTTTTTTTGGGATATCCTATAACCTAAAGGAAACTCATCAAATGTACAGTGTTGATGTTCAACACACATCACACACCGTTCATCATTTTTCTCAAATCTTTTTAAGGTATGAGGCAAAAAACGAGGCAGGTAGAGTCTTGAGTGGACCACAAAGTGGGGATTGAACTTCTACCATTAAAAACTTCTTGGGAGCTGGAGAAGTTTCCGATCAAGCTGATATTTGTTTTTTCACTTCATCAACGTCTACATACCTTATGAATAGGTTGGATGGTAAAAAAACATCACGGTAGCCCTCAGAAACGGTGGGTGTCATTATCACTGCAGCTTCCTTTAGTGTGGTCCACTGGAGCTATGAACCTACTTCATTTTTAGAATCATATCTTTAATAATCCCAGAAAAGTGATGAACGGCGTGGATAAAACACTTACATAACGGTGGACCCCACAGATCCCTGCCTGGATGGATAACCGTCCGGGCGAGGGTAGGACGCAATCCGCGTCCCTGCCAGGGCCGTCCATATGTAGCTAGGTCCTGGTTGGAGGGTAGTACCCAATCCGCACCCTCGAGTACAGTTGGACGGCCACGGATTTATGGTGGAAAGTGGACGGGCCTAGGCCCACTATTGTACATGGGCCTATGATTAGGACCTGATGACAAACTGCACTGGACCCGGGCAATCTGTTTTTAAGGCTGTTTCGGGACGGGTAGGCCACACCACAGGGCGTGCTGTCCAGAAACAGCATGTCCCACACGCTCACACCCTCATCTCACCGTCCATCTGTTTTGAAAGATGTGGGCCGACTGCGTTGCATGGGTTTTACCATCACCATCTAGGGCCGACATGGTATCGTGCTGTGTCTAATTGGGATCCAACCTTTTGCTTATATTGTCCAATCAGTGGATAGGATCATTTGATTGGTGTGATGATAGGGGTAGGCCACACCAACGAAGTGGCTGACTGGCTCGATTGTATGGATTGACGGGCTCATGCATTTATCAGATGTGGCTTGTGAACCTAGCTACCATCTGTTTTGAAAGATGTGGGCCCACTGCGTTGCATGGGTTTTACCCTCACCATCTAGGGCCCACATGGTATCGAGCTGTATCTAATTGGGATCCAACCTTTTGCTTATATTGTCCAATCAGTGGATAGGATCATTTGATTGGTGTGATGATAGGGGTAGGCCACACCAACGAAGTGGCTGACCGGCTCGATTGTATGGATTGACGGGCTCATGCATTTATCAGATGTGGCTTGTGAACCTAGCTACCAATCATCATTATCCGTACCTTATTTCAATCAAGAGTCTGATTCTTCCGTTTGCCACAAGCAGAAATTTTTCCTTACTTGTTGCAATATGTTTCATTTACAACATCAATGACTGCATTGAATGCAGTAGTGCCAACAATATCAGTGATGACATGGACTAATTACATTACAATAAACAGTAAATCTTTACTTATGGCAAGAAATTTTTAATTAGTTGTGATAAGCCTACATGAATCTTGTTCCCTATTTCCACTCTATCAGGAGCTAATAAGGTCACCATCCATCCATTTTTACATATCATTTTATGGTATGCGGTAAAACATGAGAGATCCAAATATAAGGTGGACCAAACCATGGTGATTAAATGCCCACCATAAAAAAGTTCTTGATGGGTATTAAAGTTTTGGATTTAGCTAATATTTATATTTTCCCTTTGTCCAGGTCTATGTGGGGAGCAGATTAGGTGAGACCTGGGCCTTGCCCAAGATGGTGCCGCCGGTACTTTGGGGTCCACCTTGTTATGTGTGTTGTGTCCATGATGTATGTCCATTTCTCTGGATCATTTTAGGGCATTATTTCAAAGTGAAGTAGATCTAATGTTCAGGTGGATCATACCATAGAAAACAATAGTGATTGATTGCCCTACCATTAAAACTTCTTAGAGAGTGCCTTACTAATTTTGTAGTGTTTCTTTGTCATGCAATTCATTGATAAGGTCACACAAGCTGGAATGATTGGATAAAACAAATATCACTTGGTCCTAAAGTTTGTAGCTCATTAATAGCTAATTACTATAGTTTCCTTTGGTGTGGTCCACCTAATAATTGGATCTGCTTCACTTTTGCCATAATGCCTTAAAATGATACGAAAAAATAGGTGGACGACATACGTACAAAATACATACATCAAGGTAGGCCCCATGGTAAGGGCTGCATCGTCTTTGGTAGGCCCAAGTCTCACTTAATCTGCTCCCGTGATCTACTCAACAGGTTGGATAGCAAATAAATATTATAGAGGACCCTAGAAAGTTTTTAATTGTGGACATTCAATAGCCACTGTTTACTATGGTGTGGTCCACCTGAGATTTGGATCTACCAATTTTTTTGGCTCATGCTCTAAAATGAACTGAATAACTGAATGTACAGCGTGGATAAGATACTTACATCACATTATCCACGTACATCACTGTTGGGCACACATAACTAATCCAACACCAACCAGTACCGAGCTCGGCACTGGAGGGGGTCACTACCGAAACCGAGTCCCATATAAGGCCATTGCGACTGTCCATATAGAGCCTCGTCTTGGATCTTTGATAGCCAATCACCCAAAAGTTACATTGGCTACCTCAACTGGACCATTGGATCAATGCCTTGCAAAAAGAACTGATTGAAAGGAGGGTAGGCAGCCGTCCAATTTTAAAAGGAAAATCATGTTGATGATATTGGTAGGATCTTCTAACTATCGAGGCTTCTTCAGCCT
Source organism: Magnolia sinica (assembly GCF_029962835.1). Taxonomy (NCBI): domain Eukaryota; kingdom Viridiplantae; phylum Streptophyta; class Magnoliopsida; order Magnoliales; family Magnoliaceae; genus Magnolia; species Magnolia sinica. The sequence goes on along the minus strand of NC_080589.1, from coordinate 64,232,553 downwards.
GGCCCCACCTACAGTTTTGCCTACAAAGTGGACAGTTGATATAAATGTGCAGACACATGTATGGTCCAGATGGCTGCCAACCAATGCCATTCCAACACGCTTGAATTTGATCAAACCAACTTAAAAACACATGTATGCCCGTTAAATGACTGCAAAGGTCTATTTTTTGGAAGCGGATTGGCTGGTGTACCACACACCAGCTATATAGCTAGTGTAGATACGTGTCGTACGAAGACGAGCGCCAAGTTTTACGAACGGTTCAAATGAGATCAGAGTTACATGGGCCCACAATGATGTATTTATTATATCCATACCGTTCATCCATTTTTTGAGATAATTTTAGAGCATTAGACAACAAATGAATCATATCCAAAGCTCAAATGGACCACACCAAAAATACCAGCGAGGATAATGATTTTCACCGATAAAAAATTTGTAGGCCCACATAACGTTAATTTTCCGTCCAATCTGTTAATAATGTCAAAAATACATATATGAAGAGGAAAAACAAACTTCATATTGATCCAAAACTTCTACGACTCTAAAAGGATTTCAATGGTATACGTGCAATCCTCCACTGTTTCTTGCAGTGTAGTCAACTTTCTGTCTTATTTTTCCACTCAAGCCTTAAGACAAGCTCGCCAAATGAATGGACAGTTTGAATATAATACATACCTCATGATGGGACCCACAGAACTTGCTGACGTGTACACAGCCAATCTGCTTCCCTATTTCTTAGGTCATCCCCACGTCATCCTGGTGTGGATTAAATAATGCATTGGTTGAATGTCAGTGGGCCCCACCGTAGAAAACAGTGGATAACCATCCAAGGTACTGGGATTCGGTAGTGACCCTCCAGTACCAAGCTCGGTACCCGTTAGTACTGGAAAAGCTCTTCGGCCCACTATGATATAATTACACCCCTGCCGTTCATTTATTTTAGAGAAAGAGAAATAAAAAATTATGCAAATGAAAGCTCAAGTTTACCAGTGGAGATAATGACTCCCCCTTCTAAAAATTCCTAGGGCCCCCCTTGGTTTTTATTTGCCATCCAACCCATTCATAAGATCACTGAGAATAGGATGAAAAAATAATTATTATCAATTTGATCCAAAACTTTTGTAGCGGCCGATAGAGTTGAGCATCAAGTCGAGTCGGACTGAGTTACAGTGGGGATAATGACTCCCCCTTCTAAAAATTCCTAGGGCCCACCTTGGTTTTTATTTGCCATCCAACCCGTTCATAAGATCACTGAGAACAGGATGAAAAAATAATAAATTATCAATTTGATCCAAAACTTTTGTAGCGGCTGATAGAGCTGGGCATCAAGTCGAGTCGGACTGAGTTAGGGCTGACCCTACTCAATCCGGTTTTCAAATAGGCTTGACCTGAACTCGATTTGACTCGGTACTGAGTCCAGCATGCCTGACTCGATCCGAGTCCGGGTCTGGCTTAGACTAATCCGAACCCAGTCAGAAGTACCGAGTCAGTTCAAGTTGACACTGAGTCGAATAGAGAGAGAGAGAGAGAGAGAGAGAGAGAGAGAGAGAGAGAGAGAGAGAGAGTGGTGGTGGTAGTGGGTGTCTGCTGGGCTTGGAAGAGAAGGATGATGAGGGTAGTGGGTGTCTGCCGGGCTTGGAAAAAAAGGATGATGAGAGAGGGAGGGAGAGAGAGAGAGAGAGAGAGTTTGGGATCAGGTCAAGGTTGGGTGCGGCGAGTAGGGTTAGAGATAGTTAAAAATTAGTTACACACACACACCTGAACCCGAGTCGAGTATGACCAAATTAAGTTAAGGGTCGAGTTACTGGGTAACTCAGACTCAACTCGGTGTGAGTTCCGATTGGGCGAAGCCTACTCAGTTAGGACCGACTCACCTATTCGGATCGAATTGAGTCAGGTTTGAACGAGTCGGATGATCAAGTCGTCCCATGCCCAACTCTAGCTGCCAACAAGTTTTCAATGGTAGATGTTTTGTAGTAGTCCACTTCAGCTCTTTATCTACCTCAATTTTCAGTCAATACTTAAAATGATCTTTCAAAATGGATGGTGGCATGGACAAAACCCATACATTATGTTGGGGCCTACAGAGCTTCGACCGGAACGGACCTCCGTGATGGAGGGGTCACTACGGAATCCGAGTCCCATCCAAAGAACTCCAAATCCCAGCTGAAGGTAGTGAGGGTGGTTGGATTGACCAACTTCACAGTGGTGTGACCTTGACAGAGGCTGGATGCCATATACAATGCCAGTGGCTCCACCTGGGGCACTGGTAGAATAACTTATTCGGACTAAAAGAAATGAATGTGAAAAAGCGAGCATATGTAGTCAATTTTCACCTTAATGAACGAGAAATCGTAAGATTTCTCCACTCGAGTGACTCCAGCATTTTTTAAGTAATAACTTCACTTATAAAAAAGAAAGAGGTTAAGCACAATTTTCACCCGTGCAAAACACTATCTAACTTACGTGAAAAAAAAAATACTTAATGGGAGTGTCTACAAGATTATTAACAAAAATTATTCAAAGGTTTTGTTTTCATAAACAAGCATCCATGATAAGAGGCTAAAATTGTTCAACCAATTTATTATGGGGATTATGACTTAACTACAAAGGATGAGTTTTGGATCAAAGTAAATAATAGGCTGGGGGGTTTCATGAGGTGCTTTTTCAGGTGGACCATTCAGATTTTTGAGTCGCATCACGTGGGATGACTTCTCAAAAAAGTTCGCGCGCAGCTGAGCATTCGGTTATATATATATAGCTCTTTTTTTTTTTTTTTTTGGGTTAGCTTGTTAGAACACACCCATGTCAGTAAACACACTCTATGTTAGATCGATACCAAGACCTCAAGTGTTGAAACAAGGTATCTCCACTCAATCTGCCAGTTGAGCTGTGGATCTGGGTGTATAGCATTGCTAAGCTTAGATGTACGTGCAATAGAAATAATACACACGCCACATTCATACCACCATAGGACCATATCATAAATCCAAGGTCCAATTCATCAATCACAACAATAACATTATATTGATGCTCTAGCTCCAGAGTCAGGTTGATTCATCTGCCACGTGGGATACAATTTGCAAAACAAATGTACAGCTTGAAATATTGGGAGGAGTTTTTTTTTTTTTCCAACCCATTCACATGTGATCCAATATTGAGGCCTAAATGTTAATGGAATTAGATTTTCCTTTTGAAGAAACATATAAGAGGGTCGGACTAACCAGATGGATGGATCAGATCTCTGACATATATGCCATGCTGGCACATGTGTGGCATGTACCCTTGCATTAGTGCATGCATATGTGCTCAGGTTTGCTCGTAGAATAACACAGCTATGCCTGACGTGAGTAGCACCAACCTTCTACTATAAATACTCATCCATCATAAGTTCCTAATAATAGAGTATAAGCAACAGCAGACATGGCCACACATAAATCTCTCTCCCTTTCTTTTCTCATCTTTTTACTGCCCTTTCTTTCTTCCCATATAACTCCATTTACAACGGCAGCACCAGCACCGACACTCTCAGAAACAGAGGCTCCGTTGAAATGGAAAGCTAGCCTCTCACCAGCACAAGCTCTCCATCATGGTCGCTTCCTGCTGCTAATGCTACCACCAACACAATCCCTCCATGCAAATGGATTGGAATCTCATGCAATGGTTTTGGAAGGGTAATAGGGATAAGCTAACCAAGTGCAAGCTTGCAAGGTAAGATTGATAACTTGAGCTTCCTATCATTTCCAAACCTCTTTCATCTCAATCTCAATAACAACAACCTCACTGGAACCATCCCAACCCATATTGGCACTCTTTACAAACTCACATCCCTCAATCTGTCCAAAAATAAAATAAGTGGATCAATACCTCTAGAAATAGGAAATCTTGTAAATTTGAATGAGCTAGACTTGTCCATTAACCATCCAACAGGTTCCATCCCTTCCACTTTAGGTAACTTGACAAAGTTTTCCATCTTGTTCTTGGACCATAATCAAATATTAGGCTCCTTTCCTCCACAGATTGGGAATCTGCACGATCTTATTCAATTGAAGTTGTCCCAAAACAATCTGACTGGTCCAATCTCTCCTGTTAAAATTTGAGCAACCTTGAGACACAAACGCCTCAAGTTTGGAATTAAATAGAATGTTGTTGTTTGAAAGGTCTCGATGGACAATCGGCATGGTGCATATATGATAAAGCATGGGCCACACCTTTAATAACCTTCACCCTTAGAGTCCAATCCAACTGTGCAGCTCCTTTGTCGTTGCTTAGGATACTAGTCAAGCTTCCCCTTTTCATGTACTCGTAGACTAGAAACGAGCATCAAGCATGAGAACAGAAGCCATAAAGCTTCACAATATTGCGATGACGGATTTCTGTTAATGCTCGTATCTCATTCCTAAAACTTCTTTGATCTGATTGATCCCCACTTTCAAGTAGGGGAAGTTTCTTTACTGCCACTACTTGGCCCGTTGGTAAATTTGTTTTGTAAACTTTCCTATACCCTCCAATTCCAATGCAGTATTTCTCATCAAAATCTTCTGTTGCTTCTACGATGTCTTCAAACGTGGCAATTCCATCATAATTCTATATTGAAAATGGATTTTTGTTGTTCCTTTCAAAAACTCATTTCTCTATATTTCTTGTTCTTTGGTAATAAAGGGAAAAAATGCCGATGATTATAGATAAAAGAAACAAAGCCACCAAGAGATAAAGAATAATAAGAATCACCAATTTGTGGCCTTTTCGTGCATTACCATGACTTACTGAAGAGGTATTGCAAGGTTGCAAACCATGCACTTCACCACGTAAATATTTATTTTTTATGAATGCCTCTGCAGTAGCGTTCTGAAAGGCTCTGCTATTGGGCAGAGGACCTTCCAAAGCATTATATGAAAAATCAATAGATCACAGGGTTCGAGTACCCACCTGTGCGTGTGTGGGGTGTGTGCACATGTGTAAGCATGTGTGTGTGGGGTGTGTGTAAAAAAATAAAAATAAAATTAATACACATGCCACATACATACCACCATAGTACAATATCATAAATCCGAGGTCCAATTCATCAATCACAACAATAACATTATATTGATGCTCTAGCTCTAGAGTCAGGTTGATTCATTTGCCAAGTGGGATACAATTTGCAAAACAAATGTACAGCCTGAAATATTGGGATGAGTGTTTTTTTTTTCCCCAACCCATTCACATGTGATCCAATATTGAGGCCTAGATGTTAGTGGAATTAGATTTTCTTTTTGGAGAAACATATAAGAGGGTCGGACTAACCAGATGGATGGATCAGATCTCTTACATATATGCCATGCTGGCACATGTGTGGCGTGTACCCTTGCTTTAGTGCATGCATGTGTGCTCAGGTATGCTCGTAGAACAACACAGCTATGCCTGACGTGAGTAGCACCAACCTTCTACTATAAATACCCATCCATCATAAGTTCCTAATGCCACACATAAATCTCTCTCCCTTTCTTTTCTCATCTTTTTACTACCCTTTCTTTCTTCCCATATAACTTCATTTACAACGGCAGCACCAGCACCGACACTCTCAGAAACAGAAGCTCTGATGAAATGGAAAGCTAGCCTCTCACCAGCACAAGCTCTCCATTCATGGTCGCTTCCTGCTGCTAATGCTACCACCAACACAATCTCTCCATGCAAATGGATTGGAATCTCATGCAATGGTTTTGGAAGGGTAATAGGGATAAGCTAACCAAGTGCAGGCTTGCAAGGTAAGCTTGATAACTTGAGCTTCCTATCATTTCCAAACCTCTTTCATCTCAATCTCAATAACAACAACCTCACTGGAACCATCCCAACCCATATTGGCACTCTTTACAAACCCACATCCCTCAAATCTGTCCAAAAATAAAATAAGTGGATCAATACCTCTGGAAATAGGAAATCTTGTAAATTTGAATGAGCTAGACTTGTCCATTAACCATCTAATAGGTTCCATCCCTTCCACTTTAGGTAACTTGATAAAGCTTTCCATCTTGTTCTTGGACCAAAATCAAATATCAGGCTCCTTTCCTCCACAGATTGGGAATCTGCAAGATCTCATTCAATTGAAGTTGTCCCAAAACAATCTGACTGGTCCAATCCCTCCTGTTTTAGGTAATTTGAGCAACCTTGGGATTTTGCATCTCTGCAATAACCAATTTTCTGATTCAATTCCACCAGAAATAGGGAATTTGGTTAATCTCAAGGAGCTTGACATGTCCAGTAACGTTTTAACAGGTTCTATCTCTTCGATTTTAGGGAAGTTGTCCATGCTCACTGTTCTTCATCTGTTTGAAAATGAATTATCTGGTTTTATTCCTTCAGAGATAGGAAATCTAAAGAATCTGGTTGAGCTAGAATTGTACAAAAACAATCTGCTTGGTCCAATCCCACCTGCTTTAGGTAATTTGAGCAACCTTGCACTTTTATATCTCCACAACAACCAAGTTTCTGGTTCAATTCCACTAGAAATAGGAAATCTTGTTAATCTCAAGGAGCTCGACATGTCAAATAGCCTTGTAATAGGTTCTATCCCTTCGACTTTAGGGAACTTGACCATGCTCACAATTTTGTATTTAAAAGAAAATCAGATTTCAGGCCCAATTCCCGCAGAATTAGCGCATCTCAAGAATTTGGTTAGGATGATATTGGAGCGTAACAATCTGACTGGTCCAATCCCACCTGCTTTCAGAAACTTGACCAAACTTACTTTTTTGTCGATGATTTACTGTCAGTTATCTGGTTCCTTGCCTCAAGAAATGACAAACATGACAAATCTTTCTCATCTCCACTTGGGTGACAACAACTTCTCTGGTTATTTGCCTCAGCTATGCCAAGGTGGATCACTTCAAGTATTCCCGCATTAAACAACAATTTTACTGGTGATATTCCTAGAAGCTTCAGAAACTGCACTAGCTTAACAAGATTGCGACTCAATAGAAACCGATTAACTGCAAATGTATCAGAAGCCTTTGGTGTATACCCACATCTTAAATTCATGGATGTCAGTAACAATATGTTGTTTGGTGAACTCTCGCCGAACTGGGGTGAATGCCGAAACTTGACAATGCTACAATTCTCTGGGAACATGATCACTGGTAGAATTCCTCCTGAGATTGGCAGATGACGCAGCTAGGAGTGCTTGGTCTTTCTTCGAATCATCTAGTAGGACAGATTCCAAAGGAATTTGGGAGGCTGACTTCTTTGTTCAACTTGAATTTAAATGATAACCAGCTTTTTGGTCAGGTACCACAAGAGATTGGAAACCTAACCAATTTGAAGGTTCTTGACTTGTCAATGAATCACCCAAGTGGTCCAATACCACCTCATTTATGGGATTGCTCCAAACTCCTGTATCTGAAATTGAGCGAAAATGTTTTGAATGAAAGCATTCCTTTTCAGATCGGTTACCTCGTATACCTACAAGTCCTATTAGATCTAAGTCATAACTCCCTCAATGGAGAAATTTCAGCACAAATTGCCAAATTGATTAGGCTGGAAAAGTTAAACCTCTCCCACAATATGTTGTCAGGCTCCATTCTGCCTTCTTTTGAAATGATGGTCAGCTTGCAATCCATTGATTTTTCGTATAATGCTTTGGAAGGTCCTCTGCCCAATAGCAGAGCCTTTCAGAACGCTAGTGCAGAGGCATTCATAAAAAAATAAAGATTTATGTGGTGAAGTGCAAGGTTTGCAACCTTGCAATACCTCTTCAGTACGTCATGACAATGCACGAAAAGGCCACAAATTGACAATCCTCATTATTCTTCTTCTCTTGGTAGCTTTGTTTCTTTTATTTGTAATCATCGGCATTTCTTCCCTTTATTACTAAAGAAAAAGAAATATAGAAAAAGGGGTTCTTGAAAGGAGCAGCAAAAATCCATTTTCAATATGAAATTATGATGGGATTGCCACGTTTGAAGACATCGTAGAAGCAACGGAGGGTTTTGATGAGAAATACTGCATTGGAATTGGAGGGTATGGGAAAGTTTACAAAGCAAATCTACCAACGGGCCAGGTAATGACAGTAAAGAAACTTCACCTACTTGAAATTGGGGATCAATCAGATCAAAAAAGTTTTAGAAATGAGATACGAGCATTAACAGAAATCCGTCATCGCAACATTGTGAAGCTTTATGGCTTTTGTTCCCATGCTCGATGCTCGTTTCTAGTCTACGAGTACATGGAAAGAGGAAGCTTAGCTAGTATCCTAAGCAACGACAAAGGAGTTGCACAGTTGCATTGGACTCTAAGGGTGAAGGTTATTAAAGGTGTGGCCCATGCTTTATCTTATATGCACCATGATTGCATCATGCCGATTGTCCATCGAGACCTTTCAAGCAACAACATTCTATTTAATTCCGAACTTGAGGCATTTGTCTCTGACTTCGGCATTGCACGATTGCTGATACCGGGTTCATCCAATTGGACTATGCTCGCAGGCACACATGGTTATGTCGCTCCAAGTTAGTTGCTAGTATATTCACTATTTAAGAATGATTGAAAATGCTCATTACTTCTAGCATATACAAGTAAATGTAAGAAATGATGCATCAGGAAATGTGGTATCCTGTAAGGCTCTGCCAAGAGATCCAAGAGAATGGTTGGCTCTATGATCCACACCGTCAATGGGATGTTTGGCATAGTGAATGCCCCATTCAACAAACAAGTTCCAAGATTGGAAAATCCTAGCCATTGAATGTATGCTTATTGATGTTCACAATTGCTTCTTCTTTTTTTTTTAACTTCGACCATAGATGTTGACCACCAAAATGGTTAGGATCACCAATTAGGAGAATTAGTAATGCATGTGCCATCTAAATCACGACGCACTATATCAATGGTTTGGATCTTGGATCCATGGACCTGCCAGTACAAACTTAAATCCTGAGTAGAACATCATAGAAACTCTTGGGTGGAGCATGTTTGTTGGTTCTTTCCTTTGCTTCCCATACGTTTAGAGAGATAGATATTTAGAGAGAGAGAGAGAAAGAGAGAGAGAGAGAGAGAGAGAGAGAGAGAGAGAGATTTGGTTTGTGGGTCTAGAATATTTATACAAGTAATTATGCTAGATCCATTTTAATATTAGCAAACAATGCCCATATCACCCAATCCTTGTAGCTACAATGACACCTATACATGCTGATGACCAGACATAATGATTAAGCTAGTCCCTTATCAATGGGGCTGATGGGTGGACCATCCCGACATTTTAGCAAGATCATCCGAAAGTTTGATCCATCTTATGCATGTCCCAGTTGTACCACATGCATCTCGGTTGGCATATGGGCAGTTAGTAAGCACAAAAACTTAGAAGATATGAAACCTAGCTTGAGAAACCTAGGTGAGTTTTGATATATGGTTAAGGGTTTAGGCATTGATGATTAACAAAGAGAAAAGAACATGATTCAACTATCTTCTTTCTTGCAGAGCTTGCATATACAATGAGGGTTACTGAAAAATGCGATGTATATAGCTTTGGTGTTGTGGCACTTGAAGTGAATATGGGAAGGCATCCTGGGGAGCTCATCTCCTCTTTGTCATCATCAAGTAGTCAAGAAACACTGTTAAAGGATATTTTGGACCAGCGTCTCTTAGATCCAATGGCTGAGGCTGCACAGGAAGCCATATTTGTGGTGTCCATTGCAATTGCATGCATTTCGCCGGATCCAGACTCTTGACCAACCATGCACTACGTGGCTCAGGAGCTATCTATTGGTGGGCCTTCTTTCTCTTTAGCACCACTCCATGAACTTACATTATGTCAACTGATGGATCTCAAGGTATGATTGGGTGGATGAAAATCATCCAGGTTGTGGGCGTGTAGTGGAAAGAACATTATTACTATGTGTTTATTGTATGAAAATCATTGAGTACAAAGAAGGGTTTTTTTTTTTTTTTTTTGATATGTACATAGTTCAGAGTGTGGAAACGATGTGTATCTAGAATGTAGATTTTTAAGATTGTGATCAAAATCCAAATGTAATAAAAGTAGGTTGAAAGAATAAATATGGTTTCTTGTATGATGGTTATCTTTTAACTGAAGATTTTCAAGCCAAAGAATTTACCTTTTAGGAATCACAATCCTCTTTTGTGATACCAGTTTTGTACTATTTTATTATCAAAAGTAGAATAATGGGTTTATTTATTTGCAAGAGAAGCTATACATTGTGGCTTCTTTAATTAAAAGAGAAAAGAGCTGAAAAGAAAAAGGAACAAATTCACACTCTATCAATGTGACTTGTTGAGAAACAAACCTAATTTTGTAGTTGCACAAGCAAGCAAGGCTATTGCTATAAGAAAATTCATTATTGTGAAAATGTTCAGAAAAGAACAAAGCTAAAAGTTTAAAGAGAGTGTACTAGAAGGTTCATAAAGTTAAATTCATATGAAAATATATATAAATAGTTAAAGTGTGTAGAAAGTTATCAAATAAGAAGAGAAGTGTGCAGAAAGGTGCCTAAGTTCCTAGGGGCCTCATTGTGATGTATCAAGTAAAAAATACTTAATAGAAGTGAGATTCTTCCACCATTTCTTCGTCCTTCTTCCTCTTATCCCACTTCTTACTTGTGTGAGAGTGTGAGTGTCAAAGGCCTATTTGCATACAAGATAACTCACAATGGGCGTATTGTAGCTCAAACCAAAGTGCCTACCTAATCTGCTCAATTCTATAAGGGCATAAGGAATAGCCTAAGCCTTTCTTTACATGCAACCGATGTTAAGAGGTCCAAAACTGTCATGAAGAGGTCCTCATGTTGCATGGATATATCCCAAAATTTGCATAACTTGGATAAGCCTCCTTACCTTCGGAATAAAGGAAATTTTATTTTATTTTCCTAAAAGAGGAGGCACTCTGAAGAACTTCAATTGGCCTTGTTGCGACCATCTTCTTTCTCCTTGTGAAGTCCTTCAATAATAAATAGAGTTGTTAGTGGAGAGGTCTGCCCATCACCTACCTCCCATTTTTTTCATGTCTCCATGCTTCTCTTAAGAGTTGGAGTCCATGCGATTCTATGGTTTCTAACCGACTGTAGATTTTGGGCTTTCATCGGCTAGCGGCAACTCCAATCAAACATGTCACATCTGAATCAATACTACACCTTATCTATGCATCAAGCAAGAATCCAAGCGAAATAGAGCAGACAAGGAAGTGGACATGTGCTCGCACATTGTTCATAGTATGTTAATACTAACACTAACTTGACTTGGTGTGAATAGATGTTAAGCAGCAGCAATGTAACTTATAGTGCTTAGAGAGCATAAGAGCATTTTTCATTTAGTATTTTTTTTTCTTCAGAAATCCCCCTTGGAGTGAGTGTATCCAAAGGAGCCCTCAACTAAGAGTACAAGTGGCAATGGACCATGTTTGGGTGGGTCAAGCTAGGCCCGACCCTGGCCTGACACTTGATACCCAAGGTTTGAACCTAACATAGGCCTAGCACAAGTCCAAGTCTGAGCCCCAAAAAATTTGGTTGGGTCCAGGCCTAATTCAGTCTTGCCCAAAAATTAATAAGAATACATATTTCCCACTTTAATGTTCCTAATCTATCCATTGACGAGGTAAGACAAATAAGAATAAAGAAATAACCACTTTAAGGGTCGTTTGGATGCCTGAGACTTTTGTAAAATGTAACTTACTTGTAAGTTACTTATATGTGGTGTTTGGGGGAGAAATTTTACAGGCAAGTTTCTCAACCTATAACTAAGTTCAAGGAAAATCTGCAAGAAAAGTTACAAGGTAAAGAGTTATGTTTTCACTCACGGGGAACTTTCTAATGGGCCAGTGGATTTTATTTTTATTTTTATTTTTTGAATTTGAAAAAGAAAGGGAGAAACACGGTTGCATCCATTAAAGGACCACCTAATGGGTCAAAGATGCAATAAAAGCTCCTTAATGCTCTTCTGAAGAAACTGAGGCAACCATTGGAGGAACCACTAGCCGGTTGGTGGGCTCTCTCTCTCTCTCTCTCTCTCTCTCTCTCTCTCTCTCTCTCTCTCTCTCTCCAATACATAGGTGACCTAATCTCCCTTTTTGCCTCTCAGCCAGGGTCCAATTGACGAATGCGGATTGTATGTGTTATATCCATGACATTCATCCGCTTTGCCAGTTCATTTTTTAGCATGGGCCAAACTATCAAGCTGAAAATCTCAAATAGGCCACAACACAGGAAACAACTTTTACTAAATATCGACCATTAAAAGATTCTTAAGGGTCACAGAAGTTTTGGATCAGATTGATATTTTGTGTTTTCCTTTCCTCCCGGTCCACATTATAAGTATTTTGAATACATGGACAATTCATCTATAAGGGCTTGACAAAATGACATACTTTGTACCAAGCTTTTTATTGTGTCAATCAGATTTTTTAATGATTCTCTACTTGAAGCTCTTCTTGATGTGAATATTCAACTACTTACTTGCAACTGACTTATAAGTTATCTAAACACAAAAACTAACTTAACTGCAAGTAACTTACAACTTACGTCCAAATAGAATTATATATAAGTTAGTTTCACTTGTAAGTAATTTACCTATAACTTACAATATAAAAAACTTACAGCATACAAACACGCACTTAGAGGCATGAAACCAGTGGAATGGATTCAATATAGATGAGTAGCCTAATGGAGGATTAGAAATTGCATTGTAGTAAATATATTTACGTACATATACCTCAGTGGGCCTTATTTCCAAGATACGCATCTCTTTGATGAGACCCAAAGCCTCGTTGAAGAACTGACTCCTGATGTAGATTCCAATTATAATACTTCATGAGACTACATCTCTTTCAGGCATTTTATCAAACATGTTGCGGGCAGATTCTCTGCCAATGCATTATGTAGGTAAATGTTCCAATCAAGCTCAGCTTTCAATCCTTTCCTTGTCCTATCTCAGATTGGCGGCCAAAGGCTATCAGGATCGACGACAATGTGAAATTATCGGCAAAGATGGCCGCGGCACGCAAGTAGGCGTAAACATGCGTGCATAAACGTTGATCACCTAATTGGGTTTGTTGTGGTTGATGTAAGATGTGATGATGAAGTTGAATTGTGTGGGTTGGGGTTGGATCATGTCGTCGGGGGTGATCGGACGGCTGGGATTGAGATTGGTCTTGATCATGTAGGCGTGGATTTGGTTGGTATGGTCCAGGGTGGTGGAGAAGGGTTTTGTTTTGGTTTGAAATTTGGAGGGAAACCTTTGAGGTTTTTGAATTTGAATGGGATGAGGGAGGAGAGGTGGGCCTTGTTGGGGGACTAGCTCCTTAAATAGCATGGCAGCAAAATGACATGGCTGGTGTACCCCACACTAGCTATATAGCTGATGTATTGACGTCAGCAAGTCCTGTGGGTCCCATCATGATGTATGTGTTATATCCAAACCGTCCATCCATTTGGCGAGATGGTCCTAATGTTTGAGCCGAAAAATAAGGTAGATAGAAAGATTAAGTGGACCACACTGAAAAAAGCAATAGGGGATTGAACATCTACCATTGAAATCCTTTTGGGCTTACAGAAGTTTTGGATTAATATGAAATTTGTTTTTACTCTTCATTCATGTATTTGTGACCTTATTTGGATGGAAAATAAATATTATGGTGGGCCCTACGAATTTTTTAACGGTGAAATTCATCGTCTCGCTGTTATTTTTGGTGTGGTCCATTTAAGATTTGGATATAATTTATTTTTTGTCTAATGATTTAAAAGATCTTGGAAAATGGATGAACCGTATGAATATAATAAATACATTATTATGGGGCGATGTAACTTTGATCTTCTTTGAACCGTTCGTACAACTCGGGAAGGATCGTCGGCACTCGTATTGGCACGACACGTGTCTACACCAGCTATATTGCCGGTGGGTGGTACACCAGCCAGTCCGCTTCGATTGAGGAGTGGGACAGCTCCTTTCATAATGGAAGTAGATTGGTTGGTGTACCACACAATAGCCAATCACGAGGTATGTGTTATATCCCATCCGTGCTTTTATTTGGCAAGCTCATCCCAAGGCTTGAATTTAAAAATAAGATAGATCCAAAGATCAAGTGGGCTACACTTTAAAAACCTGTAGGGAATGTTTACCATTGAAATCATTCAGTGGGTCAAAGAAGTTTTGGATCGATATGATATTTATTTTTCCTCTCCATTGAAGTCTTTGTAAGCTTATGAATAAATTGGATGGAAAATAAATGTTATGTTGGGCTAGAGGTGGGCATCGAGTCGAGTCGGACCGGATTGCCCCAACTCACCTCTATCCAAGCTTCTCAACGCCTTATCCGAACTCGTTCGGATCTAGGACCGAGACCGGGTCCTCTGACTCGACCAGAACCGTTGTACTGCTGGCCTCACCCGACCCGTGCCCGATTCGGTCAAAAAAATTGGGTCGGATCGAATTATGTACGGTTCGGATAGAACCTCCTTGACCTTAAAAGAGTTTCAATGGTAGACGTTCAATCCCAACTGCTTTTTACAGTGTGGTCCATTGATCTTTAGATCTATCTTATTTTTCAGCTCAAGCCTTCAAACGAGCCCCCCGAGTGGATGGACGGTTTAGATATAATACATACCTCTTGATGGGACCCACAGAACTTGCCGACGGCAACACGCGAAATCAACTGGGCTGGTGCGTGGTACATCTCGCAATCCACTTGCATATTTTTTTTTTAATATTTTCTGCACCACGTAATGGGATGCTATGTGGGCCCATAGTGATATTTTTAAGAAATCCACACCGTTCATCAGTTGTGAGACGTTATTTTAGGACATGATACTAAAAAATAGCTAGATCCAAAGCTCAAGTGTGCCGGACGAGAGAGGAAGGTGGTCATCGAATTTACACTGTTTCCTCTCGTAAGGGCCACTTGAGTTTTGGATATACTTTGTTTTTGGTCACGTGTCCTAAAATAATCTCCCAAAACGGATGGACGGTGTGGATTTATCACAAACATCACGGTAGGACCCACCTAGCATCCACGCAGGGGGGGTTCACGTGAAAGGCTATCCCTTCAAATCCGCCTGTGTCAGCGAGCTCAGTGCTCGAGGCAGTGAAGGAAGCCGGTGAGAAGACAGATTGGCTACTCCTCGTGCCACCAGCCAACGATGGTAGTCGGTGTTCTGTGGACCCCACTATGATGTATTTATTTCATCCATGCCGTCCATCTATTTTTTTAGATCATTTTATGGTAATAAAAAAAGAGCTAAAAGCTAAACAAAGTGTGACCAACGTGATGGACAGTGCAGATCTCACACATACTCAATCTTTCCATCCACGTCAGTAAAATCAGCACCACCACACTCGTATGCCAACACACGTGCAGCTCACAGCCATAGTTATTTTGCTTGTTTAAAAAAGGTGAACCCATCTCACCTGACGAAACCCACACGTCCACCAGACTACCGCTCTCTCTCAGATCTCACACATGCACTGACGCTCCTCGAGCTTTGAGTTGTATGAACGGTTCAAACAGGTCAAAGTTTCATGGGCCCAAAGTGATGTATTTATTAATCTACACCGTTCATCTATTTTTAGAGATCATTTTAGAGTATTATCACAAAAACGAATTATGTCCAAAGATCATCTAGACCACACCATAAATAGCAGCGGAGATAATGATTTTCACCGTTAAACCATTTGTGGGCCCACCATAACGTTTATCTTCCATCATAAGGTCACAAAGACCTGAATGAAGCGGAAAAACAAATTTCATATCGATCTAAAACTCTTGTGAATGCAAAAAGGGTTTCAATGGTAAACGTTTAATCCCCATTACTTCCCGGAGTGTGGTCCACTTAATAGTTAGATCTATCTTATTTTTTGTCTCAAGCCTTAATACAATATTGCCAAATGGATGGACGGTTTGGATATAACACATACCTTGTGATCAGACTCACAGAAGTTGTTAACGTTACACCAGCCAATCCGCTTCGTACGCTAGCCAATCCGCTTCAGACAACTGTATGCCAACCATTCTGCCTGCTGCGACTCTCTCTCTCTTTCTCTCTCGCATATACAGTGATACTCCATTTTTCAATCTGGTACCTCTCTCTCCAACAAAGAAATACCGTAAAGATCTAGCTAGCCTTTACTTGCCTTCTTCTTCACTAGACAGAGAGACAGACATAAAGAGAGAGAGATATAAAGAGAGATAGAGAGAGAGCGTTGGGGGCTAGGGCGGGGTTTTTTAGCGCCAAACGAAAAGCAAAGACGCGCAGCGGTAAAACTTTACTGAGAAAGATAATTTTGAAAAATGAAGGGATATGTAGATCTCGGGTCGGGTCGAGTCGGACCCTTTCGGTTCGGATTTTTGGATCGGTTCTGTCCGGATACGTCACTATCCGAACCCGACCCGAAAAAAATCGGATCTGGATGGACAGACTCGATCAGAGCCGATCTAGGCCGTCGGTTCTGTTCGGAACGGTACCGAGTCGGGTCGGATCTGGTCGGATCCACCGGATCGGGTCCAACATGCCCACCTCTAATCACCATTATTTCCCGTAGTGATATTCAATCATCACTATTTTTTGTGGTGTGGTCCACCAAAGATTAGAATTTGCTTCATTTTTACATCATGCTTTCTGTGGTGTGGTCCACCTAAGATTAAAATTTGCTTCATTTTGAGATCATGCCTTAAAATGAGCTGGCAAAATGGATGGACCAGGTGTGCCTAAGATATATACCGAAATCCGATTGCATACTGAGTTACTCAGTACGGTCTCATCGTACGGAGTAAACTCTATTGGCCCACCTTGAATGCATGTGTTTATCCACACTACCAGTACACTCTTATTGTACTGAGTAAACTCTGTTGGGCCTACCTTGAATGCATGTCATTTATCCACACCGTCCATCCGTCTTTATAGATCATTTTAGTGGTTGATCCCAACATTTAAGCATATCCAAATCTCAAGTGGACCATACCACAGGAAAGAGTGGAATTATTGATTTCCACCTTTGATACCTTTATAAGGCCCCCAGTAATATTTATTTGTCATACAAGATATTCATAAGATTACACAGACATGGATGAAGGGAAATCGCAAATATCAGCTTGATCTAAACCTTCTGTGCCTCAAGAAACTTTCAACGGTGGAATTTCAATTCACACTGTTTCTTGTGGTGTGTTCCACTTGCGCTTTGGATATGATTATTTTTGGGATAAAACTCTAAAACTATCTGATAAAATGGATGGACGGAATGGATAATATATATATATATATATATATATATATATATATATGACGGTGGGCCCCACATCAGCGATCCACCGAAGCCACGCCCCATTACGACCGTCCACATAGGTCCTCATCTTGGATCTTGGATGGCCATAAACCGAAAGTTGAATTGGCTGCGTTGTCTTGACCATTGGATCAATGCCTTGCAAAATGACTTTTTGAAAGAAGCACAGCCGTCCAAGTTTAATGGGAAAATCTTGTTGATATATTGGTAGGGTCCTCTAACCATTGAGGCTTCTTCAGCCTAGCCCCACCTACAATAATGCCTACAAAATGGACAGTTGAGATAAATGTGCAGCCACATGTATGGTCCAGATGACTGCCAACCAATACCATTCCAACACTCTAGAATTTGATCAAACCGTTCAAAACACATGTATTGCGTGACCCTTAAATTACTGCCAAGCTCTAATTTTTTAGGTCATCCACCACCATCCTGGTGTGGATTAAATAATCCATGGGTTGCATATCCGTGGGCTCCACTGTAGAAAATAATATAGAACCGTCCAAAGTGACTCGGATTCGGTAGTGCCTCGGGTGCCAAGATCTGTTGGTACTGGAAAAGCTCTTTGGGCCCCACCACGATGTATGTATTGGATCAATTCCGTTCATTCATTTTTTTCAGTTATTTTAGATTATTTGCCCAAAAATGATGCAGATCCAAAGTTTAAATGGACCACACCACAGCAAGGAGTGCGATAATGACTCTCACAATTGAAACATACCTAGGGCCCACCTTGATGTTTATTTGCTATTAAAACTGATCATAATATCACGGAGAACTGGATGAAGGGAAAAAAACAAATATCAGCTCGATCCAAAATTTCATTGGCCTCTAACAAGTTTTCAATGGTAGGCGTTCAATCTCCACGATTTATTGTGTTGTGGTCCATTTTAACTATATATCTGTCTCGTTTTTTTCTTGCCCATGCTGTAAAATGAGCTCGAAAAATAGATGGACAGCATAGATAAAATACATACATCATGGTGGGGCCCAAATAGCTCTGACCAGTAGTGGTCACTAAGAACTCCAAATCCATGAGGTCTCCCACTTCACATGATGGTTGGATATCGGCCAACTTCATAGTGGTGTGACATTAATTGATGGGTAGGTTGGATGCCATATAAACATGCCGTGGGCCCCACATGCAGCACTGGGAGAATAACTTATTCCAAAGGTTTGGCAGAGGAACGGGACTTCAGAAATGAATACTAATAAAAGTGGAATGTCCACAAAATCAATAGCTACGCATGCAATGACAAAGACTGTCACAAACGTAAATTTTAAAAAATAAAAATAAAATGTTAGTATAAATGTAAAATAATAATAATAAAATCACGTGTGTGGGGACGGGACTTGGCTAGAGGTGTACACAAGTAGAACCAAGTCGAGCTTGGCACAGCTTGACTCCGGCGGCCACTAGCTGACCTCAACTCGAACTTGGCTTGGCTCGGCCCTCAAGCTTGATTGGTCAGCTCAGCTCGGCTCGGTTCGGTCAACAACTTAGGCTAGTTCAAGCCGAGTTTGAGCCAAGATAGAGCCAAATTCACATAAACTGTACCTTCAAATTCTCACTTAATGTAAAACACTAGCAGCAGTTTTACAGGTATTTCATCGAAGGTGTAGGCAACATCACAACAAAAAAAAAAAAAAAAAGAATTTGTTTGATTAAACATATCTTCCTTGCCACCAGCAGACACTTCATTGAGTCATTTCATCAAACAATTGGTGAGCAACATCAAAGTAACCGAGTCACCGAATTGGTTCGATTTGAATTCAATTCGAGTTAGGTTCGAGTCGAGCTTGGACAAGCTTGAACTCAATTTGAAATTTTTTCGAGCTCAAAAAATCAGCTCGACTTGGCTCGAATTCAGTTTCAAACTGAGTCAAATCGAGCTTTTTCGAGTCAAGTCGAGTCGAGTAAGCTAACTGAGCTAACTTGGTTCGTGTACAGCCCTAGACTTGGCTGCCATGGCGTAGCCAGCAATGCCAGTGAGACCCTGAACGTGTAGCCCACCTTGATGTATGATGGTATATCCACACCGTCCATCCTTTTTGCCAAATTATTTAGGGACATTTTAACTGAGATGAAGCATACAAAAATCTCAGATGGACTGACGCACCATAGAAAACAGTGGTCATTGAGAGGCCATTGATAAAAACTTCCTATAGTCCACCATAATGTATATTTGCATTCAACCTGTTGATAATGTCATGCAGACCTGAACCTGGATGAAGGGAAACACAAATGTCAGCTTGATTCAAAACCTTGTGGTCTGTGATAAGTTTTTAATGGTCAATGACCAATATTTTCTGTGGCATGATCCACCTGAAACTTGTACCTGCTTCATTTTTTGGTACCATGCCCTAAAATAAGCTTGCAAAACCAATGGATGGCGTCGGTATACAATTCATACATTGAGGTGGGTCCGGGGTTGAGGTCTCACCCACCCGATTGGGTAATACCCCTACCAACTAGCCAGAGACTGATGACCCTGTCAGGGATCTGTGGGGCCTACCATGATATATGTGTTTTATCCATGCAATTCATTTATTTTAACAGATCATTTTAGCTAACAGTCCAAAAAAGAGCTAGTTCCGAGGCTTCAATGGACCACACCAATGGAAACAATGGGAATTGAATTGTGAGCTGCAGAAGTTTTGAATCAAGCTGATATTTATGTTTTTTATTCATCCATTTGTATATAACCTTATAAACAAGTTGGATGGCAAATAAGCATCACAGCGAGCCCTAAGAAGGTTTCAACAATGGGCCTTATTGTCACCAATGCTTTTTGTGGTGTGATCCACTTAGCCTTATCTGTACCTCCTTTTTAGCTTATTCCCTAAAATGATCCGTAAAAATGAATGGACATGGATAAAACAAATATATCATGGTGGGCCGCACAAAGCCCCTACTAGGGGAAGCGGATTGGCTGGTGTAACACACACTACCGACTTGGCTAGTGTGGGTACGTGCCGTGCGAAGACGAGAGCCCACGCTCCCCGATCTTCAAGCCGTACGAACGGTTCAAAGTATATCAAAGTTACATGGGCCCACAATGATGTATCATATCCAAAGGTCAAATGGACCACACCACAAATAGCAGTGGAGACAATGATTATCACCATTAAAACATTCGTAGGACCTACTATAATATTTATTTTCCATCCATTTTGTTCATAAGGTCATACAGACCTAGATGCAAATTTCATATCGATCCAAAACTTTTGTGACCCCCGAGAGGGTTTCAATGGTAGGCATTCAATCCCCCAGCAGTGTGGTTCATTTGATCTTTGGATTTGTCATATTTTCTCAGCTCAAGCCTTACAATGAACTCACCAAATGAATTGGCGGTTTGGATATAACACATAACTCTTGATGGGACCCATAGGACTTGGTGACGTCGACGCACCAGCCAAACCGTCCATCTATTTGAAGTGATCATATTAGGGCATGATTAAAAGAATGAGTCAAATTTAAAGCTCTAGTGGACCCCACCATAGAAAACAGTGGGGAGAGTAACTTCCACGATTAGAAGTGGGCCACAATCAAGCTGATATTTATGTTTTCTCTCTTTCATGTCTGCATTAAGACATGAACAGCTTAGATCTCAAATAAACATCACGGTGAACCTTAGGAAGGTTTCAACAGTGGACATTACTCTTCCCACTGTTTTCTGTGGTGGGTTCTACTCCATCTTCAGATAAGCCTCACTCTTTGGATAATACCATGAAATGGTCTCTTTAAATGGATGAACGGTATGGATACAACACATACATTATATTGGGCCACCATAATTTGATGACGTCACTTCAATAGCCACTCAGGCTACTCAACCGTCAGTAGCTAATCCGCGTCCGGTGGAACTAAGGAAATGGGTGTAAGTAACCAAATCCGCGCCATTCCGCGGTCGCAGCCGCAGGGGACGCGGATTAGCTACTTAAAAGTTGAGCAGAGAGAGTTCGATACCGAAGTGAGGTCACCAAGTTATGTGGATCCCACCATAATTTATGTTTTGTATCCACACCGTTCATCCATTTGGAGAAACGATTTTAGAGTTTAAGCCAAAGAATGAGTTAGATCCAAAGCTTGAGTAGACCCCACCACAGAAAAAAGTGGAGAGACTAATGCCCACCATGAAAAACTTCTAACGGCCACAAAAGTTTTCGATCAAGCTGATATTTATATTTTCCCTTATTTAATGTCGGTGTTAAGTTATGAACAGGTTGGATCTCGTATAAACATCACAGTAGACCTTGTGAAGGTTTCAATGGTGCTGGTCACTCTCTCCATTGTTTTCTGTGGTGGGATCTACTTCATATCTGGATCTGCCTCATCTCATGCTCTAAAATGATCTCTCCAAATGGATGGATGGTGTGGATACAAAACAAACATCATTGTGGGACCCACATAACTTGGTCACGTCACTTTTCGGTGGACGGGGATTGCCCGCCTGTTTTGTGGGCGGGCCCACCGTGATGTATCTGTTTATCTACGCCGTCTATATCCCTTCTCTCATATTATTTTAAGGTATATCCACAAAAATTAGGCAGATCAAAGCTAAGTGGACTAAACAAAATAATAAGCTTAGGTTGCATTAAATGCAAGATTGACCTTACAGTGTGATCCAATTGGGTATTGGATGTGCCTCATTTTTCCGCGTATAACTTAAAATGATATGAAAAAATGGATGAACGGCATAGATAAACAGATACATCACGGTGGGTCCACCCACTGAATTACCCGTTCGTTGCTAGAGAGGGGAGGGGCTTGGACAAAATCCGCGTCCGAGCCGAAGTCGAGTACGCGTTTGCATGTGCAAGTCGCGCGTCTGCCTGTAAATCGCATGTGTGCATGTGTAAATCATGCATGCGAGAATAACACAGCCGTGTCTGACTTGAGTGGCACCAACCTTCTACTATAAATACCCATCCATCATAAGTTCCTAATAATAGAGTATTAGCAACAGCAGACATGGCCACACATAAATCTCTCTCCCTTTCTTTTCTCATCTTTTTACTACCCTTTCTTTCTTCCCATATAACTTCATTTACAACGGCAGCACCAGCACCGACCCTCTCAGAAACAGAGGCTCTGATGAAATGGAGAGCTAGCCTCTCACCAGCACAAGCTCTCCATTCATGGTCGCTTCCTGCTGCTAATGCTACCACCAACACAATCTCTCCATGCAAATGGATTGGAATCTCATGCAATGGTTTTGGAAGGGTTCTAGGGATAAGCTTACCAAGTGCAGGCTTGCAAGGTAACCTTGATAACTTGAGCTTCCTATCATTTCCAACCCTCCTTCATCTCAATCTCAATAACAACAACCTCACTGGAACCATCCCAACCCATATTGGCACTCTTTACAAACTCACATCCCTCAATCTGTCCAAAAATAAAATAAGTGGATCAATACCTCTGGAAATAGGAAATCTTGTAAATTTGAATAAGCTAGACTTGTCCATTAACCATCTAGCAGGTTCCATCCCTTCCACTTTAGGTAACTTGACAAAGCTTTCCATCTTGTTCTTGGACCAAAATCAAATATCAGGCTCCTTTCCTCCACAGATTGGGAATCTGCAAGACCTCATTCAATTGAAGTTGTCCCAAAACAATCTGACTGGTCCAATCCCTCCTGTTTTAGGTAATTTGAGCAACCTTGTGATTTTGCATCTCTGCAATAACCAATTTTCTGATTCAATTCCACCAGAAATAGGGAATTTGGTTAATCTCAAGGAGCTTGACATGTCCAGTAACGTTTTAACAGGTTCTATCTCTTCGATTTTAGGGAACTTGTCCATGCTCACTGTCTTTCATCTGTTTGAAAATGAATTATCTGGTTTAATTCCTTCAGAGATAGGAAATCTAAAGAATCTGGTTGAGCTAGAATTGTACAAAAACAATCTGATTGGTCCAATCCCTCCTGCTTTAGGTAATTTGAGCAACCTTGCACTTTTATATCTCCACAACAACCAAATTTCTGGTTCAATTCCACTAGAAATAGGAAATCTGGTTAATCTGAAAGAGCTTGACATGTCCAGTAACCTTCTAACAGGTTCTATTCCTTCTACTTTGGGGAATTTAACCATGCTCACGTATTTCCGTTTATTCGAAAATCAGATTTTAGGTGGAATTCCTGCAGAATTAGGGAAACTGAAGAATTTGATTAAGATGTCATTGGGGATTAACAATCTGACTGGTCCAATCCCTCCTACTTTCGGAAAGTTGAAAAAACTTACTTTCTTGGGCCTTACTTACTGCAAATTATCTGGTTCCTTGCCTCAAGAAATGAGAAACATGACAAATCTTTCTCAACTCCACTTGGGCGACAACAGCTTCTCTGGTTATTTACCTCAGTTATGCAAAGGTGGATCTCTTCAAGTATTCACTGCATTAAACAACAATTTCAATGGTGAGATCCCGAGAAGCTTCAAAAACTGCACTAGCTTAATTAGAGTGCGACTCAACAGAAACCAATTAACTTCAAATGTATCTGAAGCCTTTGGTGTATACCCACATCTCATATTCATGGATGTCAGTGACAATATGTTGTTTGGAGAACTTTCATCGAATTGGGGAGAATGCCGAAACTTGACAATGTTACAATTCTCCGGGAACATGATCACAGGTGAAATTCCTCCAGAGATTGGGCAGTTGAAACATCTGCAATTGCTTGATCTTTCTTCGAATCATCTAGTTGGTCAGATTCCTAAGGAATTTGGGAGGCTGACTTCTTTGTTCAAATTGTTTTTAAATGATAACCAGCTTTCCGGTCAGGTACCACAAGAGATTGGAAAACTATCCAATTTGGAGGTTCTTGATTTGGCAATGAATCATCTAAGTGGTCCAATACCATCTCAATTAGGGGATTGCTCCAAACTCCAGAATCTGAAATTGAGCAAAAATAGTTTGAATGGAAGCATTCCTTTTCAGATCGGAAACCTAGTATACCTACAGGGCTTACTAGATCTAAGTCATAATTCCCTCAGTGGAGAAATATCAGCACAACTTGCGAAATTGATTAGGCTGGAAAATTTAAACCTCTCCCACAACATGCTGTCAGGCTCCATTCCACACTCTTTTGAAGGGATGTTCAGCTTGCAATCCATTGATTTTTCATATAATGCCTTGGAAGGTCCTCTGCCCAACAACAAAGCCTTTCAAAACGCTCCTGCAGAGGCATTCATAAAAAATAAGGACCTATGTGGTAAAGTGCAAGGTTTGCAACCTTGCAATACCTCTTTGGTTAGTCATGGCAATGCACGAAAAGGCCACAGGTTTGTGATCCTCATTATTCTTCCTCTCTTGGTGGCCTTGTTTCTTTTATCTGTAATCATCGGCATCTCTTACTTTTATTACCAAAGAAGAAGAAATATAGAGAAAGGGGTTCTTGAAAGGAGCAGCAAAAATCTATTTTCAATATGGAATTATGATGGGATTGCCGTGTTTGAAGATATCGTAGAAGCAACAGAGGGTTTTGATGAGAAATACTGCATTGGAATTGGAGGGTATGGGAAAGTTTACAAAGCAAATCTACCAACAGGCCAGGTAGTGGCTGTAAAGAAACTTCACCCACTAGAAAGTGGGGATCAATCAGATCAAAAAAGTTTTTGGAATGAGATACGAGCATTAACAGAAATCCGCCATCGCAACATTGTGAAGCTTTATGGCTTCTGTTCCCATGCTCGATGCTCGTTTCTAGTCTACGAGTACATGGAAAGGGGAAGCTTGGCTAGTATCCTAAGCAACGATGAAGGAGCTGCACAGTTGGACTGGACTCTAAGGGTGAAGGTTATTAAAGGAGTGGCCAATGCTTTATCTTATATGCACCATGATTGCACCCTGCCGATTGTCCATCGAGACCTTTCAAGTAACAACGTTCTATTTAATTCCGAACTTGAGGCGTTTGTCTCTGACTTTGGCACTGCACGATTGCTGATACCGGGTTCATCCAATTGGACTATGCTCGCAGGCACATATGGTTATGTCGCTCCAGGTTAGTTGCTAGTATATTCTCCATTCTTCAATAGTTTTATTAGCAACTAATCTTTATTTTTCTTAAGCGTTCCCATTCTTTATTAGCAATTATATAATATAAAGTTTGTACATTACTTACCTTCTTTGGAATGTGGCAATCTAGGGTGACTAGAATATGAGAAAATTTGTATTTGAAAATTTTTCCTTTTCCCTCTGGCCTTGCAAGGAAACATACAAGGGATTGTGTTCCAATCCCCAACTTTATTTGGCTAAAAATCATGAAGCATTCCTTCATACCAAGTCTAGATGGATGAATTATCACTATTTAAGAATGATTGAAAATGCTCATTACTTCTAGCCCATAAAAGTAAATGTGAAAAATGATGCATCAGGAAATGTGGTATCCTGTAATGCTCTGCCAAGAGATCCAAGAGAATGGTTGGATTTTCTCCATTGTACAAGGTTTCATAGCTCTATGATCCACACCGTCAATGGGATGTTCGATACAGTGAATGCCCCATGCAACAAAGAGGTTCCAAGAGTGGAAAATCCTAGCCGTTCAATCTATGCTTATTGATGTGCACAATTGCTTTTTTTACTTTGACCATAGATGTTGACCACCAAAATGGTTAGGATCACCAATTAGGGAATTAGTAATGCATGTGCCATCTGAATCACGAAGCACTATATCAATGGTTTGGATCTTGGATCTATGGACCTGCCAGTATAAACTTAAATCCTGAGCAGAATATCATAGAAACTCTTGGGTGGAGCATGTTCGTTGGCTCTTTCCTTTGCCCATACGTTGCGAGAGAGAGAGAGAGAGAGAGAGAGAGAGAGAGAGAGAGAGAGAGAGAGATATTTGGTTTGTGGGTCTAGAATATTTATACAAGTAATTATGCTAGATCCTTTTTAATATTAGCAAACAATGCCCATATCACCCAATCCTTGTAGCTACAACGACACCTATACATGCATTAATACATTCTGGTTCACATATGCCAACATCTCATGCATTTGGGACATTTGAGGCATGCATAAAAGTAGGCCCAACCATGCAGATGACCAGACATAATGATTAAGCTAGTACCTTATCAATGCGGCTGATGAGTGGACCATCCCGACATTTTAGCAAGATCATCCGAAATTTTGATCCATCTTGTGCATGTCCCAGTTGTACCACATACATCTCAGTTGGCATATGGGCAGTTAGTAAGCACAAAAACCTAGAAGATATGAAACCTAGCTTGAGAAACCCAGATGAGTTTTGATATATGATTATGAGTTTAGGCATTGATGATTAACAAAGAGAAACGAACATGGTTCAACTATCTTCTTTCTTGCAGAGCTTGCATATACAATGAGGGTGACTGAAAAATGCGATGTATATAGCTTTGGTGTTGTGGCACTTGAAGCGATTATGGGAAGGCATCCTGGGGAGCTCATCTCCTCTTTATCGTCATCAAGTAATCAAGATACACTGCTAAAGGATATGTTGGACCAACGTCTCTCGGATCCAATGGCTGATGTTGCGCAGGAAGTCGTATTTGCAGTGTCCATTGCCCTTGCATGCATTTCACCGGATCCAGACTCTCGACCAACCATGCACCACGTGGCTCAGGAGCTATCTGTTGGTGGGCCTTCTTTCTCTCTAGAGCCACTCCATGAACTTACATTATGTCAACTGATGGATCTCAAGGTATGATTGGGTGGATGAAAATCATCCAGGTTGTGGGCGTGTAGTGGAAAGAACATTATTACTGTGTGTTTATTGTATGAAAATCATTGAGCACAAAGAAGGTTTTTTTTTTTATTGTTATGATATGTACATTGTTCAGTGTGTAGAATTGATGTGTATTTAGAATGTAAATTTTTAAGATTGTGATCGAAATCCAAATATAATAAAAGTAGGTTGAAAGAATAAAGATGTTTTCTTGTATGATGGTTATCTTTTAACTAAAGATTTTCAAGCGAAAGAGTTTACCTTTTAGGAATCATAGTCCTCTTTTGTGATACCAATTTTGTACTATTTTATCTGCGAGAGAAGCTATACATTGTGGCTTCTTTAATTTTATTTTATTTTTTAAAGGAAAAAAGAACATCAAATTCATACTCTAGCAATGTGACTAGTTGAGAAACAAACCTAATTCTGTAGTTGCACAAGTGTGCAAGGCTATTGCTATAACGAAATTCATTATTGTGAAAATGTTCAAAAAAGAGTGTACTAGAAGATTTATAGAATTAAATTCATATGAAAATATATATGAATAGTTGAAGTGGGTAGAAAGTTATGAAATAAGAAGAGAAGTGTGTAGAAAGGTCCCTAAGTGCCTAGGGGCCTCTTTGTGATTTATCAAGTAAAAAATGCTTAATAGAAGTGAGATTCTTCCACCATTTCTTTGTCCCTCTTCCTCTTATCCCACTTCTTACTTGTGTGAGAGTGTGAGTGTCAAAGGCCTATTTGCATACAACATAACTCATGATGGGCATATTGTAGCTCAAACCAAAGTGCCTACCTAATCTGCTCAATTCTATAAGGGCATAAGGAATAGCCTAAGCCTTTCTTTACATGCAACCGATGTTAAGAGGTCCAAAACTGTCATCAAGAGGTCCTCATGTTGCATGGATATATCCCAAAATTTGCATAACTTGGATAAGCCTCCTTACCTTCGGAATAAAGGAATTTTTTTTCTAAAAGAGTTGGCACTCCAAAGAACTTCAATTGGCCTTGTTGAGACCATCTTCTTTCTCCTTGTAAAGTCCTTCAATAATAAATAGAGTTGTTAGTGGAGAGGTCTACCCATCAACTACCTCCCATTTTCTTCATGTCTTTGTGCTTCTCTTAAGAGTTAAGAGTCCATGCGATTCTATGGTTTCTAACCGACTGTAGATTTTGGGCTTTCATCGGCTAGTGGCAACTCCAATCAAACATGTCACATCTGAATCAATACTACACCTCATCCATGCATCAAGCAAGAATCCAAGTAAAATAGAGCAAACAAGAAAGTGGACACATGCTCGCACAATGTTCATAGTATGTTAATACTAACACTAACTTGACTTGGTGTGAATAGATGTTAAGTAGCAGCAATGTAACTTATAGTGCTTAGAGAGCATAAGAGCATTTTTCGTTTATTTATTTATTTATTTATTTATTTTATTTTATTTTGCAGAAATCCCCCTTTGAGTGAGTGCATCCAAAGGAGCCCTCAGCTAAGGGTACAAGTGGCAATGGACCATGTTTGGGTGGGTCAAGCTAGGCCCAGCCCTGGGCCTGACACTTGATACCCAAGGTTTGAGCCTAGCATGGGCCTAGCACAAGTCCAGGTCCAAGCCCCAAAAAATTTGATTGGGTCCAAGCCTGATTCAGTCTTGCCCAAAAATTAATAAGAACACATATTTCCCACTTTAATGTTCCTAATCTCTCCATTGACTAGGTGGGACAAATAAGCATAAAGAAATAAATATTTTAAGGGTCGTTTGGATGCCTGAGACTTTTGTAAAATGTAACTTGTTACTTACACGTGGTGTTTGGGGGAGGAATTTTAAAGGCAAGTTACTCAACCTATAACTAAGTTCAAGGAAAATCTACAAGAAAAGTTACACGGTTTTTCACTTACAGGGAACTTTCTTATAGGCCAGCGGATTTTTATTTTTATTTTTTTGAATTTGAAAAAAGGAAGGGAGAAACGCAGTTGCATCCATTAAAGGACCACCTAATGGGTCAAAGATGCAATAAAAGCTCATTGATGCTCTTCCGAAGAAACTGAGGTAACCATTGAAGGAACCACTAGCAGGTTGGTGGCCTTGATGCTCTGATGAAGATAATGAAATCGGTAGGTGACCAAGAGCTCTATATAGCAGCATCTCTCTCCAATAGATAAGGTGACCTAATCCCTTTTTTACCCTCTCAGCCGGGGTCTATCGACGAATGCAGATTGCATACGGGTGCTGCTCGATGGTGCTCTTTGGGCCCCACCATGATGTTTGTGTTTTATCCATGCCATCCATGCATTTCAGACCATTATTGTAGGGCATGGGCCCAAAAACGAAGAAGATCAAAATATCAGGTGGACCACACCACATGAAACAATAGTGATTTACTTCTTACCATTAAAAACTTCCTGGGCCCATTGTAATATTTATTTGCTATTTAATCTGTTGATAAGCTCACACAAGCCTGGATAAAGGAAAAAACAATTATTAGTTTGATCCAAAACCTTTATGGCTTCCAAGAAGTTTCTAATGGTGGGTGTTCAATCAACAATATTTCCTATGGTGTGGTCCACTTGAGATTTGGATCTGTCTCATTTTTTGTCTCATGCACTAAAATGAGCTAGCAAAATGGATGAACAATGTGGATAAAATACATACATCGTGTTGGGGCCCACATACCTTTTTTAGCATAGACCACTACAAGGGTCACTACCTAATCTAAATCTGGGTTGCTTCCAACCCCCCTGGATGTGCAAGAGATAAGGTAGACTATGGGGCCCTCTTTGATATATATGTTATATCCATGCCATCTATCTGCTTTGCCAGTTCATTTTTTAGCATTGGCCAAACTATAAAGTCGAAAATCTCAAGTGGGCCAGACCACAAGAAACAACTTTTACTAAATATTGACCATCAAAAAATTCTTGAGGGCCACAGAAGTTTTGGATCAGGCTGATATTTTGTGTTTTCCTTTCCTCATGATCCACATTATAGGTATTTTGAATACATGGGTTCACCTGATGATTATTTTAGTCTAAGAATCAACTTGACAATTCATCTATAAGGGCTTGACAAAATGACATACTTTGTGCCAAGCTTTTTTATGTGTCAATCAGATTTTGTAATGATTCTGTACTTGAAGCGCTTCTTGATGTGAATATATAATTTCTTATTTGTAACTAATTTACAAGTTATTCAAATACAAAAACTAACTTAACTGCAAGTAACTGACAACTTACGGCCAAATAAAATTCTATATGAGTTAGTTTCACTTGTAAGTAATTTACCTATAACTTACAATTTAAAAACCTTACAGCATACAAACACTCACTTAGAAGCATGAAACCAGTGGAATAGATTCAATATAGATGAGTAGCCTAATGGAGGATTAGAAATTGCATTGTCATAAATAACACATACATATACCTCAGTGGGCGTTATTTCCAAGATACGCATCTCTTTGATTAGATCCAAGGCCTTGTTGAATAACTGATTCCTGACTACATCTCTTTCAGGCATTTTATCAAACACGTTGCGAGCAGATTCTCTGCCAATGCATTATGTAGGAAAACGTTCCAATCAAGCCCAATTTTCAATGGGTAGCCATGGATTTCCTTTCCTCGTCCGATCTCAGATTGGCGACCAAAGGCTATCAGGATTGACGACAATGTGAAATTATCCGCAAAGATGGCCGCGGCACGCAAGTAGGCCTAAACGTGCGTGCATAAACGTTGAGCACCTAATTGGGTTTGTTGTGGTTGATGTAAGATGTGACGATGAAGTTGAATTGGGTGGGTTGGGGTTGGATCATGTCGTCGGGGGTGATCGGACGGCTGGGATTGAGATTGGTCTTGATCATGTAGGCGTGGATTTGGTTGGTGTGGTCCAGGGTGGTGGGGTGGTCATTGGGTGGTGGAGAATGATTTTGTTTTGGTTTGAAATTTGGAGGGAGATCTTGGAGGTTTTTGAATTTGAATGGGAGGAAGGAGGAGAGGTGGGCCTTGTTGGGGGACATCAGATCAACGGTGGGGATGGCTCTCTGAGGAGTGGTGTAGCTCCTTAAATAGCATAGCAGCAAAATTACATGGCCAAAACTTATTACTCTGAGGAGTGGGACAGCTCCTTTTATAAAACGGCAGGGAGATGATAGGGAGAAAACCTTGATACTCTGGAGAGTGTGATGGATGATATGCAGGCAGTTAGAAATTGAATACGTGGCATAAAATAATTCAAATTAAACCATTTGAATTATGGGTCCTAGTTTATATATATCATGAACAAAATGTGACACTTATCTGACCATCTGATTATGTGATTGGTGGACATTCATTGGATGGTCGAAATTGAAAATATCCAAGGTGCTGGTCCATAATCAAAGGTTAGGATTGTTCAACTAATCTGAGTTTTAGCATGTGACTTAGATACGGTGGGTCCCACAATTTAGACGGCTTTATTTGAGTTCGAATGAGACATATCACATATGTACTATTTCCTAGTGCCTGCTTAGGACTGTTTTATCGGATTGTGATTTTGAACCATGGGCCATCTATGGCTGAGCTTACCAGATGTACGGATTGGATATCGTCTGTCATTTTGAGCATGGGAGGCTGACAGGGATTCCCTATCATATCTTGATGGGCCGGTTCAATCATATTTATTTCCACCCATCTCTACTTTTGCCGTTCATTATTTCGAGTACACGTGGACGGCCACAGATATAGGATGGTAAGTGGAGTAAGCATGGGCATGACCCTAAAAATGAAATCGGATTGCGGACTGAGTTTCTCAGTGCTCTTAATCATACTGAGTAAACTCAATTGGGCCCACTATGAATGTATTTAGTTTATCCACGGTCCATCTGTTTTTCAGATAATTTTAGTCGTTGAGCTCAAAATTGGAGCATATCCAAAGCTCAAGTGGACCATGCTACGGGAAGCAGCAGGAATAATGATTTCCACTGTTGAAGCTTTCCTATAGCCCACAGCAATATTTATTTGTCATCCAACCCGTTCATAAGATTACAAAGACATGGACGAAGGGAAAAACACAAATATAAGCTTGATCCAATACTTTTATGGCCGAAGAACTTTTTAATAGTAGACATTAAATTCATATTATTTCCTATGGTGTGGTCCACTTGAACTTTTATATGTTTCATTTTTTAGCTTATGTAATAAAATTAATTGTAAAAATGGATGGATAGAGTAGATAAAATAAATAAATCACAACAGTAGGCTTTACTGAGTATGCTTAGCATAGTGAGTGAATACGCAATCACCTCTTGTAAATATGAAAAAGATTCAAAGCTCAGAAGGCCAAACCATAGAAAACAACAAGACAACTATGCTCATTTTTAGAACCGTTTTATAGACTGTCAAGCCGTTTATTTGCATCAAACTGGCTCGAGCTGTGAGCTGAGCCGGAGCTGGGTCAGCGAGTGGCTGAGCCGAGTCAAGCTAGGCAGCTCGACTCAGTTCAACTCGAGTATATCTCTAACTCATAGGTGTAATTTTGAGATTTCTTGACGAGTTCAGCTGAGTCAATTCAACTGGGCTACTGTTGAGTGAGCTGTCTCGAGTTGAGTTGCAACTGATTTAAGTGACTCGTGGTATCGAAGAGGATCCTAGGATCCAACATTTTGATTCTTTTCCAACAGTGAATAGGATCATCTGATTGGTGTGATGATAGAGGTAGGGCCCACCAAGGAAGTGACTGATCCATTCGTTTGTCTGGATTGATGGGCACGTGAATCTACATATAAGCCTGGCTATGGATCTTGGTCCATGTTTTCACTCTGTTTAGGGCTAAAACTTCAATCAGACCGTGAAGTCTTTTTCACGCCATCCATCAATTTTGATAGCTTATTTTAGGGCATTATGTAAAAAATGAAGCAGATCTAAATCTCAGGTGGATCACACCACAGGAAAAGTGGTAATTGACTATTAAAACTTTCTTGGGGGACACAAGTTTTGGAAAGTGGTCCCTTCATCCAGGTCTTTGTGGCCTTGCCAACAGGTTGGATGGAAGTAAATATTCCGGTAGCCGCCAAGGAGTTTTCAATGGTGGGTATTCAATTACCATGGTTTCCTGTGGTGTGGTCAACATAAGATTTGAATATGCTTCATATCTGAGGTCATGATTTAAAATGAGCTTTCAAAAAGGATGGACAATGTGGATGTAAGGCTCGTACGTTATAGTAGGCCTCACAGGAAAAACAAATATCATATTGATCTAAAACTTCTGTGACTGAAAAGGATTCCAATGGTAGACGTTCAATCCCCCACTGGTTTTTGGGGTGTGGTCCACTTGATCTTTAGAACTGTCTTAGTTTTCGACTCAAGCCTTAGGATGAGCTCGTCAAATGTACGGACAGTTTGGATATAATATGGGATCCACATAATTTTTTGACATCAACACATCAGCCAAATCAGTGGTGTATGGTACACCAGCCAATCCGCTTCACGTAAGAAGACACGCTGGTGAGCATTGAAGTGAAGATAAAAATTCAGAGAGGCATTGGAGGCTATTAAAGTTGAGCTAGAAAAAATAAAAAAATAAAACGAAATGAGAATGTTCTATAAGATGTTAATCCTCCACTCTAGCGAGCATGGTCATCATATATGTGGAATACATATAGGCCAATGAAATCCAGGAAAATCATGCTAGAAATTGTGGTAGACTCACAAGAGTTTCAACACAAGGTCATGGATTCGAGAGCCGTGTGAGTGCATGGGTGTACTGGAGTATTAAGATCATGTTAGAAATGGTGGTAAACTTACAAGGTCATGGGATCGATCACTCAATGTGGCGTGAGTGCATGGGTGTGTTAGGGTGTGGGTGGGACGTTTAGGTGGGGCACACCTTGTTGTTTGTGAGAAATCCACCCTGTCCATCCGTTTTATGAACTCATTTCAAGTGGTCCGAAAACATGAGGATTGAACGTCCACAATTGAAATATTAGTTTTGAATCAGGCTAATATTTGTTTTTTTTGACCATCCAAATAGGAATGACGTTATAAATGGTATGGATGAAATATTGTAAACATCACTGTCGACCCCAGGGAAGTTTCAACGGTAGGAATTTCCCTACCCACTTTTTCCTTTAATGCGGCCCACTTGAATCTTGTATCCGATTCACTTTTTGTCTCAGGTCCTAAAATGAGCTCATAAAACATATGAACGAGGTGGATTTCTCACAAACATCACTCTGAACCCCCTCTAGGTTTCCAGCACAGTAACTTCCTCCAAAAGGCTTTGGCTGGATATCCATGCGTATGCATGTGCGCAAAAAAAAAAATTTTATACTAACAATTATATTAGAAATTGTGGATGGCTCGTGAACTTAAAATGGCACTAAATGAATAACTCTAAAGGTGCATTTGGTAAACTTAATAACAAAAGGTCTAAAATTAATTTAAGTATTGAATTCATTGTGCACTGAATTCTATGTGCTGATAGTCTTGGAATGACTGTTTGGTAAACTGTTCTTGAACATAAAATTTAGCACTGAATTCTTTAAAAAAAATAAAATAAAAATTGCTTGCTAGAAAGTCTGATATTTGATAATTTACCAAATTATCCATGTCCTAATATGATCGGAAAAAACATATAGAAAGGGTGAATTTCCCACAAACATCATGGTAGCCCCACTTAACTTTCCCCTATAAAAAGTTACCGCTAAAAGCTTTTACCTCATCGGATTAGGGGTTACCATGATAACATGTTAGTGTGTGTTTCTCTAACCATATGGCGCACCTTTATGTAGATCTTATACATCCACGCTATCCATTAGTTTTTACAACTCATTTTATACCATGGTCCCAAAAATGAAGCAGATCCAAATCTCAATCGGACCAAACAACAAGGATTGAATACCCACCACAAAAAACATTTTGTGAGCCCCAGAAGCTTTGGATCAAGTTGATATTTGCATTTTTTTTTCACAATGTTGGTCTATATGACCTTATCAAAAATTGGATTTATTTTTTTTTCCTATCACAAGCGCTCACACACCCTATACATGCTCACACACTCACACCACAACTGGCATTGGAACCCTTGACCTCATGTTGAAACTCTTGTGAGTCTAGCACTGAGTCATAGGATTGCAAGCTTAAATTTTGAATGTTAGGCTCAAAATTTGAATGTTAAATAAGCATTTCGTAGTGTGCCCTATACCACTTACCTTGGTGGTGTGTTAACGTCCATTGATGTATGCGTTATATCCGCCGTGAGATCCTTTTAGGTCATGAGCTCACAAACCAGGTAAATCCAAAGCTCAAGTGGACTACACCACATAAAGCAGTGGGGATAGTCATTGAAACCTTCCTAGATCCCATCATGATGTTTATTTGTCATCCAACATGTTCAAGAGTTTACACCGGCTTAGATGAAGGTAAAAAACAAATATCAAGATTGATTCGAAACTTGCATGAACTCTAAGAAAATTTCAATTGTAGACATTCAATCCCCACTGCTTTTTGTGGTCCACTTGAGCACTGTATCTACCTCATATTTTAGCCCATGCCATAAAATTGTTTCATAAAATGGATGGACAAGGTAGATATGATATATATATCATGGTGAGGCCCACAAAACTTGGTGACATCAACACAGTGGCCACACACCACGCAATCTGTTTCAGTAATGGATTGCCTACCATAAAACACGGCACCAGAGGCCAGTAGGACAATGACGTGGCAAAGTTCTGTATGCCCCACTAGGATGTATGTGTTAGATCGGCACCGTTTATCCATTTTTCAAATTATATTAGGTCATAATCCAAAAAATGAGCATATCCAAAGCTCAAGTCGACCACACTACCAAAAAGGTGGGGATTGAACATCTACAACTGAAAACTTCTCAGGGCCATAAAAGTTTTGGATCAAGCTAACATTTTTTTCCCTTCATCTAGTTCTACCTTATAAACAGATTGGATAAACATCATGGTTGCCCTAGGAAGGTTTCAACAATGGGTGTCATTGCCCCACGGGTTTAGTTGTGTGGTCCACTTGAGTTTTGGATCTACCTCATTTTTCGTATTATATCGTGCAATGGTATAGAAAGTTAAATGGATTGTGTGGATAGATTGTGTGGATATAACAAATACATCAATGTGGAACCTACAAGACTTTGCCACATAAAATGGAGTTCATATGAAAGGGGCAAAGTCATCATTTCAAAAAATAAAATTAACGCAAAGCCATTTACCACATTCTAAACGCATAACTTACTGCTTTACGGGCATGAACTGTTAGATCTGTATTGTAGAATTGCCGAATCGTCTATACATCAATAATGGAGATTCAATCCTTTAATCTTAAAACATACCTGATTGGGAAAACATTCTCGATTCTTCGATATAGTTGATAGAAATCCTGATCTTCCGCACTTCACACCTTTAGGAGAACCTCTCAATGTCACTAAAATTTTATCTCTTCTGTTGGTGAGGTTCCAGGACATCTATTTATAGGAAAGATGGATAGAAGCTTACCCATCACACTTCTCCCATCTAGGGTCTCCATACCATAAGTTTTCATATCCGGCTTGATAACCTTGTATAGCAACACGACAAGAAAACTAACCTTTATCGGCGGTCAAAACCGTCGGCAAAGCCTTTGCCTGCGGTTAGCTAACAGTCAGTAAAGCCTCGGTCAGTAAAGGCTTTACCGGCAGTCATGTTCCCTTTACTGGCAATTGTGCTGGCCGCCACTGCATGTGGGCTTTACTGGTGGTTGTCCTAGCCGCCGCTTCATGTGGGATTTACCGACAGTATGTACAGTACGTTGTGGTATTTGAATTTTTGGATACAAAGGATATTTAAACTCAAATGCCTTGATTCATGTGGGACTGATTTAACTTTACTAAAACTTCAATTAGCATTTAGGCACATGGCTGCATTGAAGGGAGTGCATTTGGTGGCTCCAGAATCACAACTTAACGTACATGTACTTGCTCCTAATTCCATAAAATGATGGACCTTATCATTGACCGTTTTGGTTAAGGCCCACCTGATTTCACATTCCTCTTAGGAAGTAGATTGTGCCTAGTGATTGTTTTCGTAAAAAACAAATACATGCCTATGTGGCCCTTTCACACGCATCGAGCTGCCGCGAATAATATTTACAATAATAAATTGAACAGTTTCAAAAATAAATAAATAAAATCCATCGATCTATAGCTCCCATTCATCCATGCCTAAAACCTACAAAACAAAATAGTAAAAAGAAATTAATTGGTATCAGAGTTAGAGATTGGAATTCAACTCACTATTGCATCAAAATACATATTAAAGCAATCGAAAACTTACTTATCTTGTTCTTTGTGGCCCACCTGATCACGGAATCAACAGGGATGATGATAAAAATAGTGGACCTGATAATGGGCCACAAAAGGGAAAATTGAAAGAAAAAAACATCAATTTTTCCAAAAATAATACTACTTGCACTCTAACAATAGTTTATTTAATTATCATGATATTTACATTTTCAAGCAAGCGAAAAATTTAGGTGTCGTAACATCATTTATCCTTCAAAAAAAAAAAAAAGGGAAAAAAAAAAGAATAAAAAAGAAATGCAGAACTTGGCTACGTCTCCTAAAGATGACAATTCTATCAAATGTGATACATATTACTCACCAAGTCAGGATTATTTAATATAATTTCATTATATGATGACTTATCAGCACTGGTTCCCAAAATCACATGTAACTTGAGTTTTTATTTATTTACTTCTTTTTTTTATCAGAAAGGGTGGGACAATACATATAACTTCGTAGATTTGAAAAATTCGACAACCATACATACAGGTGGGCACCACTAAAAGAAATAGGTCTCGACTATCGAATAATCCATGCAAAAAATCAACAAACTTCACAACCGAGCCATATTGACAACCACAAAGTGGTGATTGAATATAAAGGAAGGAATTAAAAAGCTTAATGGATGAAAAATTATGTCTCCAATGAAAGGAAAAGGTTGGGCTTACATTCTTTTCTTGACGATAAATGAAAGCTAATTGTTTAGATTAAAATGGCGTTTAGGGCTCAAACATCCCTTCAGAGGATGCATCCAAATGGCCCCATAATTAGATTCAATAATCACCGAAACTACAATACTAATAACACCAAATTGTGATAACCATAAACCTCAACAATATCTTGAGAAAATCTAAATGGAACATAAGCAAATTCTGAAGAACATCATCAACGTTCAATTTCTTGAAATCAATTTCAGCAATTATAAAGAAATTATACTGTCGATTCAACCAAAAACTCAGAACTTAAGCCTTTAGAAGACTTACTAATCCCAAAGCAATGCAATTATAAGCTCAAGCAGACCAAAGGAAGATCATCAGCTGATTCTTATTGCTATCTTCAGCATAATTTTTCTATGGGCTCTCCATTTTCTCCAATGATTTGTAAAATACAGTTCTTAGAATTCTAATATGCGAATTGCCTTGCCAAAGATGGAAACTTTTAGATTTATGAAAGTTACCATTGGTCTGTCACTGAAATTTCTCCAAAAAGAAAAACAAAAAACAAAAAAAAAAAAAAAAAAAAAACCACAATAGTATATTTGTTGTTTTTTTAATCTGCTTGGGACAGGTTAAGGCTCAATAGCAAGTACACCTGAGTCAGCAACTGAATTCCATTACAAGTTGCCTAACCCAAACCCAACCTGAATTCCTTTGTATTCGACCCTAAACTGACGAAACCCAGGCCAGTATTGTTGCTGACCTAAAGTACAACGAGTATATTGTTTACAATACAGCTCAGGTTGGTAATTTTACATGAACTTCAACTCTGTTATTATTTGATGTCTATTACTAGATGTTGGAGTCGACATGAGTGTCAACGAGAGTCAATAGCATTTAAATATGATGGGAGGCTATCCAAAACCATAGTTCTAAAATTCAGTGACTCAACCCAAAACTCGGCCAATTCAACTTGACTCAGAAAGATTTTGAACTGGGTCACCATGAAACTCACTTGAGAGCTTGACTCGGTTGAGACTCAGCCAGACTCATTGCGTTAGCTTGCTGACTCAGTTGACTCGGCACGACTCGAACTGAGTCAATTGCCGCATGATTGCTTTTCATAATTAAGAAATAAACGTGTAGAGGGTGAGATTCAAACCCTTGCTTTTCTAAGAAAGTTAAGTGACTCTTTCACCAAGTCATGCACCTCATCTTTGAATGTCTATCAGCTTTTTGCATTCGTACTAATTTAAATAGGTGTTATTATTTAAATTCCTTATTTATTTATAGTTAAATATCGAGTCAAGTCACGAGTCAACCTAACCTTGACATTGAGTCAAGTCGATTTTTTAGGTTTTTGAACCATGTCCAACACATGTTCAGTAGTTGGATTTTAAATCCCAGTTTGATATATGTTTTGGATTCTTGCCCACCATTTTTAGTGTGTGAAAGATACATGCAATGACTCTGTGTACACAAAAGTTGTGTGATGCAGGACATGAAATTCAAATATAACGTGCAAGATTTTCAGGCTTTAAATCACACTAGTTCAGAACAATTACACAAAATGTCATATCCTACACAGAAGTTCAAGCATTCAATTAAAGGGAATCTATGCGGTTTCAGGCCTACACATGTTAGGGCTGGATCAATAAAAATTATAAACCAAATAATATTCAAAGGGAAGTAAATTCATCCAAACATGCACAGAAATATGTCCCCAATCCAAAGGATTCACAGGTTACAATTCCGAGAACCCTAGGGTTAGGGAAAAGGGCAAATAAATTGGAATTAATGCAATATATGGTTAAGGTTATGGAAAGTAAGCAAGAGAGGAATGAAAAGGAGGGAAAAACTGGACCTGACGACAGTCCACGCGTGCGGACAGCGGGCCAGACCTAACGCACATATGCAGGGGCCTGTCTGCACGTGCGAGGGGGCAACGAATCTGGAAGGCGACTCCTTGAGTCTGGTCGGCCAGGGGTGGACTCCAAAACCTCCAAATTTCAGCTTGATCTGATGCATGGCCTGGGCGTGGTGCTCCGTCGAAGTTTCGGCCCTCCTGCAGAGCCAGGTTCTGGAAATCTACTGTAGAGAGAAAAACGGCTGCAATAGAGGATGGATTTGAAGCGTAGATGGTTGTAGGAGAAGAGAAATATAGATGGTAGAAGGTGGGGGCGAATCTGAACAAGTGTGACTTCGCACCACGGTAGTAGCCCTTCGAAGAAGAGATGGTTTCACACCCAATTAGACTTTCACAACTCAGAGAGGAGCAAGAAAACGCAAAAAATTTATTCAATATTCAATAATCAAAAAGACTACAAGAAGCGCCTATTTATAATAAAATCATATACCCCAAAACTCGCGTCATGTGCTCAACCTATTACTTGAAGATAAAGTAATAAAAAATAATAACTAATCAAAGCAATCTAAACCGTTCATAATATTCCTAATAACAATAATAAGCAAAACTCAAAATACTAGATTAATTAGAATAGTGGGCCACGATCATGAAAACCCATGGTGGGATTCACATGACTATCGGGTCCACTCCAACGAACTAAAACGCAGTCCTCTAACTAAGAAGCCCTCCCTGGATGTCGTCTTCGATCCCGATCGATGGTAGGGCCCTCCTCCTCCTTGCGTAAGTACGCAGGGGGGGCGTGCGTGTGTGCGTGATGTCCCCATCAACTCTCCCCAGTTGTGAAGATTTCACCACTGCGAAATAAAACTCCTAAACCGCTCCAAGATGTCAGAATCAAGTCTCTGAAGCTCCTCCTCAGTGAGCCATGTATTGTCTAAAGTTAGGCATGACTTCCACTTAACCAGGTACTTCTAAAACCCGCCGTCTGACGTTTATACTATCTGATGATCCAGAATATCATTTATTTCTTCTCTAGGTGTGGGAAGGGTAGGTATAGGAGGTAGAGGCTGGGAAGAAGGGTCAAGAAGAGACCATGTATCAAGGGACAGGTCTGGGGAATCAGGATGGTTGGGCGAAGGGCCGGATAAAGTATCAATGGTTCCCTAAAAAGTAACTAGATCCTCCACATTAAATGTGGAACTAATTCTCAAGGAAGATGGAAGATCTACCACATTCGCATTGAAACTGTTTCGTTTTATAATTTTGAAAGGTCCAGCGCTACGCGCGTGTAATTTACGAACGCCCCCCTGAGGGTACCACTCGGGCCTAATGCGGACCATCATAGAGTCCCTTACATTGAATTCCTTAAAACTTTTATGCTGGTCTGCAGAAAATTTGTAATGTTCATTATTAGTAGTGATCTTTCACCTGATTTCTTAATGCAATGAATGAATTGATGCGTAAGGGATTCTGCACTCTGATAGCCTATGGGATAGTGACATAAAGACAAGATAGATAGGCTTCCTAGGCTTATAACCAGTAACGACTTCAAAAGGACTTAGACCTGTGGACCTATTTACAGAACTATTAAACGCAAACTTGGCTATAGGTAGTATGGTGTCCCACGTCCTGGTGTGCTCCCTCACTAAACATCTGAGCAAACTCCCTAGGCTCCTATTGACCACCTCAGTCTGACCATCGGTCTGAGGATGGTAGGCAGAAGAAAATTGGAGCCTAGCATTCATTATGTGTCATAATGTCTTTCAAAAGTAACTCATGAATCGCACGTCACGGTCAGACACTATATTTTTTGGTAACCCATGTAGTTTGACGACCTCAATAAAGAACAGTTTGACAACATGGGATGTGTCGGAGGTCTTAGAATAAGGAATGAAGTGGACCATTTTAGAAAAACGGTCCCACGACAACAAATATGGAATCGTGTTTCCGAATAGTCTTAGGGAGTCTAAGCACGAAGTCCATACTGATGTCCTGCCAAGGAATGAATGGAACTGGCAAAGGTGTGTATAATCCTGTATTTTGTTTTTTCTATTTTGCCAGTTGACAAGTACGACATTACCCTATAATTTTGGTCACGTCTCGCTTGAGACTTAACCAATGAAACCTATCCTCCAGTAGGGCAATAATCTTGTCTCAACCGAAATGACACGTGACCCCTCCCGAATGTAACTCTCAGACAAGAAAATCGCAAAGGGAGGTGCAATGTATGCACAAGCGGTCACTTGTAAACAAATATCTATCTAAAATCTACTACTTACTACTAGCTCCTGATGGACTCTCTAACAACGATGTGTACACAACTCCAAAATCTGAACACTCAGAATAATCTTATTTGATGCGCTCGAGGTCCGTGACTTTGACACTCATGTAATTGAGTAACACGACTCAACGACTCAACGCGTCAGTAGACTTATTCTCTACACCAGCCTTGTACTTCAGCACAAAAGTGTACTCTTGAAGGAATTGAACCCATTTGGCGTGCCTAGGGTTTAATTTCTTCTGAGAGTTCAAATATCTCAAGGCCTCGTGATCTGAGAATAAGATGAATTCTTGTGACAATAAGTAATGACACCAATGGCGCAGTGATTGCACTACCGCATAGAACTTTTTGTCATAGGTGGAATATTTTTATTTTGCTTCATTCAGTTTCTCACTAAACAAAGGCGAAGGTGTCCTTCCTGACTAAGTACTCCTCATATACTGACTCCTGACACGTCTCATGCGACTTCAAAAGCTTTTGAAAAATTCGAAAGTCGCGTGACTAGAGCTTCAATCATCTTAACTTTTATCTCCTTGAAGGCCTTCAAGGCTGCATTTGTCCATTGAAACTCTCCCTTTTTTATGCAATCTGTGATGGGAGCCATAATGGAACTGAAGCCTCAAATGAATCGCCAATAGAAGGTGACTAAGTCGTGAAAGCTGCGCACCTCATAAATATTATGGGGTTCAGGCCAATTGAGGATGGTCTTGACCTTCTCGGGATCCTCCAACACGCCCTCAGCTGACACAACAAAACCTAAGAAGATAATACTACTAGACAAAAATACACACTTTTTTAGGTTGGCATACAATTTCTCGGCTCTAAGGATCCCACAAACCTATCTCAAATGGTTGATGTATTGTTTCTTGGTCATGCTATAAATTAAGATATCATCAAAGTATACGACTAAGAACTTTCTCATAAAGGGCATCAACACTTGGGTCATCACACGCATGGAAGTGCTTATGGCGTTAGTCAGCCCAAAAGGCATAACTAGTCACTCGTATAGTTCATCCTTCATCTTGAAGGCCATCTTCTACTCATCACTAAGGCGTACACGGATTTGCTGATAACCACGTTTAAGGTCAGTTTTCGACAAGATAATAGCATTGGCTATCATATCCAACATGTCATCAAGACGCAGTATGGGAAACTGATACTTGACTGTGATTTTGTTGATGGCCCTACTATCAATACACATCCTCCATGTGCCATCCTTCTTAGGTATAAGAAGGGTGGGCACGACACACGATCTCATGCTCTCTCGAATGAAACCCTTCTCTAGGAGGTTGTCAATCTGTCTCTTCAACTCAGCGTGCTCCTTTGGCTTTATTCTATAATGCGGGAGGTTTGGTAGAGTTGCCCCAGGGAGTAAATCAATGGCATGCTGTATATCCCTCACAGGGGGAAGCTCATTCCGTAGATCCGCAAGAAAGACATCATGAAACTCATCCACTACTGGAATAGCCTCAGTGGGTAACTTTACACTAGCCTCTGGTGCACTCTCCCTAGCCACAAGGGCGTACACTATCGAATCTGACTCAGGCTCTTAATCAAAGTCCTTGGCATTTAGAATGTGGAGAGGTTTAGACTTGGACTTCAATTCATTTAATTCCTTTGAGCCGCTCACACCATTGTGTGGTGGACTCCTTTCCAGTCGTGTTCTTGGGTGGAAGTGGATTTAGCTTGACCTTCTTACCCTCAAACCAGAATGTACACACATTTGAACGACCAAATATGGTAACATCCATATCATAAAGCCAAAGTCTACCCAAAATGATATGGCCAACATCCATGGGAACAACATCACACCAGATTGTGTCTTTATATAATCCAAATTGAATAGGAACAAAACAGCAGTGCGAGACTGGAATAGAAGTTTCATCAACACAGGACACTCTATAGGGTTGAGGATGAGCTTCAAGCTTCAAGCCCAAACGGCTCACAGTGTTATTCGATGCCACGTTGGCACAACTATCACTATCCATGATCATCTTACATATCTTTTCTCCACATTTTGTATAAGTATAGAAGATCGTGTTGCGGCGCCAATCATCAGTGTTCTTGGCTTGAGCAAAGGCGCAACGCATAACTGCAAGGGTCGTAGACTCTTGCACTCCCTCTTCCTCATCACTAGGGGTTTCTACTGGCTCATATTCTTCCTCCTCACCGTCACTCTCTGGGGGCACTACTTCTACTTGCCTATCAATAAGGAGCACTCTGGTGCCCTTTCTCGTGCTGCACTAGTGGACAAAATGATCAAACCCCTGACACCTAAAACACCTAGTTACTCCACTTCTACGCAAGCTAGACCCGATAATCTCTTTACTCTTATCATCCTTAGGCCTGAACTGAGAACTGTTGGAAGGTTTGTTTTGGTATCCAGTGTTAGGTTTAGCCCTAGAAGGGTTGGCCTTATCGCTAGAATCGCGAAAGTCAAACCGCCTTCCCACAAATGCTTTGAGGTATTGCTCAATCTC
Source organism: Magnolia sinica (assembly GCF_029962835.1). Taxonomy (NCBI): domain Eukaryota; kingdom Viridiplantae; phylum Streptophyta; class Magnoliopsida; order Magnoliales; family Magnoliaceae; genus Magnolia; species Magnolia sinica. Next base: position 64,188,005 of record NC_080589.1, on the reverse strand, counting down.
CAACACTACTTGATACAACTATTCAATAGTGTTTATGTCTTTGGCGAGCAACTCTCCTAATGGCAAAACGAATGCCCATTTTAAATCGAGTAAGGGTGAGTATGGGGTCCTCATCAACCTCACAACGGGTCAAGTACTCTTCGAACTTTTCAATGTATTCAGCAACACTCATGAAATCCTGTTGAAGAGACTATCATTCTTCAATCAACCGTAAGCAATAAAAGAAAGGGAGGTACTTCTCCTTAAGAGTTTCTTTCACTTCTCCCCAATGGACTTTTGAGAGCTCCCTTGCTCTTTTTTTTCTTTCGCTCTACTGTAGTCCAAAACCTCTTTGCTTGGCCCACAAGCTTCATCTTTGCGAATCAAACTCTACAAGTATCTGACATGTCGTACCACCCAAAATAGTGGTCCATATCTGTCGGTCAGTCTAAAAAGGCTTTAGGGTCCAACTGGTCATAAAATGTAGGGGCATCTACTCTAACTCCCTTGAGGAGTTGCGCATCTGGGTCATATTGATCATGATGTCCCTCGCGGGGTGGGTGTACAGGTGTGCGCCTATGAACAATTCTTTGGTCACCTCCATTCCTTAGTCTAATCTCCTGATCACCTGCCTGAGATTGGACATCTTTCCCAATGGTAGAGTTTGCCTGGGCGGAGGTCTCTAGTTGAGTAACGCACACATTAAACTACTTAAAGCGTTGGTCCATACGTTGTTCCAAGAGCTTAACCAAAGACTCAAACTGCTGGGTTAGCTTGTTCATTGACTCTTACAATTGTTTCATGTTTAGTGTAGGGTGCAAGCCAAAACCACAACTCGTATGTGTGGGTATACAACTACTAACTCAACTTAAGGACCTTCTACTACGACTATATGTGCTTAAATGAGACTAAATGCTCCTATGGGACTCTATATGGGTAAAACGACACAATACTACTCAATTTTCAGCAACCTATCTGCCCAAAAAAGCTGTCAACAAAAAATCCAACAAAGAGTTATTGGAGATTTTCTGATAGCAGAAAATTCGGCACCCTATATTAGGAATTATAGACCTCTAAATAGCTCTATATGATGATACTTGATGCATAATGGACACAAATAAACTAAACCCTTAACATGCAATGCATTCCCCTATAAAAACATTATGCTCTGATATGAAATTTGATGCAGGACATAAAATTCAGATATGACATGCAAGATTTTCAGGCTTTAGATCACACTAGTTCAGAACAATTACACAAAATGCCATATCCCACACAGAAGTCCAAGCATTCAATCAAGGGGAATCTATGCGGGTCCAGGCCTATACATGTTAGGGCTGGATAAATAAAAATTATGGACCAAACAAAAATCAAAAGGAAGTAAATTCATCCACGCATGCACAAAAATATGTCCCCAATCCAAGGGATTCACAGGTTACAATTCGGAGAACCCTAGGGTTAGGAAAAAGGGCAAATAAATTAGAATTAATGCAATCCAGGGTTAGGGTTATGAAAAGTAAGTAAGAGAGGAATGAAAATGGGAAAAAACTGGACCTGACGACAGTCCACGCGTGTGGACAATGGACCAGACCTGACGCACGTGCGCAGGGGCCTATCCGCACGTGCGTGGGGGCCACGAATTTGGAAGGCGACTCCTTGAGTCTGGTCGGATAGGGGTGAACTCCAACACTCCCAAATTTCAACTTGATCTGATGCACGGCTTAAGCGTGGTGCTCCGCCGAAGTTTCAGCCTTCCTATAGGGCCAGATTCTGGAAATCTGCTGTAGAGGGAAAAATGGTCGCAATAGATAATGGATTTAAAGCATAAATGATTGTAGGAAAAGAGAAATATGGATGGCAGAAGGTGAGGGTGAATCGGAACGAGTGTGGCTTCGCACCACGGTAGTAGCCCTTCGAAGAAAGAGGGGTTTCGCACCCAATTAGGCTTTCACAACTCAAAGAGGAGCAGGAAAACCCATAAATTTTATTTAATCTTCAATAATTAAAAAGACTACAAGAGGTGTCTATTTATAATAAAACCTTATACCCCAAAACTCGTGTCATGTGTGCAACCTATTACATGAAGACGAAGTAATAAAAAATAACAACTAATCAAAATATTCTAAATCATTCATGATATTCCTAATAACAATAATAACTAAAACTCAAAATACCAGATTAATTAGAATAGTGGGTCACGATCATGAAAATTCATGGTGGGATTCATATGACTATCGGGTCCACTCTAACGAACCAAAACGTAGTCCTCTAACTAGGATGCCCTCCCTGGACTCATCATCGATTCAGATCGATGGTGAGGCCCTCCTCCTCTTTGTGTACGTGTGTAGGGGGGCATGCGCGTGCGCATGATGTCCCCATCATTGCACCCTTAAAACTACAGCTACTCTTAAAAGTCACTTGATATACATTGATACACTATCCTCTAAAACTTAGAGCTTTTAGAGCAAGTAATTGTTTGTCATGATATTAGAGCAGAATGTCCCGAGTTCAAATCCTAAGAGCCTCAATGTTATATTCTCAACCTTCTCTAGTACGTTTCTTGGCGGAGCTGCACCCCGCATGTGCAGGAAAGTGTTAAAATCCATTGATATACATTGATATGACCATCCCCTGACTGTTTGAACTTTTAGAGAAAGTGGTTGTTTGGCAACAGCTACTACCATCACTGCCATCAGTACTGCAATTTTCCTCATGTGCCTGACACCAGTAGGGTGTATTTTGTTTTATCGTATGAATGATTTTCTAATTGTGAGTCAGTCACAATGGATTTTGTTGCAACTTAACAACCTTCCAATGTTGATCAAATGACTGCTTGGTTTGGAACTACCAGTTGATCACTGAGTGGTTTTGAGAACTGTCATGGCCTTTGCATCTAAAAGCCATTAGACCGTTGTAATGTCTGAATAATCTTATAGACCCTCCAATCTTACTAGTGGCAATCAAAACATGTTCTCATTTTAATATATGCTTCATAGAATATTGTCCATGCTGCATGATCATGAAACATTCGCCAATCTACCATTTAAAAGCTGACCCCAAATTGCTGGGAAAAATTCTAACACGATGAAGATGGTGAACCTTCAAATCCTTGAATTGCGTTTTCTTTTTTACTAAGATTATCATGATGACCAACCTTCTAATCTTTAGATTGTGGATCCTTTTCTTTCCTTTTTTTGCAGGTCAAGATGCAATTCTTGCGCAAGGTGAGGTTTCATCACAAGCAGCAATGAAGACGAAAACTATTTTCATCTACATAGGTAATACTTGGTGATGTTACCTATATCAATAATACTTGGTGAAATGTAAAAAATTCCAAATATCGCCGATATTTTCAATAATACAGTAATACTTGGTGATATTATCTATATCAATAATGCTTTGAAAAGAATCTCTTATGAAAGTTTCTTGGTATCGGTGTTACTATTGATAATATCCTCAAAGCCAGGGAAACATCAGTAAATAATTGAAAATTGACGAAAGATTTTAGAAAACCTACAAATATATATTGTTTTGGGTTTTTTTTGTTCTTTTGAAAAAAAATTTCCTAAGGTGATTTCAATCACTCTCAATTATTATTGAATCAAAGTTTGGATTTGGGGAGAAATCTCGACTCAAAATGAAGACAGGCAAAAATCTATATGAACTTAATTTTATTTTATTTTTTCAAATGTTAGTGTGGATTGCAATGGAAATGCATGTCTGTGCATGATTCTCACACACAAATATAGATTTGTGGTTGAAAAAAAAATAACATTTAAGTGAAAAAAGAAAGAAATTTGACAAATTCTAATTTTTTTCATTTTTATATTGAAAAACATGTGTTCTTCCCTCTTAATTAATATGAAATTTTTTATATATTATTAAGTGTTAGTGAATCTATTGATTGGTTACAAATTTTATATATTTGTTTTATATTGATTTTTCGACAAAATATGGTTAGACCTCTATAAAATGGAAACTTATTGTATATAGTTGCTTTTTGCAAAATTCCAATTCCTACATGTATAAAGATGTGTCTTTTAATATCTCCTAAAGTTTGATTGAAAATTTTTGCCTTAGATAATGATATTTCTAATATTGACAAAACCGATACATTTTTCCTTATCTCCACATGTAACAATACTAATGCTCTATACATTGCCTACAAGTCTATCTTTCATGCGAGTGTCAGTGTAGGGCCTCTAAGCCTTATAAAAGATGGGCCACACCACAAAGGTCACCAATGGTGAGAATCAGGATGGTCCATTCATTGGTGGGCTAAGGTGTTATGGTCCAGACCATTGGGTGAGCTAGGTCGTAAAGGTCAGCAGATAATCCCATGATCTAGCATCAGGCTTGAACATGGGAGGGTTACTGGCTTTGATATCATATATTGATGAGGTGGTTCAATCATATTCATTCTCATAACACATCCGTACTTTCGAGTACACTTGGACGGCCACGGATATAGGTCGGCAAGTGGAGTGGGCCAGGGCCTAGCCTGGATCCATAGGATCTCTTGAGGCCTAGGATTGGAAATGTGGCTATGGTTAAGACCCGATGACTAACTGGACTGGATCGGATCGGAGCAATCTGCACGCATGCAGAACAAGTTGGGCCCATTGGTTGGACATGGGCCTTTATTTTAAGGACTGATCGTAATTGAATGGATTTTTGGGTTGTATCTATTTAAAGGCCCAACCAGTGGGCCTGGACCAGCCAAGCGCTTGTACTGAATATTGGGTTCATGGGCCTGGACTGGTCCACGTTTTTAATCATGGTGCATGGGCTGTGCTTTGAGCACCGGCTCAGGTTTTAGCTCATAGGCTGGGTTTTGAGATTTCTTGATGGACAGCGGGCGTAAACCCCATGCCACACGGTGGGCCCACATCCGTTGAAACAGATGGACGGTGAGGGTAAACCCGTGCAGCACGGTGAGCCCACATTTGACAAAGCAGATGGGAGGGTATGAATATAAAGGACGCGGATTGTGTCCTACCCCCAACCGTCTCCAGCTGGGAACGGGCAGCAGCTTTGAGTGGCCACCGTGATGTGTGGGTCTTATCCACACCGTCCATCCATTTTTATTTTTTGGTATCATTTTAGGATATAAACCCAAAAATGAGGCAGATTTAAGGCTCAAGTGGACTACACAATGGGGATTAAATTCTTGCCGTTGAAATCTTCTTGGGGGCTGCAGAAGTTTTGGATGGAGCTGATATTTGTGTTTTATATTCATCCAGAAGTTGGATGGCAAATAAACATCACAGTGGACCTTAGAAAGTTTCAACGGTGAGAATAACTATCACCGCTGCTTCCTGTGGTGTGGTCCGCTTGAGCCTTTGATCTGCCTCATTTTTGAGCTTATCCCCTAAAATGATAGGAAAAAATGGATGGAAGTGTGGATAACCATACATCACGGTGGCCGCTCAAAGCTGCTGCCCGTTCCCAGTTGGGGGTAATCAGCGTCCAAATATAAAACCGTGTGGCCCATGCTTTATCTTAACTGCACCGTGATTGCACCTTGCCGATTGTCAGGTTACACATTAGTGGGTTTTGCCAGCATGGGGCCCAACTTAATGTGTGTGTGTTGTATATCCACGCCGTTCATCAGTTTTTTCAGCTCATTTTAGGGCACCATCCTCTAAATGAAGCAAACCCAAATCTCAAGTGGATCACATAGTAGGGATTGAATGCACCATTAACAACTTCTTTGGGGCCATAGAAGTCTTGAATCAAGCTCATATTTGTGTTTTCCCTTGATGGACGTCTTTGTGACCTTATCAACAGGTTGGATGGCAAATAAACATTGTGATAGCCCTAGGAAGGTTTTAATGGTGAGCATTCAATTACCACTGTTTGCTATGGTGTGGCTCACTTGATATTTGGATTGCTTCATCTTTCTTTTTTTTTATCATACTCTAAATGGGCTGTAAAAAATAAATAAATAAAGGAGATTTGACTCTATAGGATCTCGGTCCAATCCCATGGGAGTGGATTAGGTGTCACCCGGGTAACACGCTAGTGGGTATTGCCCTGGGGCCCACCGTGATATATGTGTTGTATATCCATGCCGTCCATCAGTTTTTCTATCTCATTTTAAGCAATGATCACAAAAATGAAGCAGATCCAAATCTCAAGTGGACCACACAGTGAGGATTGAATGCCTACTGTTAAAAACTTCCTGAGGGCCACATTTTTTTATCACGTGGCCCACTTTCATTTTTTTTTAAAGTACATTTATCATCAATTTGCATTATCAAATTGATGTTAATTGTGGGTGCCTGACCAAATTTAAGAATTCAGCTGCTACTTGAAATATGCCAAACACAACATGCAGATGCACATGTATGTAACTACAGATGAATAACCCCAACTTCATTGCATTTTTCTGTTTCTTGTTCTTTTTTTTGGTGTTTTCTTCCAATTCGCTTACCATCAAGTTTCTCCAATTTGAAAACTGATGGGAACCTTTGCATCTTCAGCTTTCGTGGGGTTGCAGTAACTCATACCGGATTCTGAAGCCATCATCCTGTTGCATCTCCTTTAGTTGCACTATGCCTTTTCAGAGTAAAAGAGGAGACTTGACTTTAAACATATAGAAATTTGGCCTAAAACCATCGAATCCAACGCCTGACTAGTGGAAATTTCGCAGCACCCACTAAAAAAATATGAGAAAGGACTCTAACCGTAGAATATGGGACCAAAACCACCCAGTCCCAGGCCCACTCTGGTGGAAAACTCACAGCACTCACATAATAAAAATAAAAAAGAAGACTTAAGACTCTAAGTAAAATATAGGTCCAAAACCATCTAGTCCAGGGCCCCACTCCATGGACCATCGCAGATGTAACTTGCATGTAACCCAGGGTTACAGGCATCCTCTGTGTAACCTTAAGCTCCGTTGGGTCACCATGATGTCTGTTTTATATCCAATCCATTCATTGTGCCAGCCCATTTAGGGTGTGATGCTAAAAATCAAGGAGATTTGAAAAGTCAAGTGAGCCACACCACAGGGATCAAGTGCCCATGTGGTGTGGGTGGGTCGGTGAGTGTGTGGGTTAAAAAAAAGTGAGCCACACCACAGGAATTAGTGGGTATAGAAACACCCATGTTGAAACTTTCCTAAAGTCTGCTTGATGATTATGTGCCATCCAACCTCTTCATATGATGATTCTGATGCGGATGAAGGGAAACACCAATATCCGCCTGATCCAAAACTTCTGTGGCCTCCCAAGAAGGTTTTGATGGTGGTTTAACTCATGTCTCATCATTACCTCACCCATTAATACAACACCAACTTTGTTTGATTCCAAATTCAGAGCAATGCCTATCATACCATCTTCAAATTCTACTAATTCCCCTGCCATTACTTCATCAAAACTATAAATACGAGCAATGCCATCACCTACTTCAAGTAGGGTGCTGGTATTCACAATCATGACTTCTCTATTATATTGTTCAATACGTTCACAGATAATATTACTAATTTCATTGGCCCAAATGGTTAACATGAGTGTCTCTTAATTCTTTTTCGAAAACAAAGGGAGTTAAAAAAATAATGCCTACAGTAAAAGGGCTAATCAGTTATTTCTTTCATGGCCTGAGCATACCAATATTAGTTATATGCCATCCAACCTCTTCGTAAGCTGATTCTGATGCTGATGCGGATGAAGGGAAACACCAATATCTGCAAACTTCCATGGCTCCCCAAGAAGGTTTTGATGGTGGTTGTTCAATCACCACTGTTTCTTGAGCAGTGGCCCATTTGAGAATTGAATCTACCTGAATTTTGAAAGAACATCCTAAATTGAGCAAATCGCAATGGATTAACAGAGTGGATATAAATCAGACATCACAGTGGGCCTCATAGAGCTTACGGTAAGAGTGGATTTATGTAATCTGGGATCATGGGCAATCACATTAGATACAACTTTCCTTTGACCCAGCATAAAGGGAGCCCCCTAGGGAGAAGCACTGTGGGGCCCACTGCAATGTCCTTGAAAATTCCACTCTGTGCATTGATTTTGCCAGATCATGTTAGAACAATAGCCCGACATAAGGCAGATCCAAAACTCAAGTGAAATACACAATAGGAAACAGTCCTAACATGAACTAGAAAAACTGAAGGATGAAGTGTATGTCACACCTACATCATGGCAGACCCCATATAGCCACCGCCTACTCGAACATCCCTCAGGAAAGGTGCACAGGCAATTTACATCCATTCACATCTGAAATTAAGAGCAACCCAAAAAAAAAAAAAAGTGATTGAATACCATCGCTGAAACTTTCTTGGGGGCTAGGAAGTTTTGAATCTGATATTTGTATTTTCCGTTCTTCGATGTAAGAATCACCTTATGAACATGTTAAATAGCATATAAGCATCAAGGTGAACTGCAGTAAGGTATCGACAATCGGCCTTTCCATCTCCACTATTTCTTGTGATGCGGCCCACTTGAGGTTTGGATCACCCTCATGTTTGGGTTTATCTCTAAAAATGAGCTGGCTAAACGGATGGAAAGTGTCCTATAACACAAACATCAAGGCAGCACCATCTAAGGTAGGGTCCACAAATTGGTGCAGTCTAAATCATGTTTGTACATTTGTACAAGAAGTCATACTTTTCATGACTCAAAAGTCAATGATGATTGAGCAATCCTAGCTACCCTTTCACCTGCCCATAAATGGACACCAAATAAAAGACAATAATGTCCACATTTTTCTTCTTCTTTTTTGGACTTTATATAATTCATAGTTTAATTGAGAGGAGTCGAGTCCAACCAGTTGGGCCAAAAGTTACATCCATCTAGCGGATAACTTTCAACCTATCATGTGTGTGGCATCCAAGCTGTCCAGTTGGTGGGCCGCATCATAAAGATCACCTTGTCTGAAATCATCCTTAACTGGATCAGGTGGGCCAAACCATATAAAAATTTATAACCGTTGAGAGAAAAAAATAAATAAATAAAAATAAATTTGATGAGTAGACTGGGCTTCGTATCAATCTATTAGACATGCCATGTTAGAAGATAGTAACTTCAACCTTCTACTATAAATACCCATCCATTGTAAGTTTGTAACAGACCATAAGCAACAGCAGCCATGGCCATACAGAAATCTCTCCCCCTCGCTTTTCTGCTCATTTTGCCAGCCTTTCTTCCTTCCCATGCAATATCAGCACCATCACCAGCACTCCCAGAAGTAGAGGCTCTCATGAAATGGAAAGCCAGCCTCTTGTCAGCACAAGCTCTCCATTCATGGTCGCTTCCTACTGCTAATGCTACCACCAACACAATCTCCCCATGCAAATGGATTGGGATCTCATGCAATGGTTTTGGAAGCATAACAGGGATAAGCTTACCAAGTGCAGGCTTGCAAGGTAAGCTTGATAACTTGAGCTTCCCATCATTTCCAAACCTCATTCGTCTCAATCTCCATGGAAACACCCTCACTGGAACCATCCCAGCCCATGTTGGCGCTCTTTACAAACTCACGTCTCTCGATCTGTCTGCAAATAATCTTTCTGGCATTTTACCTCTTTCAATGGCTAATCTTAGTCACATTTCAGAGCTCGACATCTCATCTAATGAAATAAGAGGCGAAATAGCTCCAATTTTTTTCACCAATTGGACCAAACTCATCTCCCTTCAGTTAGCGAACAATCAACTCACTGGAAACATTCCATCTCAAATCAGCTTGCTTACAAATCTCCAAATCTTGGGCCTCTGGGGAAATAAAATAAGTGGATCAATACCTCTAGAAATAGGGAATCTTATGAATTTGAATGTGATAGACTTGTCCAGTAACCATCTGGATGGTTTCCTCCCTTCCGCTTTAGGGAACTTGTCCATGCTCACAATTTTGAATTTATATGAAAATCAGATTTCAGGCACAATTCCTGCAGAATTAGGGAATCTAAAGAGTCTGGTTCTGCTAGAATTGTACCAAAACAATCTGACAGGTCCGGTCCCTCCTGCTTTAGGTAATTTGAGCAACCTTACAATTTTGTATCTCTACTTCAACCAAATTTCTGGTTCGATTCCTCCAGAAATAGGGAATCTGGTTAATCTCAAGCATCTTGACATGACCTATAACCTTCTAACAGGTTCTATCCCTTCCACTTTTGGGAACTTGACAAAGCTAACGGTCCTCCAATTCGCTGACAATCAAATTTCTGGTTCTATTCCTTCAGAATTTGGGAATCTGGTTAATCTCATGAGGCTTGACATGTCTGAAAACATTCTAACAGGTTCCATCCCTTCCACTTTTGGGAACTTGACCATGCTAACAATTTTTTATTCTTACAAAAATCAAATTTCAGGCCCAATTCCTGCAGAATTAGGGAATCTCAAGAATTTGGCTGAGATGTCATTGTTGCAGAACAATCTTAGTGGTCCAATCCCTCCTGCTTATGGTAATTTGACCATGCTCAGAATTTTCTCTTTATACAAAAATCAGATTTCAGGCACAATTCCTACAGAATTAGGGAATCTGTTTAATCTCATAAGGCTTGATCTATCCGACAACCTTCTAACTGGTTCTATCCCTTCCACTTTAGGAAACTTGTCCAAGCTTACTTTATTATCCCTCTTTTACTGTCAATTATCTGGTTCCTTGCCTCAAGAAATTACAAACATGACAAATCTTGATAAACTCTACTTGAATGGCAACAATTTCTCGGGCCATTTACCTCAGTTATGCCACAGTGGATCTCTTAAAAACTTCAGTGCAACGAACAACCATTTCACTGGTGAAATCCCAAGAAGCTTAAGAAATTGCACTAGCTTAACAAGAGTGCGACTCAACGGAAACCAACTTGCTGCAAATGTATCGGAAGCCTTTGGTGTTTACCCACATCTCACATACATGGATGTCAGCGACAACATGTTGTTTGGTGAACTCTCATCGAACTGGGGAGAAAGCCAAAACTTGACAAACCTACGATTCTCCGGGAACATGATCACCGGTAGAATTCCTCCGGAGATTGGGCAGTTGACGCAGCTAGGAGTGCTTGGTCTTTCTTCCAACCATCTAGTAGGACAGATTCCAAAGGAATTTGGGAGGTTGACTTCTTTGTTCAACTTGACTCTAAATGATAACCAGCTTTCTGGTCAGGTACCACAAGAGATTGGAAACCTATCCAATTTGGAGGTTCTTGACTTGTCGATGAATCACCTAAGTGGTCCAATACCACCTCATTTAGGGGATTGCTCCAAACTCCTATATCTGAAATTGAGCAAAAATTTTTTGAATGGAAGCATTCCTTTTCAGATTGGTAACATGGTATACCTACAGATCTTACTAGATCTAAGTCACAACTCCCTGAGTGGAGAGATATCACCACAACTTGGGCGGTTGATTAGGCTCGAAAAGTTTAACCTCTCCCACAACATGCTGTCAGGCTCCATTCCGCCATCTTTTGAAGGCATGTTGAGCTTGCAATCCATTGATTTTTCGTACAATGCTTTGAAAGGTCCTCTTCCCAACAGCAAAGCCTTTCAGAAGGCTCCTACAGAGGCATTCATAAAAAATAAAGGCTTATGTGGTGAAGTGCAAAGTTTGCGACCTTGCAATACCTCTCCAGTAAGTCGTGGCGATGGGAGGAAAGGCCAAAGAGTTGTCATCCTCATTGTTGTTCCTCTCTTGGTAGCCTTGTTTCTTTTATCTGTAATCATCGGTATTTCTTCCATTTATTACCGAAGAAGAAAAAATATAGAAACAAGGATTCTTGAAAGGAGCAGAAGAAATCCATTTTCAATATGGAATTATGATGGGATTGCCGTGTTTGAAGACATCGTAGAAGCAACAGAGGGTTTTGATGACAAATATTGCATTGGAACTGGAGGGTACGGGAAAGTTTACAAAGCAAATCTACCAACGGGCCAGGTAGTAGCTGTGAAGAAACTTCACCCACTCGAAGGTGGGGATCAATCTGATCAAAGAAGTTTTAGAAATGAGATAACGGCATTAACAGATATTCGTCATCGCAACATTGTGAAGCTTTATGGCTTCTGTTCCAATGCTCGATGCTCATTTCTAGTTTATGAGTACATGGAAAGGGGAAGCTTGGCTAGCATCCTAAGCAACAACGAAGGAGCTGCACAATTGAACTGGACTGTAAGGGTGAAGGTTATTAAAGGTGTGGCCCATGCTTTATCTTATATGCACCATGATTGTACCCTGCCGATCGTCCATCGAGATCTATCAAGCAGCAACATTCTATTGAATTCAAAACTTGAAGCTAGTGTCTCTGACTTTGGCACTGCACGATTGCTGATACCCGATTCATCCAATTGGACTACACTTGCAGGCACCTACGGATACATTGCTCCAGGTTAGTTTCTAAGTAAATTCTCCATGCTTTAATAGTTATATTAGCAATTGGTCTTAATTTTCTTTAGCTTTCCTATTTTCTGCTGGCAATTATATAAAGTTAGTACATTAGTTACCATACTTCTTTCCAATGTGCAATCTAGGATGACTGGAATATGAGAAAATTTGTATTTGAAAATTTTCCCATTTCCCTAAGGCCTTGCAAAGAAGCCTATGAGGGACTGTGTTGTTCCAATTCCCAAAACTTTATAAATCTGGATCCTCTGCTTGCCCCAAACAGGAAAAACCTGTTTATTGCAATGTGATTGGGCCACATTATCAAAGACAGCATTGAATGCAGCAGTGCTGACAACGTCAGTGATGATCTGGACCGATCACAATGCAGGAAAACAGGAAAAATCTGTTTGTGGCAAGCAGAAGATCCGAATTCAAACTTTATTTGGCTAAAAATCATGAAGCATTCATGAACATTTAAAGCTAATACGACCGAGAAATTGAAGATAAGCGTAAGAATGTTTTTCCTTTTCCTCACTTGAGGTCCCTCATTGTTACATCATACACATGAGGGAGATGAGTAGTGATATCAACGAGCCGGTTATCACCGGGTCAAGCGCTGTCCAAGCGCGGCCCGCACTGTTCAACGTAGGACCAAACTCGGCCCGAGCCCGTGATGGATTAAAATAGCCCAGCCCTAGCCCAGCTCGAAATGCTTATACAGAACCCAAGCCCGAACTAATGATGAGAGACGAAAGGAGAGAAGAAACTAGGGTTTTACCGAACAGAAGTGGATGGTGTTGGATTAGACTGCCATCGCCTTTACCGTTTGCAGAGGGTATCAAAAAACCCCTTCGCGATTAGAAACAGGGCAGCCAGGTGAGATTGTTTCCCTGCTTTCTATGAACTGTGGGATGATCGGACGGTCGAGATGAGGCTCCGTTTGACGCGGATTGCCAGGGAAGCTTTTCGCAAGCTAAGTAGGGCCACCGTAATTGGAGAATGGATTGGCTACTCCCGCTGCCACTAGCCAATGGCTAGTGGTCGGCGCTCTGTGGGCCCCACCATGATATATGTGTTTCATCCGTGCCGTCCATATATTTTTCTAGATCATTTTTTGATATGAGAATAAAAAACGAGATATATCACAATATCAAGTGGACCACATTACAGGAAACAGTGTTGATTGAACGTCAACCATTAAAAACTTTCTGGGGTCCATGAAAGTTTTGTATCAAGCCGACCTTTGTTTTTCCCCTCATCTAGGTCTGTATGACCTAATCAACAGATTGGATGTCAAATAAACATTACAGTGGGCCTTAGGAGGATTTTAATGGTGGATATCCAATCAATATTGTTTTCCTTTGGTGTGGTCCACCTGAGATTTATGTCCCTCTCATTTTTTGCATCAAGCCCTGAAATGATCCGTAAAAATGGATGAACGGCATGGATAAAAGACATACTTCATAGTGGGGCCGCAGAGGACCGAACACTAGCCACGGATGCCACTTCTAGGGCTGGAGAAGGGCGGCCATGTCAGTGGATCTGTGGGGCCTATCTTGATGTATATGCTTTATCCACACCGTCCATCCACTTTTCCATATCATTTGGGGGTATAAGATAAAAAAGTAGGTAGATATAATATTAAAGTGGGCCACACTTTAAGGAATATCGAAAATTGGGCACCTACCATTGAAAATTTCTTAGGGTCATAGAAAGCCCTGATCAAGCTGATATTTGTCCAGGTCCGTGTGACCTTATAAAGAGATTATATGGGAAATAATCACATTAGACCGTAGGAAGGTATCACCAATAGTTATTCAATTTAAGTTGGTTTTCACCGTGTGGTCCACTTGAGCTTTATATGTGCCTCATTTTTGGGCTCATGGTCTAGAATGATTTGAAAAAGTTCATGGACGGGGGATAAAGAAGTTCCACATATTAAAAGTTTGATTTTATATAACGCAAACTATACAAGGGAAAAAAAAAAATCTCCATAGCAACTTAAGGAGGGGTGATTTTAGGAACAAAAAATTTTTTAATAGAAGAATTCATGAAGTACATTCCATCTTCACCATTAAGCCAGACCCTGTTACCGGAAATATCAATGAAAAATCACGTAGCACTTTCCCAATTTAGCATTAACAAACAATACTTAACACAGCATTTTTTTTTTCATTTTCGCATTAAGTAATAATTTTCAGAGTTAACAAACAGACCCTAACTGTGATTCACATTTACCCAACTACCTTAACCACATGTTATCAACTAATAAATTTGTGGTGCAGACTATTTTTAACTGCCCATTTGTTGGACACTAATTTGATGGATAGAATCCTCTTAAGTATAATTTTTGGGATATGCTTCATCTACAATATGGCCATATGGTCTGGATTAATTAACATGCATACCAAGTGTGGATGGATGAATTATCACCATTTAAGAATAATTGAAAAAGCTCATTGCTTCTAGCTCATACAAGTACATGCGTAAATAATACATCAAGAAATGTGATATTCTATGGTCAATATTTTAAATATCAATGATATTGGCCGATATATCCATGCACCCGTGTGATATAAAACACACAGGTAGGTAGTGCCGATATATCCCGCACGCTCAATCAAGTGAGTATTTTCAAATTTCAATTCGTGTTTTTATTCTTTTTTGAAATTATGTTGAATCAGTGTAAAATGATTTCAAATTAATTGGTTTTTTATGTTTTGCATGAAAAATTATAGAGTTTGAACTTTGATTTCGATATTAATTGGTTTTTCATGTTCTCTATGTTTTTTTCAAAAATTTCCTTCAACCAGCTATCAATTGAGACTAATTTTAAAATATTTAGGAATATTTGATGAAATGATCATCACATACATCTAATTTCGAAATTTAAGTGTAAGTCATCTGATTTGGAAAAAAATTGAGAAAAAAATTAAAAAATTTCAATTTCTCTCAAATTACTTGCAATGTTGCACTCCAAACATGAAATCAAGCATGTATAAGGGCTGATCTTTTGATTTGATAAGTCCTTGTCAATTTTCAAAAAATAAAAATCATTTTTAATTAAAATTTATTAAAATATTAATCTTTTTAAAAAATTTTCTTCAAATAGCTATGAATTGAGACTAATTTCGAAGTATGTAGGATTATTTGATGAAATAATCATCACATTCACTCTAAATAGTATGCATTCAATTTGAATATAGTTATATTGGTTTAGTCAAACAATGCATGGCTTAGGATTCTTTATAAAGAAAATATATTATGTGTACTTTTTTGAGATGTTATGATTTAAAAGTTTGTGTTAAGGTCTTTTTTAACAATTCCTAGAGTTTCAGTGAAAAAATCAATCATTTTTCTAATATTTTCTTAGGTTTCTCAAAAAGTGCAATAAATTACCCAATGCTAACAATATATTCCGTGTGATAACCAACATGTATTTGTATCCCAAGGATGCGATACATAATGCAATACCGATATTTCGAACACTGCCTATAGTGCTCTTCCAAGAGATCCATGAGGATGGTTGGGTTTTCTCCATTGTACAAGGATCTCACAACTCTATGATCCAAACCGTCAATCTAATGTTCCACACAGTGATTGCCCTTCCGTGATTGGAAAATCCTAGCCATTGAATCTATGATCTTTCTTGTTGCATGTGCACAATTGCTTCTTTTTTCTTGAACATAGGTGATGCCCGCCAAAATGGTTAGGATTTCCAATTAGGCGAATTACTGATGCATGAGCAATCCAAATTAGGATCCAGTATATCAATAGTTTGGATCTTGGAGCTATGGACCCAATAGTACAAAGTTAAAACCTGAGTAGAATATCATAAAAACTATTAGGTGGCACATGTTTGTTGGTTATTTCCCTTGCTTCCCATACTTTTTTGAGAAATTTGGTTTGTCGGTCCAGAACACCAATACAAGTAATTTAGCTGATCCATTCTAATATTAGGAAATGATGCCTGTGCCTATATGTGCATCAATACACTCTGGTTCACACATGCCAACTTCTCATGCGTTTGGGACATTTGAGGCGTACATAAAGATAGGCTCAGCCATGCAGATGACCAGACAAAATGATTAAGCTGGTCCCCTTATTAATGTGGCTGATGAGTGGACCATCCAACTTTTTAGTAAGATCATTCGAAAGTTTGGCCCATCTTATGCATGTCCCAGATGTACCACACACATCTCAATTGGCATATGCAAAGTTAGTAAGCACAAAAACATGGAAGATATGAAACTTAAGAAACTCAGGTGAGTTTTGATATATGATTAAGAGTTTAGGTATTGTTGATTAATTAACAAAGAGAAAAATAAACATTATTTATTCAACTATCTTCTTTCATGCAGAGCTTGCATATACAATGAGGGTGACTGAAAAATGTGACGTATATAGCTTTGGTGTTGTAGCACTTGAAGTGACTATGGGAAGGCATCCTGGAGAGCTCATCTCTTCTTTATCATCACCAAGTAGTCAAGATACACTGCTAAAGGATATTTTGGACCAACGTCTCTTGAATCCGATGGCTGAGGTTGCACAGGAAGTTGCATTTGTTGTGTCCATTGCACTTGCATGCATTCAGTCAGATCCAGACTCTCGACCAACCATGCAAAACGTGGCTCAGGAGCTATCTGCTGGTGGGCCTTATTTCTCTCTAGAGCCATTCCATGCACTTACATTATGTCAACTGATGGATCACAAAGTATGATTGGGTGGATGAAAATCATCAAGGTTGTGGGCATATGGTGGAAAGAACTTCATTACCATGTATATAAAAGTCATCAAGCATAGATAGTGTTTTTCTTGATATGATATGTATACAGTTTCAGTGTGTGGAATCGACATTTATCTAGAATATAGACTTCTAGGATTGTTGATCAAAATCCAAATGTAATAAAAGAAGTAAGTTGAAAGAATAAAAATGTTTTCTTGTGTGATGGTTTAAGATTTTCAAGTCAAAGAATTTATCTTTTAATTAGGAATCGCAATCCATTTCTATGATACCAGTTTTGTACTGATGTATTATCAAAAGTGGAAGAATAGGTTTAGTTATCTGCAAGAGAAGATATACATTATAGTTTTTTTAATTAGAAGAGAATGAAAAAAGAAAAAGAAAGGGAACAGCAAATTCACACCATAGCAATATGACTTGTTGAGAAACAAACCTAATTTTGTTTTTGTGTAAGTGTGCAAGGCTTAACTATTTTGAAAATACTCGAAAAAAAATAAAAGTTAGAAGTTTCAAGAGTGTATTAGAAAGTTTTTAAAGTTAGAATCATATAGAACTATCTATAGGTAGCTGAGGTAGATAGAAAGCCATTAAACAAAAAGACAAGGGTGTAAAAAGGCCCTCAAGTATTTATATATGCATGTATAGGCCTCATTATAATGTATCAAATATACTAAATAGAAGTCGGATACTTTCACCATTTTTGTTCAAGTCCTTTGTCTCACTTCTTACTTGTGTACGTGTCAGTGTCAAAGGCCTCTTTACGTACAACACGACTCAAGACAGGTATACTGCGACTCATTCCAAAGTACCGTTTAGCCATAGGACACCAAAATCGTCATTTAGGAACGGTTTTAAACCGTTCCTAAAATGAGGCGTCGCATAAAAAAGGAACGGTTCCGAACCGGTTGTGGGTACCGTTTAAAAATTTAGACATGGAATTTTAGGGACGGTTTTAACCCGTTCTAGTGCCAACAGTCACATTTAGGAATCGTTTTTAATGTTGCCAACGATAAGATTTTAGGACAATTTTAGGAACAAATTTAAACTCTAATAAACACACGAAATTTAGGGTCAAAAGGAAATAAATTAATAGAAGTTTATTGCATTCCATCAAAATAGAGATTAATCCAAAGGAAAGAAAATAATGTGCTTGAAGATGTTTCATTGCAAAATCAAATTTACAAAAAGCCCCAATGATTTTCAGATATTCAACAACATTTTGGACTTGCAAGATAAATGTCCTTCAATAACTGTTACAACATGAACCATGCAGACAGACACTGTGGGGCAAACAGAAGTGGAGGGGAAGTTAAGGAAATGCTACCAAATTCCTCAAAAAAATAAAAGAAAAAATGTTGAGGTTGCACCGTAGTTGCCACGCAGGTGATTCAATGAAAATATGCAAGCAGAGAGAGCAGATCACGATCTGCACATACCGACAGTAGTTTAGGCGGTTGTAAGGCCCTAGATAAGAACTCTGAAATGCATCCAAGTTGCAGACTCTTAATTTGCAAGCAAAGAGATTGTAGAGGTGTCCTTAGAAGTTCCGGCAACTGGTAATTTGCAAATGCATCATATACACATCTTTATATCAACTATCAAAGCCATGGATGAGGTGATTTCTGATAGGATTTTTAATCCCAAAATAGTCAAGTTTCTTACGTATGGGAATCCTTATTAGATTTTTCAGTCATGTTTTATGTGAATGGCGAAAGAAGATGACAATTTACAAACTATAATGAAAAAATTGTGAAAACTCTGACGGGTCTAATCATGTTTTAGTGAGAAGGAAGAATTAAAGGAGGTATAGTGATGGGTTCTTTATTTTAACATGAAAATAAAATCAATCAAAAGGCATCATCCCTGAAGCACGTCTTTTCAAAGTAAATCTGCTATTGGAGGAGATGGTTCTAAGAATGGTAGAAGCTCTAATAGCCAAGAGGCAGTACAGATCGAGTTCATCTGCTACTGGAGGAGATGGTTCTAAGAATGGTAAATCTGCATATTAAAGGTACTTGTTGGAATTTGTTGAGCAGTGGACAACTCTGGAAGTGACAGCATGAAATTGGTGCTCCAATCAGAGTCTGCACTATATAAAATTGTGTAACAACCTCAACATGGGTGCACATGTTAAAATGTTGCATTTATACTAAAAAACATGAAATTCCATTCTTTCTTGGTGATTGTGGCATTAGTTGTATGGTCACTGTAATTTTGGTCGAATAGAACTTAATTGACAGAATTATCATAATGTGAAGGACTTTTATCTGTTCAAGCAAAAAGTCAGACGCTTTTAAAGCCTCCAGGCAGTTTATGGATTAAATGGATTAATCGGCAAAGGACAAAAATGAGTACACTGGGAAATAAGCCTTGTGAGGGAATAAAAAGCTTACTTAATTAATTCAAATTCACCATCAGGTGGCACAAAACTGACAGTCTTTTCCGAGTTAAACCTTGTCAAGTTCACACATTGATGGAAAGTAACATCAATGAGCTCAATCGTCTTTCCACTGAAACAAGTAGAGCATCTTTCAGGGCCAAGTCACTAAAAGAATGAGGAGAACCTAGCAATTATCAGTTTGTAGCTAAAACAGACCACATTAACAGAGAGGTAACTGCAAATTATAAGAAAAATAATCCCTTCAAAAACCAAGTTAGAACACTTATTGCAGAACACAGAGAAATCACCTGTTGATCATCATCATTTTCTGCATACATAGTTAACACACAAACATCTGCATTGAAATTCCACAGATAATGAAAGAACTTCCCTGAATTTGATGCTGAAAATGCTGGGAAAAAGAAATCACCTGTTGATCATCATCATTTTCTGCATGTGTTATTCCAAGCAACCTCCAACCTTCAGCATTGTCTGCATTCTTCAGTACCCCATGAATAGGGTGACCCTTTGCTATTGGAACAATCAAATGTGGACCCAACTATTGAAAGATGACAGTGCAAAAGTCCAGGCCCATCAGTATCACTGTCCTAATCATCCTATAAATGGACCTCTGTGCATGTAACATAAAGGCCTTTTTCATTTCAACCATCCAATTCTCAGACCATAACTGCTAAATGGAATATGGTGTATTCGTTAGCTTCCTAAGGGTAATTAATTGAATTTGTGTCTTTCTTTACTGGTAACACATGCGTATAGGCTAAGATCAAGTATTAAAGATCACCAGGTGACAAGTTTCTTTTCCAACAGTCTTCCAGAAATAAGAAGCGAGTTCTCACATTATCCCCTTCAAACGGTTTCAAAATCTAAGCTCTACGGCATTGCCAACATCGAAGGGGTAAGGAATAGAGACATACCTGCCAGTGTAACTCTCATTAATCTGGGGAAAATCTACAGCAGATGCTGATAGCTGCTTTTGTGAAGCAACATCGTGGGTTCAAATTTTGATGAGGTTTGTTCATGAGACAGGCAAGATGAGATTAGTATTCCAATAGCAGAATGAGCAAGAAATATTCAGTATCAGAAACCCCAACAGAACTGTGTTCTGTTCTTGTGTCTTGATTACTTGGAAGTCCAAAAGGAATTGGCAGTCTTGCAACCTAACCTTGAAGGATAATATCAAACCAATTAAGCTTCTTTTGTAACCTCAATTGTGCATATGAAATTAGTAGGCATACAGAATAGAAGGGAAATTCACCAAACCAAACATGACTACAAACTTTGTAAAAAAAACCAGCATTGACTATGGCTATTGAAGTCAATTTGACCGACTCACCATGAAGAACTTGAAGAGAACTAGGAACAAAATACTATTACATCAACATTCTTTATATCTTCTCCTTAGACCATATCAGGTAATTATTGTCATTTCTCTTAGATAAATTTGCACATACGCGCACATGCATTTGTATTGTTTCCAATAAAAGAAATTCTTTTGTTTCTTCCAAGCATCAATAATTAAGCATATCCAATAAATGAAAACTTGTACATGGTATAAACTATCAGGAACTAAAATAAAGCAGTGATGAGGCGAATCTATTTCTGTCACTGTGAATGCCCTGTGTTGAGCCTACAACACTTTGGAAATAGTATCGAACAGTTTTGACCAACTAACCTGATATACAGATTGCATCAGATAACCCTAAAACCCAGCTCTTCGCCCGATCTCCTCTTTCTCATGACGGCTTTGCAGTTTGATGGTACCCCTGATTTTATTTGTCCTGAAAGTTGCCGTTGCCAATTTACTTTCTAAATCTGTTTTCAAGAATCCACTACTTTCCTCATTCTCCATGAGATGGTTTGAATACATCCAGCTTCCATGAGCAGATATCACAGTGCCAAGCTACAATCAACAATCGTATATGTAAAGCTGAAAATGGCTTGAATATTGTATTCAGCTTCAATTGAATTCATTTACCATTTTAGAAATTAGACGTTGCACATACAAATCCATTCTATTATCTAGATAATAAATACATATGAATATCGCAATGCTACTAAAAAAAAGGGCCTGACTGAATGCATAATCTTACAGAACAAAGAGAATGAAGAGCAGGACATACCGCAAAATAGACAATGACTAATGCAAAACTCTATAATGTTGTGTTTAAACGGGATTTTCACAATCTGAACTCTGCAACCACCAGATTCAGTAAACTGAAGCCCAATCTACAATGTCCATAGCCCTAACTTAGGCCTAAAGAAATCTTAGTCAGGAACTCTGCCATCTGTAGATTTTCTGCAGCTTCCTGCAGATTTTTTTTTTTCTGACTAAAAGCCGAGAGGAATTGAAGCTTTTCTGTATTTGAGACAACCCAAAGGGGTTGAATATATAGAGATTACAGTCATCTATGCAAGGAAAATAATAAAATCAAAATCCTCTGCATATGGAAACTAACTATACAAGGTATACTAGGTATACAAGGTATGTGAGCCTGTGTAACATCCCCCCTCAAACTAATGCTGGTCATCGACAAGTAATAGTTTACCAACTAGAAATGAGTGACGTGCAGAAGTGAGGGACTTGGTAAGAATGCCAGCAATCTGATCATGGGATGCAACATATGGAAGAGAAATGAGCCCAGACTGAAATTTCTCGTGGATAAAGTGACAGTCGACTTCAATATGCTTTGTCCATTCATGAAAAACCAGGTTAGAGGCAATCTGAATGGCACTTAAGATTATCAACATAGAGTAGAGTAGGATTCTGCAAATGAATGCCCAAGTTGGAAAGAAGTCCACGTAACCAGACAAGCTCACTACATGCAACAGACATCGCCCGTTACTCGGCTTCTTTGCTTGATTTCAAAACAGTGGCCTGCTCTTACACTTCCAAGAGATGAGAGAAGTGCCGAGAAAAACACAGTAGCCAGTGGTAGATTTTCGTGTAAAAGCGCAACCAGCCCAATCAGCATCCAAATAAGCACGAAGGTCCAGAGTCACCGTGGGGGAGAAGAACAGTGATTAATCTAGAGCTCCATGTAGGCACCGTAAGATGCGCAACACTGCAGTCATATGAAGAGTCCGAGGAGCAAAAACAAACTGACTGACGACTTGGATAGCATAGGCAATATCAGGGCAAGTTATAGTTAAGTAAACTAGACTCCCAACTAAACGGCAGTATAAGTCGGGCTGTGCAAATAGATCACCATCGTCACGGTCATAATGAATATTAAGTTCTAAGGGAGTCTGAACTGTCTTCTGATCCGTCAATGATGCCAAGGCGAGAAGATCCTTAGTGTATTTACGCTGGCTAACCAGGATTCCACGTTTAGAATGTGAAATTTCAAGCCCAAGAAAGTATGTGAGATGGCCGAGGTCTTTCATCTTGAAGGAGGATTGTAGAACTTTATTTAAAGCCGAGATGCCAGTAGCATCGCTACCAGTCAGAATTAGGTCATCAACATAGACGAGAACAATGACAATGCCGCGAGCAGTGGTGCACAAAAATAAAGATGGGTCATGACTACTTTGAGTAAAGCCAGCACCTGTAACAACATCGTGAAAGCGCTGGAACCATGCCCGAGGTGCCTGTTTGAGGCCATACAAGACTTTCTTTAGGCGACATACCTTATTGTCAGGGATTAAAGAGCCAGGAGGAGGTTTCAAATATACTGTTTCTTGGAGGTCTCCATGAAGAAAAGCATTTTTCATATCCATCTGAGCAAGTGGCCAAGAGCGAATAGAAGAGATTACCAGAAGAGTACGAACAGTTTTCATCTTGGCCACGGGAGCGAAAGTCTCATCTTAATCAATTTCGTATTCCTGTTTGTATCCTTGAGCGACAAGTCGAGCCTTGTATCGATCCAATGATCCATCAGACTTGAGCTTGACAGAATAAATCCATTTGCTACCAATTAGCTGTTGGTCAGCGGGTCGAGTAACAATGTCCCACGTATGATTATCATCCAATGCCGCAAGTTTTTCTGCCATAGCCTTCTTCTAACAATCATGAGTGGCTACCTGAGAGTATGAAGTAGGAATAGAAACAGTATCCAGAGTAGCATTCATGGCAGACATAGAGCATATCAAGCGATCAGGTGCTCGATGTACACGATCGGAACGACGTAGCAAGGTAGGTTCAGGATCTGCAACAGGTACAGTAGGTTCAGGTTGAGGAATAGGTGGTGGAGCTGTACGTGATTGACAGGAGTAAACCTGCAATGGACGAGGGAGAGTACTCGAGGCAAAAGGAATATCAGGAAAGGTGGTTAGACCAGGAGATTTTGGGGCGTGCGGAGGAGGAAGAGATGAATGAAAGGCAATATGTTCGAGAAAAACAACATGTCGTGAAACCCGAACACGACGAGAAAACCCTTTTGAGTTTCTCCAAATCCCAAGTACATACATATGATCGATTTTGGAGATAGTTTGTTACGCTCATGTGAAGCCAGATGAACATAACAGACATAACCAAAAACACGAAATGTGAAATATGCAGGAGATGAGCCGTTGAGAATAAAGTATGGAGATTTACTATTCAGAATGTTGGTTGGCATCCGGTTAATCAAGTAGACTAAATGGAACATAGCTTCCGCTCAGAAAGAACGAGGAACACGCATAGGTGTCATCAGAGTGTTGGTAGTTTCAACAATATGATGATTTTTTCATTCAGCCATCCCGTTCTATTGTGGAGTATCAAAACAGGTGGTTTGATGAATAATCCCATGACTTTGAAGAAATGTACAAAAATCGTTTGAGAGATATTTCCCCCCTGAGTCAGAGCGGAGAGTTTGAACTGGAACCCGAAATTGAGTCTCCACCATAGAATGAAATATCTTGAATTTTTCAAAAACCTGTGACTTTAAGTGCAGGAAATAAATCCAGGTATAACGTGTGAAATCATCAATGAATATAACATAGTATCGTAACCCAGAGAGAGACATAATTGGTGGACCCCAGACATCTGTATGCACTAGTTCAAACATAGAAGATTTTGTAATACTTAAAGGAAAAGGAATACACTTACTTTTTGAAAGACAACAAGATGAACAAGAATAATCCAAATTTGTTTTATTAAGAGAAACATTCCCTAACATGCCAGAAGAAAATATCTGAATTAACCAATCGGAATGTGGATGACCAAGACGTAAGTGCCACAGTTTCCACAATTTATTTGCCGAACAAATATCTAATGAAGATGGAGAAAAGAAACAACGAGCCGGAGTGACAGATGGATCAAAGTTTAGCACGTACAGACGACCATACTGCCTACCGATCCCAAGTACCTTCCCCGTTGCCATATCGTGCATAAAACAACAGTTGAGAAGAAATATGACTAAGCAGTTATTGGATGTGAGTTGACCAACTGAAATTAAATTGGAGGAGAGGTTAGGAACATGAAACACATCACGAAGGGTGAACTGGCGATGAGTAGAAGGAGAGAAAGTCAATGATCCAATGGACTGAATAGGTAGTCTAGTGTCATCCGCAATAGAAATAGTCTGGTTTCCGGTATAGGGACGAATATCACGAAGATGGGATACAGTACCAGTCATATGATTGAAAGCACCCGAATCGAAAAACCATGTAGAAGATGGGGAAATACCTGACATACCGGTAGCAGAAAGGGCCTGAACAATTTGCTGGAGCATCTCAAGAGTCAAAGGTACTGAAAGACCTTCAGCAGAAACAGTAGAGGAAGAATTACTAACAGACGGCTCAGAAGAAATAGTAGCAGCAGTAGCAGAAAGAGCACGACCACGGCCCCGACCACGACCACCACGTCCACGGCCGAAAGAAGATGCATAGGCATGTATACGGTAGTCCTGGATACCATGACCAGTCCGTCGACAATAAGCGCACCATTCTTTGCATTGAGCGACAACATGACCCACTTTGTTGTAGCCCCGACAAGTCAAAGGAGTGGAGCCACGTGTTGGTGTAGTGGTGGACACAGCAAGTACCATATCAGATGATCCCGGAGTTGAGAAATGAAGAGAGAACTTTCAGTCGTTGTTCCTCAACCAATAAATCATTAATAACTGAATTCAATGAAGGAGTAGGGCTATGGTTCAAGAGAGCAACCCGACAATGCTCAAATTCCAGACGTAGCTTCATAAGAAATTGTCGAACTTGCGCACTCTCGCGCATAGTTTGGAATATCTTATAGTCATGAGGAAATCTTGGATCCATCATAACCATCTTTGTCCAAATTGTAACAATTTTGGAGAAAAATGATTGAATACTGTTGTCACCCTGAGTAAGGTTAACGAGATCCTATTCTAGGAGGTAACCGGGTTGCATTACTCTTTTAATAAATTGTCTGGAGATGGTCCCACATTGCCTTAGCAGTGCGATGAGGTGTGAGGCCAATAGCAATGGAACGATTGACTGAATCAAGAATCCAGGTAATAATCCGTCCATTGTTCATTTCCCAATCAACTAATTTGTCGACATCGGTGGAAGTGGGGATAGGAACAGATCCATCAATTACTCCCCACAAACCATGACCCTTAAGGAAGTTCTGAAAATGGATGGCCCATAGAGAATAGTTGGTACCATCAAAACTACAATGTGGGGCCTCTTGACGTGATGAGTTCTTGTCCATTGAGCTAAAGTATTATAAAGCACCCAAGGAGTTGCAACAGAAGAAATTTTAGATGTACCATACAACAACAGCAACAGCAACAGGTTCTGGTTCTGGATTTGAATTGGGATCTGGATCTGGATCTGAATCGGGATCGTGATCTGGATCTGGATCTGGTTCTGGATCTGGAGTGGGATGAACAGAGGGGCACTAGAGCGGATCGGATCTGGATCTGAATCGGGACCAACAAAGGATCGGGACCAACAACAACAGGTTTGGATCTGGATCTGGATCGGGAAGACGTAATAATGTAGATGCAGATGCAGACGAGCAGATCTAGAGCAACAGTAGATCTGGAACAGGGTTCGGACGAGCAGATCTGGAGCAGAGGGGTTGCCAGACAACACAGGGGTGGTCGAACAAGTAGGGACAGTGGCCAAATGCAGCAGAGATGGCTGGACGAAGTAGAAGGGGCGGCCGGACGACACAGGGGCGATTGGACGAGCAGAGACAGTGGCCGGACGTAGCAGGGGTGGTGACCGGACGACGCAGGGGCAGTTTCGGATCAGGGAAGCTCTGATACTATGAAAGCCGAAAGGAACTGAAGCTTTTCTGTATTTGAGACAACCCAAAGGGGTTGAATATATAGAGATTATAGTCATCTATGCAAGGAAAATAATAAAATCAAAATCCTCTACATATGGAAACTAACTATACAAGGTATACTTGCCATACAAGGTATGTGAGCCTGTCTAACACAGTCATAGCATTCAATACCTCCACGCAATGTTGAATACAATTTCTTCTAATGGCTTGCCATGAAATTCTTTACCTCGTGCTACACTTTGCAGCTCTTTCTTAATAGAAGACGGGCATGCCCCATAAGAAGGAAGTCTAATTATTAAGTGCCACAAGGCAATTCCAATGTATCCACCATGTTGGAAGTTATATATATTGTAAATCTCAAAAGGAGAACTTACCACAGGATCCATTTCATATTCAAGTGGCTCTAAAATGAAATCTTCATCTTGGATTACTCCATTCACCATCAATTTTCCATCACGGACCTATCAAAAGGCAAAACACATGCATGTCCGATGCTTAGCATAAGAAAATGAAGTACAGAATCAAATGCATATTGAATCATTCTTGATCAATGAAAGTGATTTAAAAAAATAGCTGGAGGGGAAACTCACTTCGACATAGTCCCCTGCCTTGGCGACAACTCTTTTGATAAAGACATCACCTGAACTGAAACCCTTTTCCTGCACAGTGGTATCATGATCATAATTATAGGGTCCTAGTCATGCATATAATTCCATTGGCAACAGCTGCTACTTAAGATGTATTGCAGTATTTGTCTTCTTAGACATCTATCTGTAATCTAGAAACTGAAAGAAGGGTTATTTACAGCATCTCCCAACATATCAGTGTTTTGGATCACCAAACCATAATTTAATGCTGGGGGTGGAATTTTGGGAGTGTCGCAAGTTTAAATCTGTACGCAATGCCATGAACATTTTCTGTTCTTTATTCTTGTTTTTTTATGCAACTATTCATTAGATCTGTAATCAGCAGAACCATACTGACCATCCTGCTTATTTGTGTCAGTTGAAAAAAGAGTGCCAGAGAGAGAGAGAGAGAGAGAGAGGAAAAAGTATGGTGAACTAATCTGAAAAGCGCACAGAAATGATAAGCATAAGAAAAACACTAAAAAAAGAAAAAGAAAGAGTGGAAAACTAATCTGAAAAGCACACGGAAATCATAACCGTAAGAAAAACTCTAAAAAAACAATGTCAATAAAAAGAACCAAGTGCATCATAATCAGCTTTTCCTTTTCAACTTGAATGTGTTACCTTTCCTTGGCTTTCTTTACTTGTAGCGACCAAAGGAAGTTCAGCAACATCCTGACCAAATATTCTAAGGATTCCAGCTGATACAACATCTGAATTACATTGATTAAAAATGCAAGTATCAAAACAATTATGATCCGGAATACAAAAACTGCATAGAGATAGGAATGTGAAAGTTTGAATCTTCTGCAAAATTTTATTTCGGCTTAAAGATGCCGGTTCTTACTTTACAGTTAAAATTTCATTATTAATAAGTGTAATTTGGTGCAAAACATAATGCAATTTCATGATATTTGGTGCAGCCAAAAGTACCCTAAAAGTAAGAAAGCAGAGTTTTAGAGGGCACTGGGCATGTACCTCAAATCCAAACCACCCAACAATGGTCCTGCTTATTTAGATTTTGGTGGTATCCCCAAAATCTGATTAATGGACATTGTCAAACTCCGACTGGTTGCTCATTCGAGATATTGACGGTCTACTACATGCACACCAATCTGCATGGTACGACCATAGTTTTAAGTGTAATTTTCAGATTATAACCCATTTACAGGACCACTTCAGGTTATAACCCATTTACAGTGGGTCCCACTACTTGCACTGTCTGAACTCAAGGTGCGTCTGACACGATCCCCATAGGGCTGCTGCTGTGGCACTGTAATTGTGGTATAATGTGACACAACAAGAAACCAAATTCTTCCAATAGGTGAAATGAGAATTTCCAACTAATAACCAAAAGTGCATGCAACAGATTGACAAGGAGAACCTTGATACTCTGGTGAAGTATATTGGATGATACACGGGCACTGAGAAAGTGTGTACATGGCATACAAGTACTTCAAATTGAACTTTACAAATTATTAGTCCATTGTAGATCATATCATAAACCAAAATATTAAACTTATTATTTAATAATAATATAACTATCGGATTGGTGAAAATATCCAACAGTTCTATACAGGAAAAAAGAGTTCAATACACACCGATCTATAGCTCAAGTGGTAGACTGAGTGAAGATAAGTTCGTTTCAACACTACGGTCTTGGTATTGATTCCCAAGTGGGGTGTGGCTAACGGTAAGGTGTGTACTAACAATGGGGTGTGTACTAACAAGCTAACACCCACCCACCCCCAAAACAAAAACAAGAGTTCATTAATCAGAAGCTAGGAATTGCAAACAATTCTGATTTGGGAATTGTTACTCAGTTACATGGAACTCAAAAGTTTATGCAGTTTAATTTGAGTTACTATACATGTATACAACTCTCAGTGCCTGCATATCAAGCAGCATACTCTGCCCAAGTATCAAATGACTCCCTTTTTTCTTTTTTTTTATCAAGGGGCGCTAATAACAAAAGAAAAAGGAAAAGGCAAAAAAACAAACAGAGAAGAAGAAAATAAGAAAATTGGCATACGACCATTCAATTAATTTGTTAGACAGATTCCATGATACAATCTGGAGAAGCCAACTTACCACAGCTTCAAGCAGCAGAAATGTGGCATAGGATTCATTCAAGCTTGATGGAAACCATTGGATGATTCTTCAAGTTAGGAAGATGTCAACAAAAGCACCAACGGAATCATAAATGTCTCTACAGTTCTACTTAAAATGCCTACAGTACTACATAAATGACCTGGCCAAAACATCAGGATTGGGAAAACATTAAGACAGATAACAGTAGGCAGTTGATAGTTGGCAATGTTTTGTTCGTCTTGCACACTTGATAAGTCAAGTAGCCCACCAGATGCACAACAGAGTTGTCACACATACATACAGTTTGGCACGTGAGGCATTGTAAGCTCAGTGTAGTGAGCGTTGGTTTACCAAAGCTCTTGGTGGCATATACCCCAACAGGTAATGCTCTTAAACTCAGTTTCCCTAGTGATTGATCTAGCCCAGATCATACTAAGAAAAGAGACAAAATCAACAACAACAGAAATAAATATGGACAAAAATCCCTAGTGATTGATATTTAGATACATGCCCAGGTAGTTGTCTCCCATAAACATTCAGCACAATGGTACATATGGACACATGGCTGGCTTCCAG
Organism: Magnolia sinica; assembly: GCF_029962835.1. Taxonomy (NCBI): domain Eukaryota; kingdom Viridiplantae; phylum Streptophyta; class Magnoliopsida; order Magnoliales; family Magnoliaceae; genus Magnolia; species Magnolia sinica. The sequence continues at coordinate 64,158,063 of NC_080589.1, read as the reverse complement.
ACATATACTTGCACATGTGACATGTCTGGATCATTGGAAGCATGGTGATGGCATTGTGTACATTAGTGGACGAATGTGAAACATTGTTCTAGAATATATGTTACTATTTCCTTGGATGAAAACATTAATTCATAAAAGAGAGAGAGAGAGAGAGAGAGAGAGAGAGAGAGAGAGAGAGAGAGAGAGAGAGAGAGAGATGGAATATTTGAGAACATACAAAATTTTGAATTTCTTGCACCTAATATCATCAAAAGGCATTCATATCAAAACACTGAAACAATAGATACTAAATCAATATATCAACTCAAACTAAATCCATAAAATGGAACTAGTTGTTTGTTCCTAACTCACACATTCAACATTTCTAATTCGCAGCTAACAGTAGAAACTAATTCAGCACATCAATTTAAACTTTGGGTGCCACTTCTCATTCACATCCATGCTTATTGGAAACACATGCAATAGGTTGAGAAGCTTGGCACTGACACTAGTCAGCACCACAAAATCAAAGCCTGAGTACCCAGATCATGATGGAATGATTATGCTAGTTCCCAGCATCAAGAAGTAGTTTTGAAATGCCAATAAGATGACCTTCTATTTACTTCATAAGCAAAAAATGCAATCCACATTCATAAACAATATAAGGCAATGGTTTTTTTAAAGAAAATGAAACTAGTCAACAATAGAAAATTTGTGAAAGAATAATATAGGATATGAGTTTACCAGTATCTGCTTGGACTCATTATGAATGCTTTCAAGATGGATTTGAAAGAAACGTAACTGCAACTAGAGGGCTACTTCCCCATTATGAATGCTAAGAGCTCATTTGGACACACCCTCAAAAGGGGCTTTTGAGGCCTAAACCATTTTGAACTAAATGGCAGTTCATGTTGTGCACTTCCATAAACCCCTTTCTGATCCCCCACTAATCAAAATAGGTGCGAAAAAAAAAAAACCTGATTTTATTTACCTGCAACTGAACTTCAGCCTAATAGCTAGAATTTTGAAATTTTGCTATAAACAGATTTCAGCTTAAACAATTTACGACTTGTGATTCAAACTAAAGAAGAACAAAATAAATAGCTTGTCCTTTATAAATTCATCGAACACATCCAAACCACTTCTTCCCAACACAGCTGATCAGCCAGAAACTGTACTAATTAAATCTACCAATTCAGCATGGAAAATCTAACAAGCCGATCAATACTAAATTATTCATAAAGAGAAACCCAATCTTGAATTATAATTAATACCTCAGAAACCATAAAAAATCTAGATTGTTCATCTGACAAGCTGATTGTGCATAAATAATGGACACACGAATGCAAAAATTAAAATAAAAAATCTCAGTCATAAACTGGATAGGCTTTTCCAGTTGCATGTGGACAATTGGCAATATTTGTTTTCTAGCCATCCACTTGCAAGCCAATACAAAAGGACAGGTTGTCAGATGGGGGTTGAATCGTCTAGATCAATCAAAGTCCCTGTATGGAATGCAGTTCTGAACTGAAACACTGTTAATTTAGGCCGAGCAGCAAAAATATTATATAACACAAATACCCCCACAAATCAACACAAATGAGTTGAAAACACCATATCCTGGACCTGTTCAACTACTTGGAACCAGAAAAGTAAATTCCCGACCTTAAATCATCTTAAATCCACAAGATGTGCTAGAGATGAAACAAAAGAGGGCAGAGACTACAACTAAATCCTCCCCTGGCAACTAGACTTTGCTGATTGGAAGAAATTGTAGTTTGAAAGAATGCTAAAACATTTTAATAAAACCACTAAAATAAGTCCATTGATTTTTTTTTGCAAGTCATCTCACTGTATTTTAGAACCATGCCATATCACATAAAAAATTTGTAATCGCATCAAACCCTGATAAATGAAAGAGGATGCACAGAGTATTTGTTTTCCAATAGCAAATAGACTGCTAGTTGCGACACAACTTTGTCAGAATCCAAACAAGCCCATGGAGTAGTTGGGTTGTGGGCTAGTGGTATAAAAAACCAAAGAACACCAGTCTTGTGAGGTAAATCTACATTGCATGTTAGTAAGCACACATAAAACTATATAGCTTATGAATCCAGATCCTCTGCTATTGGAAACAGGAAATTCCCATTTACTACATTTTCATCGGGCCATGTTATTATGGATGACATCATTGCAATAGTGCTGATGTCATCACTGATGACATGGCCAATGAAAATACAGGAAATGAGAAATCCTTGTTTCATCTTTAATGTTAATGTTACTTATGGAGAATGTGACATGGCCATATTTTAATGACTAGCATGATGATGAGAGGTGCTTGCACTAGTTCAAGCAATAATCATCTTTCATCTTTAATGTTACTCATGGAGAATGTGATTTGACTATTTCTAATTAAATGCAAGTTCAGGTTTGTCAGCTTGCACCTTGCCAAATTGTGATTATCATCATCATATTGTTGTCCTGGCAATTTAGGGTCAGTTTTACAAACCCTGTTTCACTAGTAGATTCAAAAAATGGATACCGATGATTTGTTTGGCAAAGGTTTGGTGAATGGCTGCCCACCTGATATCAACGCACCTTTACCCAGACTAGTGTTGGAAGCAAGCCAACCTTTAAAATCTTGTGCAAAGAAAATATAAAAAGAAATTATTGCAAACTATAAAAAATGCTACAATTTACCAATATAGTATCTAATGGCAAGCATACTGCAAAACATTGATATACAACTTAGCTAAAATACTCAAAAGAACTGACAGGGATCTTGGTTGAAGCATTTCTTCAAATGGTTAACATGCGTATTTCAAACCAAATAAGAGACTTGAAAAACACAATAAAAATTCAGAAAAACTGAAAAGAACAATTCAAACCTTCAATTGGGAATTAGAAGTCCCAAATTTCGTAACCAAATAAGACATAAAAATAAAAAAAAAAGAGAACAAAAACTGAAAATTCAAAGAAAAAGAGAACAAATGGTTATTAAAAAAACCCAACTACATTACCCAAAATTGCTACAAAATCCAGAGAACAGATCTGCACACATTCAAATCAGTCCTTGCATTTGGGTTTTAGGAATCCTAGCCACAGATCGAGGCTTCATCGAAACATAGTGAATGGGGAAGGAGATGAAGAGACATGAAGCCCTGGGGCTTTATGTGAAAATGGAATATCCAATAGCGTACCAATATCAAAGAGAATGACCAGATTTGAACGAACGGCAAAGACATCGAGATGAGACGTGCCTTTCGGATCTCGAATTCGAGGCTCCCAGGCATAGTCATGGGTGATCTGGCGTAGCGATCCGGCGGTGAATGACGCGCAGGACGGAGAGACGCGATCACCGGCGATGTCGGGGGAAGGGAAGAGACAGGAGAGAAAGATCAGTATCCGGGAAAGAGAGATTAGGGTTTGGGATGGGGAATCGAAGGAGATGAAAGCGGCAGATTTGCCGAGAAGGCGGTGGATTTTGGATGTGGAGATGAGAGGAGAGGAGAGGAGAGAGAGAAGAGAAGAAGAGCTTGAAAGCAAAGAGAGAGGAGGGGAGAGGAGAGAAGGAAATGAGGGTTTTGGAGGAGGAGAGAATGGAGGAGATGTAAGGGTTAGGGTTTTGGAGGTGGAAGAGATGATGGAGATCGATGAGGAAGACGATGCGCTGCGTCTGATGCGAGGGCTCTGACGCTACCATCGGTCAGATGCGAAGGGAGAGGAAGAATGAGAGTAGGGTTTGGGTTTGTGGGGTTTGTGGGGTTCGTGCATTAAAACGGTGGGAAATGAAAGTTCGAGTACGGCTGAAAACCACTCCAGATCAAAAATTGCTTAAATCCGTTTCTGAACCAAAGGAGTAGCCATACCTAAAAGGCAATTTTGGTGTAGTGCTAGTCTAATCAAGTCTATAAGGGCATAATGAGTAGCCTAAGCCTTTCTTTACATCCAACCCTAATATTAAGAGGTCTGAAGTTATCATTAAGAGGGCCTCATATTGCATGGATGTCTCAAAAATCACATCAATTGTATAAGCCTTCTCACCTTTAATAGAAGATTTCTTTTTCTTTTTCTTTTTTCTAAAAGATGAGGCACTCTAAAGAACTTCATTTAACCTTGTTGCAACAATCTTCATTCTCCTTGTTCAGAAGTCTTTCAATAATAAATATAATTGTTGGTGGGAAGGTCTACCCACCATCGACCTCCCATTTTCTTCGTGTCTCCACATTTCTCTAGTGAGGGAGAGTTCATGTGATTTTAGTATCTTCACATGCAAAGAGATAAAGGTACTTCTAGGGTTATACAATATATTTAACAACTACAACCTTATGAGCCCCACTTGTAGTTCATTGTGTCGATCCAAACAATTCAAAAAAGTCATTCTTGACACGTGGCTCACATTAAAGAAAATTCTAACAATGTCATCCAAATGTAGCATGGCCAGTGAACTAAGTAAACCAATTGGGGCCAGGTTGACTCAACCCAAAGGGTTGGATTCAAGTTCATTCGAATCCAATTTTCAATTTTGAAGAATCAGGCCTAATCCAATCGAGTTTGAGTACCCATGTCTTTGGGTTTAGGTTTCAAGTCAAATGAGCATTTACATGGTCGGGCTACTCAATGGATGAATTATATTATACACACATTTGCCGGCATCGGTGCATAAACAGGCTCTCTTAGGTATCTGTGGTTTAGGAAACATCATTATTTTCTTAGAATTTCACACACACACACACACACACACACACACACACACACACACACACACACACATCTGATGCACTCGTATCATTGTAAGTTATAGTGCTCCTAGTTGCATTGAAAACTTAGAAAGTCTGACTCATTGAACTACAGTCCATTAGGTCCAATGCACATTTCATGGGCTATTATATAAATATTAATCTACAAATATGAACTGTTTGATCAGTGGCCGTTAATATGGACACTCAAGATCATTTAAAAAAAAAAGGTTTAAGCAATAATTTGATCCATCTATTTAACAGGGACCATCAACAATTTGATCCATTTGTAAGGTAGGGACCATCATCGATTGCTTGTGATTCTAATGAACTACCTTTGTATCCAAACCTAACCATTCCATCCATTTTGGAAAAGGTTGGCTATAGAAAATAAGGCCAAATAAAAAAAGGATCATCTTACATGGTACCTTATGAAAATGTGTTCTTAACATAATGGGCATATAAATTAGTCAATTGAATTGTGTAAGTGAACCAATGCAACTAGGAGCACTATTACTTATAGCACTAAGAGAGCATTAGAGCATTTCTCATTCAGTATGTTCACTACCAAAAAAAAAATAACCAATGTCCGACGGCTCTTGGCCGTTGCAGTCGCCGACAGCTAAAAGCCGTCGGTATATTATAAACAATTTATCAACCAAACGGTGGTTTTTAATGGTGGATGTTCAGTCACTACTGTTTTCCTTTTGTGTGGTCCACCTGAGATTTATATTTGGCTCATTTTTTAGATCAAGCCCTAGAACGATTTTGAGAAATGGATGGATGGTGTGGATAAAGCACATGCATCATAGTGGCCCACCATTGGTGGGACCCACAAAGCACCGGCCACTACCCACCTAGCTAGTGGCAGCGTCCGTAAGCAGATTGCGTCCTTCTCTGCCCGAACAATAATTCGTCTGGACAAAGCTTTGTGGGGCCCACCCTGATGTAAGGGTTTTATCCACGCCTTCCATCCATATTTACTGATCATTTTAGGGTCTAAACCCAAAAATTATGTGGAACCAATGCTTAAGTGGACCACAAAGTGGGAATTGAATGCCCACCATTAAAAACTTCTTGGAAGCTACAGAAGTTGTAGATCAAGCTGATATTTGTGTTTTCACCTCATCCAACTCTATATGACCTTGTGAATAGGTTGGATGGTAAAACAACATCACGGTGGCCCTTAGAAAGGTTTCAATGGTGGGTGTCATTATCACTGTTGCTTCCTTTGGTATGGCCCACTAGAGTTGTGGACCTACCTCATTTTTAACATCATAATCTAAAATGATCTGAGAAAATGGATGAATGGAGTGGATAAAGTCCTTACATCACGGTGTTCCCCCTTAGTAGCGAATCCGCGTCTCTCTCTCTCTCTCTCTCTCTCTCTCTCTCAGGAAAAATAGGAAAAAGAGAAGGCATTTTCTGCAGATCGTCCAAAATCCTTGTAATCCAGAGCCGCTCATCTAAGATCCTAAGGTATTTTCTGTAGATCAGTGAGAGAATGTAAGAATTTGTAGCATTTTCTCCAATTTCTAGCATTTTTTGTTCATACGCCTATGATTAGATCGATTTTCAAGCAAATTTTTTATTTTCCTGTGATTTTGGTTTTTATGGTGGATCAGTTGGTGGATGTGTGGGGTATTTTAGCAAGTCGGTTTGTTTCTCAGTCCAACTTAGTCAATTTCAGTAGCTTACAAAACCTTTCGTTTGGATGGACTGTCAAGCAATCATTGCTTCATGAAAAAACAATTGGATTTTGGATTTTGAGATATTGTTGATTTGTCACCTAAATATCAGGTAGGATCCAAACAGGCTGCAAAAAGGGTTTTAAATCAAAATAAGGGTTTCATCCCGGAACCCTGGTTTTGACAGTGCATCCAAACAGGCCCTTAAAGCTACCATTTGCATTATACGTCGGTCAGTAGAGGTTTCCTAAACTATGAATAAGAGAAATTTATTCAGCTTCCTTCGCACCATACATGTGACAAACGTCTAGGGTGATTCAAGCTATTTTTCTAGTCAGGTGGTCCACAATCAACAGTTGATTGTCAGATGTTTTGCATGTGTTCCATGAGGTGGCTGCATAGTATTTCTATGACTCAAGCTTGCACATTAGCTTCCTCCATAGATGAACAACATTTGAAGGTCATCCACCACTGATATGTAGTGATTGCCTTTTCTTTTGAAAAGAGTAATGCTACTGCAATGGTAAGTAATTATTCATTGGTTGGGCCATCAGAAGATGCCCATTTCCTTTCCAACATCTACATTTGAGGAACACCTCATATTTTCATGCCTCTTTCTTCTTTTTGTTTCCATCATTGTTGAATGCTCCATATCTAGTATAATGATTTGACGATCCTTTACCATGGTCAGAAAGAATCTTTGACCATTTATTGGGGAAGTCGATGCTGCAGCATTACCATAACCGCATGCACAAACAAGACATGTAACTTATGCATGTTGGCCCAGCTGCATGGTGCTGACGATGATGCTCCTTGTCAAGCTTTAAAAACCATGAGTTGTGTTTTCTTACAACTCATCTTCAGATATCAAATCCCAAATCCTTTTCAAGGGATCTTCCACAAAAAAGGCAGACAAGCTTGGAGTGAGAAATGTTGTTGTTTTGAAGTTTTTTGATAATTTCATGTTTCTTTCATCTCTCTAGTTTGCATCGTCACAGTTTGTAGTTTATACTCTGCATAGATATATGCTTAGTTCCTTGTTTGTCAATTATTTCTTCCAGTTTTTAGTTTTGGTTGACTTTTTTCCTTTCTTTCATTCTTTTTCGTCCATTTTTTACTTTTAGTTTGAATTTTTCTCTATATTTCTAAACATCTAGTTAATTTTTCGGAGGCTTAAACCCCAATCAGCCTTGTGTCTTTGAGTTACACCTTGCATTACAGCACCAAACTGTTTTGCCACTGCCTGTACACTAATAAAACTTCGGTCATGTATTGTTGTTGTCATGTTGTTTCATATGCTCTACAAGAGATCTTTAAAATGATGATCTTTTTTTTTTTTTTTCAATAACATGGAATCCATGTTTGCATCCTATTGCATGCCTGCCTTAGCCTAGCATACCCATCTTAATAAGATGCTAGTTACAGGATATAAATTTTCAGTTAGAATCAAAATGTTGATTTTCCCAGTTAAACTTAGTTTGTTCAAAAGGAATTAACAAGAGAATTTTACAATGATTTCCAATTAGCCCATTGTTTTCTTGGCATGAGGTGTGTAGGAAGATGAACTAATAGTGGATTGTGAAAATTCTGGGCCCATGCATTTTGTCACTTTGTAATGGCATACTTTGCTTCACTATAATATGAAATTTAGAGGTTTTGAATCTCTCGACTTGCACAAGTAGATCAGCTCCCCTCTCTATTTTCACCTTCTTTTAGTGCTTATGATTTCGCATATACTTTACCTTGAACCAATCTTATGAGTTACCAGGCATTTTCCTTAGCTTTGATTCTTGTCATGCTAGTATCAACTAAAAATTAGTGTCAATGATCAGCAGCCTAACAGCTTGTCACAGGATTTCTCTATGCTTTTGTCGTTGGCTTGCAAATAGCCATGTGCTCTTCTTGTATCTCATTCTTTGCACAAGTTTCCGAATGCAGGTCACATGGGGAGCCTTTGCCAATTGTTTCATTGAGTTTCCATGATTCTTGTCAAGGTAAATTTTGTTCTTTCAATGTGGATACCCACTTGTCAAGGTAATTGCAATTCAGTTAGACAGTGCATCTAATTGCACTAGAGTAGTCCAGTATTTGGAGGCATTTTCACAAAATTGTTTATACCACACTTTGCCCATAAACAATGATACTTTGTGGATGCATTAGTTTCCATTTGTTACCACATAATCACTACAGGAACTTTGATATGGTAGAAGAGCTCCGTCTCCTTTGTTAGTTGACGGTTCACTACAAGAAATCCTAAATGGGTTTCTTTTGTAGCTCAGAATAAGAAAGGAAGAAAAGGAAGTAAGCCTTGCGCTCCGACACATTCATTTAAGCATTGATTGGCCAGGGCCCAGCCCACTGACAGACCTATTGTGAGGGGAAGTGGATTCACTTGCTTGGGATGGTGTTTTCAGACCTTTCCTTGTTGTTGGGTATTCTTTCCTCTAGTAAATATTTAGCACATCAACCATTCAAATTGATTCAAAGAAGAAAAAAAATCTGAAATTATTGGGTGCAGCTATACAAAATTTAATCATCAGAAATTCATTAAAACCAAGTATAACAAATCAAACAACTATTGATTAGAACTTTTTATGGATGTGTGTGCATGTTCACATGTGAATCACATGATATGTACATTCTTACTCAATTGACCATCTTGACCAATCAGTCTCCCTCTTGGTTCTTTAGCTCATTGCTCTCTATTTCAATCCACTTTTCTACTATTGCAGTAAGCTTCCGATTATCACTACTACTACAATCGCTGAAGAAGGCTTTCCTGTCTAAGATTTAGTTCCAATAGTTCCTGTACATGCCTGAGCTCATAACATTGAACAACAGTCAAATGTGAGGCTTCAAATGCCTGTCCTACAAAAGTGAAGAACCAATGAAGTAGCCAATCTAAAACAGAACGAAAATCAGAGAAATCATGTAAAGCATGCAACCCATACACAGGTCATGCAGAAAGTATAAAGAGTCAACTCAGCCAAGCAAACCCAAGAGAAGAGTCAAGCCAATCTTATTCCAAAGGTACAGGTGCACCAGTAGTAAAATAAAAGAGGGAACAACTTAGCTTAATTAACAAAAAGATCAAGTTAATATCATCCAACACAGTTGTAAATCAGCAGTTGAGACCTTCAATGGCCACACATCATGCAAGTTTCAAAACTTTATCCTATTAATCAAAGATTGGGAGAAATAGTTTTAGCATCAGCATAAGCACATGCAACATTGTTCTATAACTCTATGAAATAAGAATAGGCTCTAGTTAATCCTCACTCCATTATATACATACGTCTTCAGGACTAATCTCAGAAAGAAAAGTGGAACAATAACTCAGATAAAATGCTCATAACTAGCAGTTGTGCTAATACATGTTATTAAGGTTAGACAATTTCAAAATCTAAATTGTTGGTTTAGGCTGAGCTATTGTTTGGTACAAGGATGCAGAAATGCAAGTTTGATTTAATATTTTAGCCTGAGGGGTAACTAGATTTGCAGAAAATCCAGATGGGCAAAAAAGAATGAGAATAGTTAATTCAAGACAAACAGAGAATCTGCATTCTGAGAAAGCAGAATTATATATGACCACCAGACATCCTGGAAGTAATCTGCTTAAGCTATATGTTTACCATGAACTTGGTTGTTGCGTATCCAGAGAAGGAACTGCAGATAAGCCTGAATCAGATGCAATCGAACAAAGAATTCCTAATAGTTGCACTTGGATGCACAAATGAATTGAATTATGTCCATCGAGTTTAATCAAGAGGAATTGATAAAAATTAATGATGTTCCCTAGTATTCATAATGAGGAAGTAGCCCTCAAGTTTGTTGTTTGCAGTCTATTGGACTAATAACCATATGCAGATTTGATGGTGCATCCAAACACACCCAAAATCATACTTGTCATTTAGCTTATAGGATACTGGATTCCTATCGTCACACATATAAATTTGAAATTTATACTAGATCATCCATAATGATGATTCGAAGCTAAACATAAAGATCCTTTCCTGCAACTGATAAGAACAAGAATGTCACCACCATTCACATAGAAAATCATTTACAGAAGACAACCTTGAAATGTCATTTGATTTGCCATAACACATTATCAATGTGAAATTTAGAGGTCATAAAAGCATAAAATAGAAAAATACATGAACCAGGAAGAGTTTGAAACAATAAAATATTTAGTAATTGGGAGTAACACTGATTTCTGTTATCAGGAAAAACTCAGATTCCGCATATCAAATGTGGGATTGCAAAATTCCCTCAACTTCCACATCCAGGGCCACAAGATGATGTTGGTTGAAGTGGAAGGCACTCACCCTGTCCGTCATGGCCGCTGACTTTGGAGCCTTCATTGAAATCGTGTTCCAAAACAACGAAAACATAGCGTACATATAAATTGAAAACTGTTAGAACAGAGACATTTCATCAAACACATGTTGTGCACACCTTAAACATTCACAACAAATGATGAATGGCAAGACTATTTTATGTCTGCATCCATTGTATACATGACATACATCTATAGCAACCCAGGCCATCTAGATCATTGGTCCCATTGTTTACTAGACATGGCCAATGAACCCCCACTGATCGGAAGATCTTAATCATAATGATGAATTTGAACCACTAACAGATTTATGAAAATCAAACCACTGATCGGAATTTGAACCACTAACAGATGATTAACATCATCTGTTAGCGATTTGAGCCATGGACATATGGATAATGAGAAGTACACAAGAAAATCAAACCAATAAACCATAAAGTGATTTTTTAGGAAAGCCCTAATCCTTTTCCCATTACAAAGTTTAGGAAATCCCTAATTCCAATATTGTATCCTCTGATAATCTGCGGATTTACAGATCTAAAAATAAAAAACCTAAATATCTATTTGAGAGAAATGAGTACCTGGCCGGGGAAGAGATGAAGGGCAGGGGCTGCTAGCCGCACCAGATCTGGAGATGATGCAAGTGAGGAAGAGAGAGAGAGAGAGTGCGAGATAGGCAGATGGAGAGAGAGAGAGAGAGAGAGAGAGAGAGAGAGAGAGAGAGAGAGAGAGTTGGGGGTAGGAAGAAGCTGAGAGTCGCGTGGAGTCTGGGAGCGAAATGAGGGTAGGGTTTTATGTGTGTGTGTGTGTGTGTGTGTGTAGTAAAACATCCGTGGGCCCTGTTTTACACAGCGCTAGTGCAAGAGGCACCTAAAGTGCCGGTTTTACTCTTATTTGTTGTAGTGGTTGCTGGCATTTCTCAATGACTAATTTTTGCAATAGGCATGGATTTTACATTAATTTTGCTTCTACGGATCTCTCTGGATTGTTTCTACAAATAGCTTTAGATTAAGATTTAAATTAATAACAGTTTTTGTTTTATTTGTTGTATTTGATTTTTCGAAGTTTATTAATTTGATTTTTCATCTTAGCTCATCCTTAATTTTTTTGGAGACAAATCCAAATCTTATTTCAGGTAATTCATTGAAAATTTGATTTGTTAGCTGGTTTCGAAGCTTAGGATTCAACTACAGGCAGTTTAATCCAAACTGCCCAAAGTTTATTTCTTGATCAAACTTTGGTTTATATATTTGTTTGAATGTAATCTTTACTTCACTAAGAAAGTGGGAATTAACTTATAGTTTGAAAGATTTACCTCATATGATTTGTGAGATTTTGGATATATTTTTTGTTAGTATAGATTTAATTATTGTATCAACGCTCTTTCTAAGATTGCTTTTAGATAAGAGTTGTCATGATCCTTCTTGTTTAGGTGGCAACCTGGGATTGGGTATCATATATACAATCAATTTTTTATTTTTTATTTTTATTAATGGAAATATATATTTGTGTTTGGGATTTGGATGGTAGATCTTATTTTGATTTCTTCATTTTTATTTTTTTTTGTTTCAACTTTTTCAAATAGGTTGATTGGTTTGGGGCTTTGCAGAACATGTTTTTAAAATGTGTATTAACCTAGTTTTGGATGTTTGCACTAATTAGCCGATCCACTTCCATTATTTATTTTTAAATTTAACTAGAAACGTCAACGGCTACAACCGTTGATGAATGGTTTTCTAGCCGTTGCAAACGTCAATGGTTTTAGCAGTCAGAAACACCAACAGTTAGTTGTTGGAAATGTTTGTGGCTTTGGCCATCAGCAGCGCCGTCGGCGAGTAATGCCGATGCCCCCTTCACAACGATCTGTCTGATGGCTTAAAGCCGTCGGGGAAGGTCATTGTAGACAGTTTTTAACCATCAACGTTTCCTTGTTTTATTGTAGTGGTTAATACTAGAACTCGATTTCTCAGTCTCCTTTGGAAAAAAATTAATCCAAAGACTTGTAGAAATATGTAGACACCTTGAAATGAGGTGTAGGGATATTTATAAATGACTAATGGTGTTGTTACAAATAACATGGAAGTAATCAAGAAAAAAGTCATGTGGCATAGTTTGATTGGCTGTTGGATATGTGACACTTATTGATTATTTAAGGAAATGGTGAAACTTATAATTTCTCCTAGAATTAAAAGCATAAAATGATTTAAGCATCTTGGAGCTCATGAGTTATCTGAATCTTGATGCACAGTTTAAGGATCTGTGTGCAATATTCTATAAAATTAGTTGACTTTTGCTAGAGTAGTTGAAATTCTATACATGTGGCTCATTCTGTAGTGGTCCTAGGTGGCCTTTAATGGCTTTAATTGTTTGAAGTGTGCCTACGAAAATACAATTTCCGCTGACAATCAGTGATTATATATTATAGCCAATTCTCACTATTCATAAGCTATACAGAGGACTTGGGTCATTTTGGATTGGTTAATTGAGTTGTTTGGTGGACTTTAAAGGGTAAATAGATGTCTAATCAGGGTTTTATGGCTATCGGCTTCATAAAGGCTGCATGTTCAAGTTGTCATCGCTTCATGGTTTGATTTCATGTGCTCTCTTCCTCAGGGTGGGTGTCTATAAATACCTCATAAGTCTAACCCACTGAGTCAACTCAACCGGTTAACCTACCCAGTACAACAACCCAATCAACTCACCTTGTCAAGCCCAACCTTAAACCAAGCCCGAATTAAAGTCTGAAACCAAGCCCAAGCGAAACCATAGTCGGGGCAGCAACTTGGCAAACTAGGAGGAAGAGCCTCCACACACTTATGAGAGGCCCTCTGCCAAAACAAGAGGTCCCATGAGTGGGTGATGGCTTCCTGGGAGCCATTAGCCATGTAACACCCCTCATCTCTTGGTCGCAACTCTCAATACATGTGGACTCTCCTTTTGGAACCCCCAAGTGTGCTTAAATATCTATTAACACTGGTACTCTTTTCTCCAACCCACATTTACACTTTTACCACTCCATCTAACCGTTGAAATGATGCCATATGACAATCTCAAATCCCAGTCCTTTAACCACTTTCTACCCATGAACTTGTCTAAATTACTAAAAAATCCGGCTTGGGAGCTATAAATACCCTCCTTCCCTTCTCATTTCAATCATCCGATAATCCCAGAATCATCGAGTAGAGTGGGAAAGCCTCATCATCCCTTTGGGCCTCGGTCACTTAGTCATCCCATCCCTCCACCAAGGAGATTGAGAGTGAGAGTCCAGTCCTAGTCTAGCCTAGCCTAACTAGAGTTTAATCCTCACGAGCCTCTTAAGTCTAAGCCTAAGCCACTCGATCTACCCCTCGTGACACTACCGTCCATCTAACCGTCCAACTCTTAATTAGCTTCGCCAAATCGGGTTAGGAGTGGGCCAATCTCTATCGATGCTCAGCCCTCATTATTCAACTTAAGCCTAGGCTTGGGCTAGGCCTATGACGGGCTAAAACAGTCCAGTTCGAGCTTGGCTCCATACTCGTATACAAGGCCCAACTCAAGCCCGAGCTCGAACCTGAGTCTAAAGGAAGTTTTGTAAAATAAAAAATAAAAAATTTGTGTTGGACCGACACTTACCTCCATCACATTTCCGTTCATTTGGTGGGCCCTGTGGCTGAGAAAGATACAAACTACAATGGGCAAAGCTGTCCTGCTGCAATGTTCAAAGGTCCGGTCGCTATAATGGCAGCAAAGGCTTTGTGAGTCGCAGCCTAGAGAGGGGAAGATGAGAATCATAGGTTGGAAGGTAAAAAGATACAGAGACACACGAGAGAGGAAGCAAGTTGAAGGTGTGAGAGAGAACGGTGAAAGTTGGGGATGCCAGCTTGGGTGGGACCCACTACGGTGTTTATGTGAAATCCACCCCTCACTGAGTGTGTCACCACATGTTAGGCTAAGGGCACAAAAATCAGCCATGTCTGTATCTCAGGTGGAACAAACGTATGGAAAAGTATACAAGGTAACACTCACCTTCAAAACCATTTCCCTTGATGTGGCCAACCTGAATAATGGAGGGTCCGGAAATTGGGCACCAGAGCTAAGTTTTTGAGTGACATCTAATGTTTGGAGTGGATTTTAATAATTTTCACGGTGGGCCTTGTAATTATAGAGCTGGGCATCCGACCGAGTCAGATCGGATTGGGTCTAACTCCGTTCGGTCCGAAATCTAGACAATCTGATCCGAGCCTGATCCGATCGGGACTGAGTCCGGAATACCTGACTTGAACCGATCCAATGCAAGGTTAGCTTGACCCGAACCGAGTCCGACTTGCCAGGAAACCGAGTCAGATCGGGTTGGGTATTATTCAGATCTTTTTGACGGTGAAAATCATTATCCTCGCTATTATTTTCGGTGTGGTCCATTTGAGCTTTAGATATGATTCAATTTTTTTCCTAATACTCCAAAATAAACACTAAAAATGGATAAACGGTGTGGATAAAATAAATACATCATTGTAGGGCCCATGTAATGTTGATCTTATTTAAGCCGTTCGTACAACTCGGAGCTTGAGGCGCTAGCTGTATTCACGTGCTAGCTGTAACGTGCACTGCACCAAAGTGCTGCTATTGACGTTGACAAGATCCGTGGGTCTTATCATGGGGTATGTGTCATATCCAAACCGTTCATCCATTTGGCAAGCTCGTTTTAAGGCTTGAGACGAAAAATAAGATAGATCTAACTATCAAGTAGACCACACTGAAAAAAGCAGTGAGGATTGAATGTCTACCATTCAAATCCTTTTCAGGGTCACAGTCCCACAACATTTTGGAATCAATTTGAACTTTGTTTTGCCTCTTAATTTAGGTCTTTGTGACCTTAATGAACAGATTGGATGGAAGATAAAAGTTATGGTGGGCTCTACGAATTGTTTAACAGTGAAAATTATTCTCTGCTGTTATTTATGGTGTGGTCCAGATGATCTTTGGATATGATTCATTTTTTGGATAATGCTCTACAATAAACTCTAAAAATATATAAACGGTGTAGATATAATAAATACAACACTGTGGGCCATATAACTTTGATCTTCTTTGAACCGTCTGTACAACTCGGAGCTCGAGGAGCGTCAGTGCTCGTCTTCGCACGACGAGTTCCTGCAGCCAGGAGAGCCTACAACATGTGTATGGTACACCAGCGAATACTTTTTTATTATACACTCTAAACTCTATTAAGGCCTACCGTGAATGCATGTGGTTTATCCATGCCGTCAATTCATTTTTTCAGATCATTTTAGTCATTGAACCCAAAATTGATGCACATCCAAAGCTCAAGTGGACCATACCACAGGAAAAAGTAAAATCATTATAAGAACCACTTCGAATCGCGTAGGGCCGGATCGATTTGGATCGGATCGGTCCGGATTGACCACGACCCAATCTGGATTCGAAAAAAAATATCGTATCTAAATGGCTTTACCCAATCCAGACCGTCGGTTCGGTTTGGAACGGGTTAGATCGGGTCAGATATGCCTAGATCCACCTGTAAATATTAAGAGTGAATGTATTTCTCCCAATTATTTCCCTTTGTGTAGCCCACATGATTCAAATGTTGGCCTAATTTGTCAAACATGATTATAATATATAATTACAGGGCTAATGATGAGAGAGGGTGGACCTACTTCTTCAACTCTTGAAAGTATATATATATATATATATATATATATTTTAAATAATAGAAGGAAAACCCTTGTTTTTTTTAAAAATAAAATTTACGAGGCTTATCATAATATGTAAAAGGGGTCGTTTGGCACCGTGGATTGGAGGGGATTGGAGGGGGTTTCAAATCCCCGTGATTGTTTGGCAGCATAAAGTAACTAAGGGTTTCAAATACAGGAGCTTGGATTACACCTAAAATTATTTCAATAGTTGTAGTTATAACATGTGTATCACTGTACACTATCATTCTATTAGGCACATGGCCCACTAATGATGATCAGCATCGTTCAAACATTGTCTATGTAAGTCAGCACCGTCCAAACATTGTCCATATTAATCAATGATTAAAAATCGTTGGTTAGTCACTCAGACATGATCTTGTGCTTGCGGTCCATCCAAGACTTAGAATTTCATCATTTTTAGGCAAAGTATATATTTAAGCCAGCTTATCACAACCATAGTGTCAAAAATTATATATCTCACACTAATTAGGGATTTTAAAGTTGATTTGGTAATTAAATTCATACCTCTGTAAATATACGCATAGGTATTTTTGAATTAAAGTTGATTCACACTCTAGGATGCCAAACACACCGAAGGTATTGCCAATTCAAGGGGTTTCCAATCCTAGGGTTACAAATCCAGAGGGTTCCAAATCCACGCTCCCATATAGGCCCTAAGACATCTACTCCGATTATTAGATGCCTAGTGCCACGTTAGGCGAAGGACTAAAACCTCAAGCTCACCTGTGATTGAGTTGGGCCATGATAAAAGAAACATTTAGAAGAGACATCCACCCTTAATTCTTACAGGGACCACTGTGAAGTATATATACAATCTAGTCAACTCATTAAACGCTACACTAATATTTGGGCACAAAGCCCAAAAATCACGCCATTCGTCACTCAGGTGGGCCCCACCAAGGAAAACAGTTCGAAGATAAGTATTATAATATATACTATTTCCAATTGCCTAACTTGAATTGAGAATGGGCTGATTTTTGGTCTGTCTGCTTAATAAAGTGTGACACACCTGGCGGTCCAATTGGATTTTACATCAACACCCACGTGGCGCCCCGTCCCATCCGTGACCGCTTTCAAAAAATCCTAAGAAAAAATCTATTCAAAATATCTCCTCGATATTAGCAGATTTTGCCGCTGCCCGGGCGAACTCAAGATAGTGCGGCTTTTACCGTGGGTCCACTGTGATGTATGTAATATATATCCACTCCCTCCATCCAATTTTTAAAATTATTTTAGAGTATGGTCCAAAAAACAAGGGAGCTCTAATTCTCAGATGGACCATACTATAGGAAAGAGTGGTGATTGAGTGTCCTATAATTAAAAATGTCTCATGGCTCACTTTAATGTTTCTGCAATGTTTGTTTTCTATCCAATCTGTTGCTAAGTTGAAATAACTTAGATGAAGGGAAAATCCAAATATCAACCTGATCTAAAACTTTCATGGCCTATTAATGATCAATCACCGCTGTTTTTTATAGTATGGTCCGCTTGAGGATTGGATCTGCTTTATTTTTTTATAATGGACCTAAAATCATATGATAAAATGGATAGACAGTGTAGATATAGAATACATTGGTCAAGGTAAGCCCCACTGCAGGGGCTGTGCCGTCTTGGGTGAGGCCAAGGCCGCACCTAATCTACTCCGCTCTTCATGCGCCCACACACGCACAGTATCTCTGTCCATCCCGAGGTATGCCTTTATCTTTTATGGACCTACCTTGACATGCATATGCAATCCATTCCGATCATGAGATGTGTAATCCTTCGTTATAACCTTATCTAAACAATTAGGATGACTCGTGATTCAGGTGGGCCACACCAATACAAATAATTAGAAGATAAATGTTCATCCTTAATATTTATAGGGCCCACCATGATGATTATATAAAATCAAATCCAATAATTAGATAAAACATAAAAATATAAACTTAAATCTAAAAATCAGGGCCATTCATTGTTTAGATAGGTCAGAAAAAGAAAAATATTTTGGAGGGTGAACATTACCTTTTACACCATTTTCATTCATGTGGTTTTCCTAAAACAAGAACGTTGCTGATATTTGTGCCCTTGGCCTGTCGTGGGGTGACACACCTGATAGTCGGGGTTGATTTCTCACAAACACTATGTCGGTGCCTACCTTAGCCGACAACTCCTTTTACTAAAGTAAAATCCTATCTTCGTGAAGATAAACCTTTCCTTCCAAAGATTACTTTTCCCTCAGCATGATGAAACTTAAAATTTCTTATTTCCTTTTTAATTTAAATCTTTTAAAAATTTTATGGGCCAACGGACTTTTGGATACCGCAGTTTAAGCCCACTGGATTAATAAACCAGCTTGAAAATCAAGCCTGAGCTTAGCCAGCGGCCCTGATACTTCAATCAAAGCCCGGGCTGAGGTGGGCTAGGCCCAGAAGCCCCACAGGCTAACCTTGCCAATCCAGGCCCCTACAGTTTGGGTACTACTCTGTCACTGGCAAGGAATGTATAGGGCCTCTTAGGGGCCATTGTAACATATGAGTTTTATCCACACTGTCAATCCATTTTGCCACAACATTTTAGGGTACAAACCCAAAAATGAGGCAGTTCCTAAGCTCTAGTGGACCACATAGTAGAGGTTAAACACTTAGGGCCTGTTTGGGCGGGGGCATTCGAAGGGATTAGGTGGGATGGGATTCAAAAAAACGTAATTATTACCCATGTCCCGTCTTGCCATGGGATAAGATTAATGCCATGCTTTGTTGGTAATACGGTGGTACATTGAATGGATATACTTACCATCATTTGAAATTACTTAGAAAAACATACATGTGTAATATCTAAACCGTTCATTTGTTTTGTAACCTCATTTTATGACATGGGCCTAAAAATGAGGTAGATCCAAAGCTTATATGACCCCAAAGAAGTTTTCAACGGTAAGTATTCAATCCCCGTTGCTTTCTATGGTGGGGTCCACTTGAGCTTTAGATTTACCTGATTTTTTGGCCCATGCTCTAAAATAATCTCGAAAAATGGGTGGACGGTGTGGATATAACCCACACATCATGGTGGGAACTACACAACTTGCTAACATTGAGTGAAATTGGCACAGGACCAATGCAATTCTAATAAATTCTAATTCCAAGCTTTTCCGTTCTTCCCAAATATGGAGTGGAATTGGTACAGGACCAGATGAATCTCATCCCACCTAATCCCTTATAATCCCACTGCCCAAACATGCCCATAGGGGGCATTTGGCGCATGGCGCATGGTATTAGAAGGGATAAGGTGGGATGGAATTGCATTTGGTCCATGCCAATTCCACTCTATGTTTGGGAATAATGGAAAAGCTTAGAATTAGATCGGATGGAATTGCATTGGGTCCCTGCCAATTCCACTCAATGTTAGCAAGTTCTGTAGGTCCCACCATGATGTGTGGACTATATCCACACCGTCCACCCATTTTTCGAGATCATTTTAAAACATGGGCCAAAAAATCAAGTAAATCTAAAGCTCAAGGGGACCCCACTATAGAAAGTAGCGGGGATTGAATACTTATCGTTGAAAACTTCTTTGGAGCCACATAAGTTTTGGATCTACCTCATTTTTAGGCCCATGCCATAAAATGAGGTTACAAAACAAAAGAACAGTTTAAATATAACACATATGTATTATTCTTAATAGTTTCAAATGATGGTGGGTATATCCATTCAATGTACCACCATATTACAAACGGGAGATGAAATTAAGCTTATCCCATGGTAAGTCCCTGCCATGTGTAATAATTATGTTTTTTGAATCCCATCCCACCTAATCCTTCCTAATGCCATGCCCCAAACACTCCCTTATGGTTGAAAACATTTTAGAGGCCAGGGTTGTTTTGGATTATGCTGATATTTGTGTTTTCCCTTCATCCTGGTTTATATGATTTTTTGAATTGGCTGGCGATTAACTATTACAGTGGGCCTTGGAAGGTTTGAACTGGTTGTCATAATCACCCATGCTTCTTATGGCCCACTTGAGTCCTTGATATGCTTTTTTTCCGACTTTTACCTTGAAAATGATAAGGTAAATTAGATAAATGGTGCATATAAAATCCATGCATTAAGGTAGCCTCTCAAATCCATGTCCGTTCGTAGGCAGTGAGGGGTGGTAAAAATCAGCTTCCGGCCTCGCTACTGACAAGTTGAGTAGGGAGACTTATTGAAGTGATGTCATAGAGTTCAGTTGGGCACCATGAAGTATGTTTCCTACATCTATTTGGAGAAATAATTTTATAGCATGAGTTAAAGAATGAGTAAGATCTTATGTTGGAGTAGACCTGTCCATTAAAAACAATAGGGAGAGTGATGCCCACCATTAAAAATTTATAATTGCTACAAAAGTTTTCAAAAGCTGATATTCGTGGTTTCTCCTCTTACAAATCTATGTTAACTTATGAACCAGTCGTTCTCAAATAAACATACAGTGATCTTAACAAGGTTTCATAGGTGGGCATCCCTCTCCCCACTGTCCCTCTTCCCACCGTTTTCTGTGGCGAGTCTACTCCAGCTTTGAATTTGCTCAATTTTTATCTCATACAATAAAATGGTCTCTCCAAATGAATGGGCAATGTATATATAACAAATACATCATGGTGTGTCCCACGGGATTCAGTGGGTCTACTCCAACTTTGGATCTGCTCAATTTTTATCTCATACCATAAAATGGTCTCTCCAAATGAATGGATAGTGTAGATACAATAAATACATCATGGCCCGTCCCACAAAATTCATTGGGTCTACTCTAGCTTTGGATCTGCTCAATTTTTGTCTCATTTTATGGTCTGTCTAAATGAATGTACAGTATATATATAACAAATACATCATGACGCGTCCCACAAAATTCAGTGACGTTACTTCAGTAGCCAGTCCCGCTCCCCAGCCTGTCATGGCTACTCCGCGTCCCCGTAGATGGAAGCAGACTGCTGTGACCAGGGATATACACGTGCCCAGTGCTGTGTGAGGGCCAGAGAGATGCTCGTGACAAATCCACTCAGCCAATCTGTTTTCAAAGACCATAAAGGGCAGAACTTTAAAACCTCAGACATTTCTAAAAACCAAGTGGACCACACCAAATGAATGGTGGGAATAGAAATGTTCACCATTGAAACTTCCTAGAGCTGATCACGATGTTTTTATGCCATCTAAGCCGTTAATAGAGTTATTACCACTAAGATAAACTATAGAAACAAATATCATCCTGGAACAAGACGTCTGTCACCCTAGCCATTAAATCTTCACTGTTTCCTATGTTATGGCTCACGATAGTTTTTAATCTGCTTGATTTTTTAAATCCTGTCCTAATGTAGTCTTGCAAAATGGACCTACGGAGCGGATATTTTACAGACATTCCTTTGGGTCCACACGGCCCCAGGCACAATCCCCTCTTCCCCGCTTGCTGGTCACAAAAAAAATAAAAATTATGTTGTTTTAGAAATCCTAGCATTGATTCCTTGACAGTTGTTTGTGGAAACAGGACCGTTGGATTTTTAGATCTCTAGCCGTTAAAAGTCGTCCAATAATCTGGCAGTCAATTGATTAAGTAAGCGTAATTTTTGGTTCATGACACGTCTAAAATGGGACCCAGAGTTCGTGTGCATTCTACCTGCGTATCATCTATTATACTACGCCAGAGTATCAAATCTTTTCTGAAACTAAAATGCGCCGCGTTGCATAAAAAGCAGGAGACAGTAACAGACGAGGGATATTCCACTTCCATCTCCGCTCTCTGCAGAGACAGAGAGAAATGGCGAGTCCTCCGAAGCCATGGAAGGCCGAGTACGCGAAGTCGTCACGATCTTCTTGCAAGACATGCAAGAGCCCAATCGAGAAGGAGAAGTTCAGGCTCGGAAAGATGGTCGCTGCGTCGCAGTTCGACGGTTTCATGCCTGTATTGACAACATCTCAATCCCCCGCATTCCATATTTCCATTTGATTCTACTGTAAAGAAGGCTTCTTGGGTTCTTTTCTGATGTGGTTTCAGCGAAAGGAATGAGATTTTGGGGCATTTTTCTTTGTTGGGTTTTGTTGGTTCCAGGAAAGAAAATGATTTGGGCACTTCCTTTCTTGTGGCAGTTTGACGTGATTTTCTGTTTTTTGAGGTTTTTTTTTTTTGCATTTGGGTTTTTGGGATTGATTTTAGGCGGTTCAGCACTTTTCACCTAGACAATCACTAATAGCTAAACCCCTCGGTACACAAAATGATTTGGATTTAGGCGTGTTGTTATTATATGGAATCTCTCTGTCTCCATTTTCTTGTAATGGCAATCCATGCCAGAAGTAGTAGGATTGATGTTCATAATTATAATAATAAAGTGAAATATGTTGAATCTTTTTTTGCAAATATTACCGAATAGAAGATAAATGTCTGGTAGCAAATTGATCGGTTAATTCAATAAGAAATGGGTGCTAACGATTGATTTCGTTGCTACCATCCAATCGTATCCAATTTAATCTTTTACTTATTCAACGAGTGAACAGACCTTTTTTCAAAATATTAATCCATGTATTACCAATCTCTCAGTCCCCCGCATTTCATAATTTTCATTTGATTCTACTGTTAAAGGGCTTTCTTGGGTTTTTTTGATGGGGATTCTGTGCTGAGAATGTGATTTCTCTGGAATTTTATTTCTTTGGGTTTTTGTTTGTCCAAAGACCCTCTCATACTCTAGCAAACTCTAAAAAAGATAGTCCTAGCTCTTGCTAAGTTGCCATCTTAAATGAGGAAACTGAACAAATGAGTAGACCCCATTTCCAAGCAACTTGACCCATCAATTAGTTTGAGAAGAAATGATGCGTGTTGACTAGTTTCTTTGCCATTTTGGGTGTCAGTTTTGTATCCTCTGATGCTTTTTATAAATGGTTTGATTAGGGTGTTTTTAATATTCCATTATTTGAATTCTTGGATTGCCCATTTCTTTGATGGATCCATGGATGCGATTTCTGAGGGAGGAAGAGGAATGTGATGAAAATACCAAATTTGCAGTATTGACTATCTGTGGAATATGGGGATTCTTGATTAAAGTAACAATAGTCTTCTATTCCTCCTATTAATCCTGTCCCTCCCTCGCTTGCTCAATTTGAGACCTATTGCTCTCTCTCTCTCTCTCTCTCTCTCTCTCTCTCTCTCTCTCTTCAAACTGAGTATGGACTTTCTTCATACATTGCTGCCTCTAGGTCTCATTGGCCTCAAGCTATGATGGATGGGATGTCGGCTATTCATGCCAATGAGACTTGGAGTCTTGTACCTTGACTTCCTATATGAATGCATTACCCTGGGTCTATCAAATTAAGTATTGTGCTGATGGTTCATTTGAACAATACGAAGCTCCTCTTGTGGCCAAAGTCTATAATCAACCACATGGTTTTGATTTTGATGTAACCTTTACCCATGTAATAGAACGCGGAACCATTTGTATCCTTCTAAGTGTTGCTCTCTCTTGATTTGGTCCATTTTACAACTTGATGTCAAGAATGACTTTCTTCATGAGCAGGTTTGAGAACAGCCTCAGGCTTTCGTGATTTCTCTTGCTTAGATTATGTTTGTTATTTGCACAAGGTATTAAAATTGCAGTAATGGGCTGCAATACGTCTAAGTGCGGAATATAGCGGAGCTATAAAATGTAGACTAAGTCCTAGAGAGGGGGTGATTAAGACCAATTAAAAATTATGCCAATTTAAAATCCTAATTGCCTAACTTAAACTAATTTGCAATTAAACTAAGAAAGACAATCTAATTATAAAAGCTTCCAAGCCAATAGAGGGTCCAATCACATAGGCTACACTAGATATGCAAGTTAAGCAACTAGCCTATATAAGATAGTGTATATGAGTGTGTGGGATGTGATTCCTATCAATCCTAAACATTCATCTAATCATGCATCATATTTAAACATTCAAGACACATAAGCATAATTGAATAAATGTGCAAATAGCAATCCCAAACACGATCATATATAGTGGTTCGGCTATGTGTCTACTTTACTCCCGGCGGACGCACTCAACCCACGCGTGTACTGGATTTCACTATTAGAGGTTTTAAATCAAGTTAACCTCTAATCTTTATAGCCCTACATAAGGACTCTAAAGTTTATGCCCTATACAAGAGCAAAGGTCCTACACAAGCATCCAAGTTTATGTCCTACACAAGGACAAGGGTCCTAATCCCGAACCCGACAATTTAGGCCACATAGGCCAATGTCCTAATCCCGAACCTAAGTTTATGTCCTACACAAGGACCACAGATTTAGGCCCTACGGAAGAGCCAAGGTCCACCACAAGAATCTAGTCGAGTTTGTGGATAGCAAACTCTTAGTCTCAAACCGACACAAGGAAGGAGGCTAACCTATAGACTCCTAACTATGATACTTGTCGGATTGAGTCCATTTTTATAATTCCTCTTGGGTTGCTTGATTTCCGCTTTCCCGTGCTTCAATCAGATCCCCGATGCTCCCCCGATCATGTTGCCGCTGCTTCACTAAGGCTTCAACTTTACGATCAATCTCCTTGCATTTGATGTATCTTGAAGATGACCAATGTGATAGGAGTGGGTTGAATCTCCTACAACTAATGGGAAGTTGTTTATCCTAAGGGATTCAATTAGATGGGTCTCATAGAAGAGTTGGACAGTGATTTACCAAGAATTCTAAGTCCAATCTCTAAAAAATAGAGGAGTTTAAGCACATCTCAATGTTGAGGTTGGAATCCTCATTAAAGTTGTAATGTAAAAGGAGATGGCTTAGAACTCAGTGGAATAGAGGCTTAGGATGAGAGATTTGCATATGGAATCACCCTACCTTCTATTGCTCCAAAAACCCATCAAAATGCCCAAGAACCCGACTGCCTTTTATAAAAAATTCGAGTTCCAACAGTAAAAAAAAGGGCAGAAAATGGGTAGAAAATGGCCTGTTTGATGACATCAAACGCGTTAGATGTCATCGAAGATCAATCTTTCGATGTCATCGAGAAAATCCAGACAATATGATGTTTTCTTGTTGGACATGTCTGAACTATTTTTCGATGTCATCGAAGGTCTTCGATGTCATCGAACATCAAGCCTTCGATATCATATGGAATCACCCTACCTTCTATTGCTCCAAAAACCCATCAAAATGCCCAAGAACCCGACTGCCTTTTATAAAAAATTCGAGTTCCAACAGTAAAAAAAGGGCAGAAAATGGCCTGTTCGATGACATCAAACGCGTTAGATGTCATCAAAGATCAATCTTTCGATGTCATCTAGAAAATCCAGACAATATGATGTTTTCTTGTTGGACATGTCTGAACTATTTTTCGATGTCATCGAACATCAAGCCTTCGATATCATTGAAGGGCTTTGATGTCATCGAAGTCTTATAAAAAACTGCTGTTTTGGGATATCTTTTGCACAATAGTTCCACACCTCTTCTAGCCTTCTTTATTATGTTTTTCTTGTTTTCCTAAGGCTAAGGGATGATCAAATTAACATACCTAATTGGGTCAAGATCATCTAGAGGCTATATAGTTGTTTTGGGTTAAGGGTTAGGGTCACCAATCTCTTCTACCTGTATATGCTCCTTGATTGTTTTGCTCTGCTTGTATCTTCAGTCTTCACTTTCCAAAGGCTTAACCGACTACATGACACAACGGCTCACGTGATTGACAAACCAGGGTGTAAAAATGAGTGCACTAACACGTATTTATGGACTTAAGCAAGCTTCTCGTAGTTGGTTTGAGCAGTTCACTAGTGCTTTACTTGAGCTTAACTTCATATGTGATCTTGCATACTCATCTGTGTTTGTACGGTCAGATTCTTTTGGTCTTATCATACTTCAGTATGTTGAAGACCTCATTGCCACTGATTCTTCTGGGTTTGCCCTTCTTCCCTTCAGTTTTAGATCTTGCGAGCCGTTTTGTTATGAAGGACTTAGGTTCTTTTCAGAATTTTCTAGACCTAGGGGCTACCATTGTTTCCCAAGTTAATTCTGTCTCAGGCCACATATGCTCTGGATCTTTAGTTTCTTGTTGGCATGACTGGTTGCAAACATTTCACAGCTCGTTTCATTTCTTCTAAGCCTTCTCTTTAGACAATGACCCTCTTTGTAACCTCAGTATCGCAATATAGTTGGGGGCTTATAGAATCTCACTCTCACTTCACTAGAATTATGCTATGAACTTGTTAATTTATGCATTAGCCTACTATCCCATTTTTATCTTGTTAAGCTTATTTTTGGATTGCGAAAGGTACTCTTTCTCATCCCTTCGTGCTCACTTGAGTTCTACTCTCTCCTTAAGTGCATGCTTTCATGGGATTGGGTTGGATCACTTGATGATTGATGGTCTACTTTTGGCTACTGTATATTTTTTTCACTGAATACTTTCTCTTGTTTTGCCAAGAAACATTATAAATCCCACCTGCTGCTCTCCTTTTAATGCTGAAGCTGAGCATTGTGTTATGGTATCTATAATTACTGAATTGATTTGGCTACAGTTTCTAGTTTGGATATTCATATTTCATTGCTAATATCATTACTACATATATGGTGGCAAATCTAGCTTCTCATGCATGCAATAAAAAAAGAAAGAAAGGATGAAGAAGATATTATTGGCATTTTGGCCATGAAAATATTGTTTTAGGGGATATCCCCACCATGTTTATTCCTTGTTCCCTGCAATTGGCTGATGTTTTTTCTAAGCCACTTCCTTGAGATAGGATATAACATCATTGGATATGTGGCAAACTGGGTGTTTAGCCTTCTCTTGCATAGAGTTTGAGTGTTTAGTGATGCAAAACAATTAACCACTTGCTCTAAAAGCTCGAACTAATAGAGCATGGCGAATGAATCCCTTTATCTCATAGCCCAGGCCCACATCCCATGGGTTAGGACCTCTGCCGAACCCCCCTTGTGGGCCTCACTTCACATGGGTTCTACTTCACACGAGCCATCCACCTCACATGGGTGAGGCTCTCGCCTCATATGAGCCACCCGCCTCACACGGGCCACCCATTGCAAGTGTGCCTCTGCATCCCATAGGCCACCCCACTCAAGCCCAGTGTGATGGTAAAAATATGACGTAGGACAACATGATCTACCATAGATGTGCATAATTAGAATTTAAGATAAAGCACAAAATAAACAATCAATTTTCAGCGTGATTATTCATCATAAATAAGAATTATCTGAAAAAAAACTCATCAATGATCATGGCCATCCATTACAATCATGTAGTACTAAAGATTCAAATATGAAAAGTGGATCCTACGAAAGATAAGACTTTCATGTCTCACAAGGGTCAATTCAATCATCTAATATGATGATCTAATCCTTTAACAAACTGTTAGATCAAATATGATTTTTAGTTGGGGACGTTTAAATAGATTTAGGAAGTGGAAATTCACAAATAGAATTTTAGACTTTTGCAAATAAACTCGATGGAAGAAAGAAGAAGTACGAAGATTATAATGATTAACTAGAGAAAGAAAGTAGAAGAATGAGTAGGAGGAAGAGGAAAGTCTCGCACTCGGCTCTGGAAAAGCTCCGTAGCTTTATTTGTTTCTAAAAAAAAATCAACTACAATGTTTAGGGCTTAACTCCCTTTGAATAGAACTTGCAAATAAAAAGAAAATACCAAAATGCCCCTAGTTACTTAGATTAGAAATAACCTTGATAGGAAACTAACAAAGTCATAGTTTAGAAACAACCTAAGTAGGAAACTTAAAAAAATAGAAATTTCTTAAGGTTAGAATTTTCTGAAAATAAGGAAATTAACTAAAATGGAAATGTCTAAAAATAGAAATATCTAAAAATAGCAATTTATGAAAATAGAAGTTTCTAAAAAATAGGAACTTCTAAAAATAAAAATTTCTGTAATAGGAAATTAACATAAGACTAACTAAAATAAAATCAAATTATGCAACAAGCTTCTCTTGATCTTCAATCTCATCCTATTCATAGTGATGCTTGTTGGGCCTGCTTCCATCGACGATAAACTTTAAACGGTTTGATGTCCTCATCAATTCCCCAACTGATAATCTTATTTGATCTAACAGTTTGTTAAAGGATTAGATTATCATGTTGGATGGTTGAATTGACCTTTGTGAGACATGAAAGTCCTATCTTTCGTAGGATCCACTTTTTATATTTGAATTTTTAGTACTACATGATTGTAATGGATTACCATGATCATTGGTGAGTTTTCTTTCAGATAATTTTATTTATGATGAATAACCATGCTGAAAATTGATTGTTTATTTTGTGTTTTATCTTAAATTCTAATTATGCACATTTAGGGTTAGATCATACTGTCCTACGTCATATTTTTTTTTTTTTAGCCTTCTCAATCTTATCTAAAATAATTTGTAAATTGTTAATTCTATGTAATATGAAGGTGTTCATGCAAAGTGTGTAGGTCATTTAGCTAAGGTTAAGATCTTCAGGATCCCTCTTGATAAGATTGAGTAGATGTCTAAGATCTCTCTAGATAAGCTTGAGAAGATTTTCGAACATTCGTAGGTAGATTTGAGAAGCCAATGAATATTATATACTTTTGTATTCATTCCATTCACTTAGTAGAGAAAACTATTCCATATACTTAAAGTTTCTTTTTATTTCTTACCTAGTCAATGGGTGGTATACTGGTCCACTCCATCTAAAACATTGCACATGGAAGATGCTCCCCTATGTCATTTTGTGGAGATTGTGGTAGGAGAGGAATAGGAAAATATTCAAATGCAAAGATAGGCTTGTCAAGTCAATTATTTGAAGTATTTCTGCTATGATTATAACTTGTTTACAAGTTAGGGAAGACTCTTACGAAGATGTTTTAAATGAGTTAGGAAGATGTTATGCTATGTACATGTGACCATTGGTGTCCTTTTCCTGTGGTACCATTTCTGCTATGAGGTTCTCTATTTGTACAGTTGATCAGGTTATAATGTAAATTTATTTTTAGACGTCTAGTGATTTATACTTGATTTAAGCAATGACATGCATAAATAATACATACATGTGGGATCTGTAATAAATTAATAATAACATTCATAACCTTATATATATAAATTGCAACATTAATTTTTAAGAACCTAACCAACACGCCAAAAGCCAAGGATCGATGGAACACGTCAAGCTGGGGTCTTTTCAGGGTATCCCAAATCGGTTACGTATCGGCCGTAACGGCCGATACGTAACGGTAACGTGGGACCCGTTACGCGATACACGGCCGTTACGCGGACGTTACGGGCCATAACGGCCATTACAGACCCGTAACGGCTGTTACGGGCCCTGGAAAAAAAAAAAAAAAAAAACCTTACCTTTTTTTTCCTTTCTTTTCTTCTTCTTCTTCTTTTTCTTCTTCTTCTTCTTCTTCTTTGTCTCGAGCAGCTGCGGCTGCTTCCTGTTCTTCTTCTTCTTCTTCTTCCTCTCTCTCTCACTCTCTCTCTGTCTCTCTCTCACTCTCTCTCTGTCTCTCTCTCAATCTCTTCTTTCCCGTTTCCCTCTTTTTTTCTTTTCTTTCTTTCCCTCTTTTTTTCTTTTCGTTTCCCTCTCTCTCCGTTTTTTTTTAAAATTTATTTGCCGCAGCTGACTGCGGTACGTGTCGCGCAAAGACGAGCGCTGACACTCCTCGAGCTCCGAGTTGTACGAACGGTTCAAAGGAGATCAAAGTTATATGGGCTCCACGGTGATGTATTTATTACATCTACACCGTTCACCTATTTTCAGAGATCATTTTAGAGCACCGGCCAAAAAATGAATTATATCCAGAGATCATCTGGACCACACCAAAAATAGCAGCAGGGATAATGATTTTCACGGTTAAATAATTTTTAGGGCGCACGTAACGTTTATTTTCCATCCAATCATATCAGACCCGAGTGGGCCTCACCATAATGTATATATTTTATCCATATCATCCATCCATTTTGCAACGTCATTTTAAGTCAGGATTCAAAAAATTAATAATATCCAAATCTCAGGTGGACCACACCATAGGAAATAGTGGTTATAGAATGCTCACCATTAAAAATTTTGTAAAGTCCACCGTAATGTTTATTTTCAATCTAACCTGTTAATTGGGTCACATTGACGTGGATGAAGGGAAAACACCCATGTCAGCTTGATCTAAAACTTTTCTAGCCCTCAATAAATTTTTAATGGTGAATGTTTAATTATTATTGTTTCTTACGGTGCAATCCACCCGAGCTTTGGATGTGCCTCATTTTTGGGCTCATGCCCTAAAATTATTTGGCAAAATGGATGAATGGTGTAGATATAACACATTCATCATGGGTGAGGCCCAAAAAACTTTGACACGTGTGCTGCACTTTACATCCGAGTCCCTCCTAATTCAAACCTTAAAAAATTGTACACGAGACATATATTAACTTGAAATTTGACAATTAAATTATGGACTGCAATTGCTAACTCACAATGCCAAAATCAAATTATTTGAATAGTTTTAATTGTTAATTTGTGAACTTTTATTTTTTAAAATAGGGCCTTTTGATTTATTTATTTATTTATTTATTTATGATTCACTATCCAATAAATGTCCACTAATTTATAAGTGGGATAATGACAATAAATGGCATGAATTTGAGGCTGATTTGGAGAATAAATTGGTCCTCCAAGTCAGCCCCAAATTGGCAACGCCATCTACCTGAATTTAATTTTATTTTTTTAAAGAACTATTGGGAGAAATGATATCAAGATGTTAAGTATATAAATTACATATTTAAAAAATTAAATATATGAATTTTGTAGTCAAATTCAAGTTACCTGGTTAAAAAATTAATCAGACAGTCCGATACAACTTCTCACCAAAGAGTGGACCGTTACACCACCATAAACATGTTCCAATTTATAAATGAATGCATATTTGGAATGCTTAGAATATTCTGGATTTAATCCATATTTTTTCATATTTTTTTGGCAAAAAAAATAAATTGCGCCGTTACGGGCCGTTACGCCCCCGTATCGCCGTTACGCCCCCGTATTCGTATCGGTTTCGGAGGGCACCGTTACGCCAACCGATACCGATACGGGACACCTTGGGTCTTTTAAACGACTAGGATCATAACATTCCACCAAGCTTTGCAGCCAACGTCCATGGCGATCCACTCCGTGGCGGCACTCCCTCGTGCCTGTTTTCTAGGCAACCCTATCCACCAGCCCTTGTCCACTCGGAGAGGTCATAATGCCTGCACTCTAGTCATCCTGGTCGCCCTTTCCACTAGCGGCCACACTCTAGCTGTCCAGGTAGCCCTTTCATGTTGTGGTGGTTTCACTCTGGTCCAGGTTGCCCTTTTCATAGGTTGCCCCTTCTATGACTTGAACATAGGACATTGTGTTGTCTCCTATACCAATTGTTAATAACCTAACCAATATGCCAAAATACAGTGTTGATGCTCCAAGCTAGGCTCTTATAAACCATTGAGTGTACTGTCTACTATTCGAATGCTCCATGGGAATGCTGTGTTTGCTGCAATGCTTGCCCTGTCATTTTAGCAGCAAGGGTTTCACCAGACATGAATATCGGAAGGTGTAATGTTTTTCTCTAGTGAATTAAATTACTCTACTAATGTGTTGTTATTCCCATTTCCTAAGTTTTGGCCTTTTCGTTTTCTTTTTACTGTATTCTCCAAGTTCTTAATTATTTATGTTTTCTGAAACAGATGTGGAATCATGCTGACTGCATCCTGAAGAAAGCAAACCAGATCAAGTCGTATGTATTCTTGTAGTTAGTCCTTGCTGTGGTTCGGTGATAGAGGTGCGCTCCAGTGGTATTGGGGCAGATTCAGGGCCCACATGATGTATGAAGGACATCCAACCCATCCATAACATCTGTGAGCTCATGTTAGATCCGGCTATAAAAAAAATCAGCCCGATCCAACACTCAGGTGGTCCACAGAGCAGGGAACAAGGTGGGAGTGAACACCCATCCTTGATATGCACTGAGGTCCACTTGAGTTGCTAAACAGCCTGAATGGCCTGGGTTGCAGATAGTCTATACGATGGCCCCTCTATTAAAATCAATGTTAAGCGTCCAATCTGAACTTGTTCCCTGTGGCGTGTTCCACTTAAGTTTTGATTGGGCTGTGTTTTGTTTACCGCTGGTGACTTGAAGTCATGCATTTGATGGACAGATTGGATGTCATGAATAATACATCACACAGGCATCCAGCACCACTGTAGCTTACCTGTACCACCGGAGTGTCCTCCTTTGTGATATCATTGGATGCATTAGTGGTTTGGATGTGCTTCAGCTCTCCTATATCCTGAAAATGCTTCTCATCTCACATCACAGAATTGATGAAAACTTCAGTTTCTTCTCATCTGTGAATTTATTACTATCTTTCGTGCCATAATTTCAGGCTAGATGATGTCGAAGGCATCGACTTGCTTCGATGGGAAGATCAGCAGAAGATAAGAAAGTATGTAGAGGGAGGTTCCATAAGTACAACTCCTATCGCTGCAAATGAATGTGCCATTGAAGTTTCGCAAAATTCTAGAGCTGCTTGCAAGCGCTGCAATGAAAAGATTATGAAAGGAAATGTGGGTTATTTCTTTCTCATTCATCCGAAGCGGCAGATTTAGCTTTGATGTTGCCTTATGGAAGTAAATGTTTTTAGTACTCTGAAACCAGTTTTCTGTAAACTGTGGTGTGTAGAATTACTGCATAAACTGACTTAATTTTTAAGTGCATAAATTACCATTTAAAAAGAAAAAGCAAAGGAATTAGTGCATAGACTGAGAACTAATTGATAATTAGACTAAGTTTTGCTAAGCCATACATGTGCATTGAAGCTCATGTACAGTTGTACACGGCACACATGCCAGCTTTGCACGAAGGTCCAATATCCAATCCAACCATCAAAACGGCACCACTATATTGATGCGCTAGCCCAAGAATCAGGTTATCCACTTTTCAGGTGGGCCACAGAAAACAAATGATCGGCTCTGAAAAACTTGGCTGATGTTTCCTAACCCATCCACCTGTTTCCAATCTGCGGCCAACATGCTGAGTGGACCAGATCTTATTTCTGGGAAACATGCAAGGTCCAGACCAACCTGATGGATGGATTAGATCTTGCATGTATGTGCCATGCTGGAACATACGTGTTGTGTACTCAACCTTTTATTGCACATGCGTGTTCTTAGACTGTTAGAGTAATAATTCATTCATGGGTTAAATCTATTTAACCCATTTGTTATGGGTTACTATTTACTAAGGTTGTCATTGGCGTGGGTTCTTGTCGGATATTGGCACACCTGTATGACTGTACCCAAACCTGAATAAGTGAATTGGGTTTTGGACCTGTTGGGTTTGAATCCCTGTCCCATATTTGAGGTACTGAATCTGAATCCAATTAGAATCGGCCTTCCAATTGGGTCCAGCTTCATGCATGAGTTAAGATTCTGAATGGGGTTTGGACCCGGAATTGGTCTAGAATGGGGTCTGGATCTAGGTTCATGTCTTGATTGGATTGAGATCCATACAATAAGCATGCCTCTTATCTCTATAGGAAAAAAAAAAAAAGGGAAAAAAAGGGAAAAGAAAAGCATCTTGCAAGGTTCTTAAGATAAAGTATAAATTGATAAACATAAATTTCACCTCTTGAAATGGGAGGAGGTATGCAAGCCTTGGGCCCAAGGGGGAGTAGGTTTTAGGAAATTGGAGGATATGAACTTAGCTTTGTTAGGAAAATGGGTTTGGAGGTTTGGGGTCGAGGTGGGGTCTCATTGGTGGGGAAGGTAATAACTAGGAAATATGGGGTAGAAGAAATGGGATGGTCGACTAGGGTGTTATTGTTGTACACAATGTACAGAGCCTCATATTTATGGAAGTTTGTGGCACTGATAAAACATAGGGTATGGGAAGGGGTGGGCTTCCTGTTAAGGGATGGGAAAAATATTAGACTTTGGGAGGATAGGTGGGTGGGGGGTCAAAAGTTGAGCGAGCTTTTTCCATGCTCGGCAGGGATCTCAGCTGAGGTTGGGTTGAGGGCAGCCAATTGCTTCTCCATTGTTGGAGAGGGAAGTAGTATGGGTCCCGCCATGTAGGCAGAATTTGGTGCATGAATAGATTTTGCCGAAAGTATTAGTTTGATTGAGTTGTTATCAAAGGTGACTTCGGTTATCTCGGAATCGAACTTTATGTTATGGCTAAAAGACAAGTTCGGCAAGTTTTCAATTAAATCGTTATATTCATGCATAAGGGAAGCTGGTTCAAGTGGCGGGATTCATCCGACAACCTTTGTTTGGCGTTATGGTGCTCTTACAAAGGTGGCCGCGCTCACGTGTTTAGTGGTGAGGAAGAACCGAAGAAGCTGCTAATAATCTTTGCAGAAGAGATCTTGTTCTTTTGAATGCATGTCTGTTGTGCGTTCAAGATGAGAAAACGGTGGATCATCTCTTCATTCACTGTATATTTGCAAAAGGATTGTGGGATAGTTTCTTCAAGCTATTTGGAGTTTCTTGGGTCTTGCCGAAATCTGCAGACGACTTTCTCTTGATGTGGCATGGTGGGGGTATTGGGAAAAAGATCTGGCGATTAAGTTTGTTAGCGGGCATTTGGGTTATATATTAGAAAGGAATGATCGATGTATCAAAAATCGTAAGGGTTAGGTTTTAGAGGTTTTTAGTAGGGCTAAATCTCTTGTAATGGAATGGGCATTAGCATCAAACGTTTTTTTAAAATCTTTTTCCGGTTTGTTGGTGGGAGTTGTAAATTCTTTTCTCTTCTACTTTTTGTAAAATTTCTGGCTTTGGCTTGTTAGTAATAATATTATCAACGTTAAAAAAAGTATAAATTGAATTTTTTTTGAACAATTTAAAGAATAAAAGGATAAAACTAAAATAAATTGTATCTGGGTACTAAAAGGGTTTCTAAGTTGTTACCTGATCAGGCTTGATTCCAAACCAGTTCAGAATCATTGATCTGGACCCATATTTGATTAAATTGGATCAGATATTTTTGTTATCTGTGGCCATGTACCTATTAATAGCCCTATTGGGTACTTCAGTCTCTAAGCGTTGATAGTTGCAGATTGTTGCTTTTTTTTTTTTCCTGATGCCACCGCTTGAAGGGCATGGCAAAGGATTTGTTTGGATTGTGTTGTACATATAGGGCCTTTTAGTCATTTACATTTTTCAGCATTCTTTTATTTTTACAATGACCAGAGGACATTAATCATTGGTTGTTCTTTCATTACTTTTAAGATTTCACTTTACATGACACAAGTTTTGGTATTTTTCCAAATGGTTCCATTCATTACGTGATTATATGTTTTTACTGCTTTAAGACATTGAGATGTAGTAATGACAAGTCATGTAACTTGGCATGTCCGTAACATTACTATATAGTATTTTTCTCATATAGTGCTAGCTCCTTTCACATTTCAATTTTTATCAGCCATACATCTAGATGGTGTCTTAAAATGCATTTCAATAATCGATCTGTTGATATTTGATTCAAGCAGCCTGATATTTTTCAAAAGAATCTGACCCCCAAAATCGGCCTATTTGGCAGAAGAATTGTTCCTACCACTGATTCAATGGAAGAAGAGATTAATGAAAATATAAAAACGTCCAGGGATTCCATAGCTTAATTTTAGTGTCTAGACAACTTGGGTCAATATTTGTGAAGGTGATTGTTTGGACCAATAAGTCAAAACCTTGGAATAGTTTTCTAGGTCTGTAGTTAGAATATAGCATTTTTGGGAAATACGTAATGTACTGAGTTGATATAGGTACTGGCATGTAAAATCCTCCATTTGTCAACCTCCTCTCTCAATATTTGAATATTTTGATGGTGATTCTTCTAGTTGTGAAGCAGGGGCTCGGGGACTTCAAAACAGTGTTGCGGAGCTCTTCTTTGACGACATGAGATGAGACCCTGCAGATACCCTCTTTAGAATGCCTAACAGTCTTTCCTCTGCATCATTGGAGCTGGTGATATTGGGTTCTTCCATCGCTTCTGAGGTTATGGAACAAGCTACGGTGCTGGTGCTGCAAGAAGATAAGCTTTCTAACATAGAAGCAGTAAACGGAGGACTAGATTAGGGTGCGGCTGATCCTCTTCTTGAGGCGTTGTGCATTCCTCCCATTCAAGAAGCAGGAGGAGAGGTTGCGGTTCTATGTGGAAGTCGAGGATTATCAAAGTTCTCGGTCAATGCCTTTTTGTACATGGTAGAGATAGTGAAGCAGAAGATAGAGAGATGAGATGGATAAAAAAGGTGATTTGTTTGGTGGGAAAAAAAGTTGTTGTTTCATTTGGTGATTTTGATGAGGATTTTGTTGCCCTATTTCAATTCGTAGAGGAACGTGGAGCTCAAAAAGGCTTGGTCAAAGTTTCAGGGGATAACTCATCTGTCTCCAAAGGGTAGAAGAGAGCTCATGATGCTTGGATCATCTATCAATTATAACTTAGGGGCTTCATCCAGAAACAGGAAGAAAGGGAAGAGGGTGGATGCAATACTTGAATGAAGATACTCAGTTGGAACGTTAAGGAGTTGCGCTGCCGAGGTAAGAGGGTGCAGATAAGAGATCTTCATTCTTCGAAGACGCAGTAGAGTCCAGCTGGTGGTTTTGTAGGAGACTAAAATGCAAGTGATCGATAAGAATATGCTTAACTCTGTCCTGGGGTGGGGGGTCAAGGAAAAAGAATGGGTGGCATTGGATGTTGAGGGTGTGACAGGGTGCTTGATGGTAATGTGGGACTTAAGGTATGGAAAAAGGAAGATTCATGGTGCGGTCAGTTTTCTATTTCCGTGTTGTTGAAAGGGTTTGCATGGAGAGCAAGTTGGGGTTTCGCCTCTGTATATGGACTGAATTTGGCAACACTCTGGTTTGCGTTTTGGGAGGAGTTAGATTTGGTTCGTCACTGATGGCAGCAACCATGGGTGTTGGGTGGTGATTTTAACATAGTTAGGTTCCCATTCGAGAGGTCAAATGGAGGTTGCATAACAAGAACTATTCGGGATTACTAATGAGTGATGTTAAGTTCACGTGGAGCTACGGTTAGGAAAGGCCTACAATGTCGAAGCTCAATAGATTCTTAGTATCTTTTGATGGGTGGATTTTTATCCTCTCATTAGGCAAAGAGGCTTACAAAGGCTTGTCTTCGATCACTGCCCGATAGTCTCAGAAGTGGATGAGGAAAATTGGGGCCCTAAGCCTTTTAGATTCAAATTGATGTGGCTCAAGATTGTGGGTTTTTTAGACCTAGTGAGAGAATGGTGGTGTTCTTTCCAAGTTGAAGGATTTGCTGAATTCACAATATACGAGCAGCTGAAACTACTCAAAAGGAAGATTATCGATTGGAAAAGGAAGTATTAGAGGAAAGGGAAGTGAAAACTGAAGCCTTATTGTAAGATATTCAAATCTTAGACGTGAAGGAGGAATGGTCTATCGACATAAGAGAGGGTAGTGAGGGTTAAGCTTTCCAATGGTTATATGAGTTGGCTTATGGAAGAAGATAAAATCGAGGCAATGGTCCCACACTTAGTGGTTGAAGGGGATAAAAACACAGTTTTTTTCCGGTGCGGCCATGCAAATTTTGGATAGTGCTCTTATTGCGTATGAATGGTTGGTTGCAAGGCATAGAGAAGGGAAGAAGGGAGTCGTATGCAAGCTGGACATTGAAAAGGCATATGACCAAGTAGCTTGGGGCTTCCTATATTATATGTTGGGAAGATTGGGTTGTGGCCAAAGATGGAGAAGTTAGATGAAAGAGTGTTCGTTCTGTAAGGTTCTCGGTTTTGGTAAATGGTTATCCCAAAGGTTTCTTTTGGGCTTCAAGAGGTCTTAGG
Organism: Magnolia sinica; assembly: GCF_029962835.1. Classification (NCBI taxonomy): domain Eukaryota; kingdom Viridiplantae; phylum Streptophyta; class Magnoliopsida; order Magnoliales; family Magnoliaceae; genus Magnolia; species Magnolia sinica. The sequence goes on along the minus strand of NC_080589.1, from coordinate 64,119,797 downwards.
CAAGGGGGTCCACTCTTTCCACTTTTATTTGTGGTGGTGGTTAAGGCGTTAAGCAAAATGATTAATAAAAGGACATGAAGTTGGTCTTATTAGAGGCTTCAAGGTGGGGAGGTGTTGTGCCCTCAATCTCGCACCTTCAGTTTGCTGATGATACAACCCTAGGTTAATATAGAATTGGGAAATACGAAGGAATGTGTCAATTTGTGTTAGTTTCTCTTTAGGTGTGGACACTGAAATTGTGAACCTCTTCTCTCAATGTTTCAATCCTTTTTGGGGGTGAATTTTTGGACGTCCTTTTAAAATCTTGGTCCAGTTTTCTAGATTGGTAATTAGATTATTTGACTTGGAAAAGAAGTAATGTAGTGGGTTGATATAGTCTTTGCCATTCAAAATCCTTAACTTGGTAGCAATCCAGGTTAGCGTCTTTATTGGTGTGGACCATGTGAAATTGTTAACCTCCCTCCCAACATTTGAATATTGTAAGGGTGATTTTTTGAATTGTCTTTCAAAATCTTGGTCAGATTTTCTCTGTTTGTTAGCTTGGGAGATAAAAATGAATGTAGCGAGTCTATATAGGTTTTACCATTCAAAATCCTCTGCATGCTACCTCCCCTCTCTTTGGTGATCAATGATATCGTTGATTGACTCCATACTATATGGATTATCTATTCAATGAATCACACTAAGGGGAGTCTCATCTAACAAGTCCCTCAATTGGCATAAAAGCCTGTTGTTGTGGTTGGTGATGGAAAAGTGAAAATGAGCATGATTTGATCCAACTTGGTAGCACATACAATTGGCGTGTGTTGCTTTATTTATGAATGCCATACGGTACCTTTTTCCAAGGATTAACAACAATTTTATTAAAACAAGAAGATAAACAACAACTTAAGGCTTGACGCCTGGACCCGACCCAGCCTGGCTAAAAAATTGATAAAATCCCTATTTCCTAGTTGAATGTTCCTAATATATCCGTTGATCTAGTGGGCCACCATGCACAAAGAAATAGAGATTTTTGAGGAATGAAACCAATGGTTTATATTCAAGATGGATTGGTTGCCTAATCAAGGAAAGGATTGGAAATTTGGAATGTCATATTCATGGGATATACCACATGCATATGAAGTTGGGTTGAACCGGGATGGATTTGGCTAAAATAACTTTAACAGAAGCCAGTCTTGAAAATTGATTGGATCATGCATGTGAGGCCCAATTCTGGCCCATAGACCAAGCTAATAGGCCCAAGTCTTGCCAAAGCTAGGTCGGGCTCCTTGGGTCAGGTGGGCCACCCAACCCATTGTCAACCTTAATTATCTATCTTATAGAATTTGTTCTTTACTTCACGGGCATGCCATGATCAAACAGAAACTCCAAAGGCACCTCATACATGTCGTCTACCCAGCTTGAATTTTATTGGAAACATCCTTATCGATACGGATCCGTGGGATAACAGAGCTATAAGCAATGAAACAAACTATTTTGAGGAATCTCTCGACCATTAACTTTAAACTAAAGTCTTGCCCCTCAATGATCATTTTTTTTTTTTATAAAATAAAGTTACATTTTGGATACTCCATTTAGTTCGGATTGGAAGGGTAGTCATCTCTCCATGGGCGAGGGCTGGCAGCAATGTCTAAGTTGCCAACTTATTTTAAGTCCCTCATTTGGTGTTTAAGGTTTGTATTGGATAAATTGTAGAGGCTAATATGGGAGTTCTTATGGTAGGGAGCAGAAGAGATGTAGAAGTTCCATTCATTGAAATGGGAAGATGTATGTAAACCATTCAAGGAAGGAGGAGCAGGCTTAAGGAAATTGGAAGCCATGAATTCTGCTATGCTGGGTAAATGGCTTTGGAGCTTTGGGACGGAGGATGGTAATTTTTGGAGAAAGGTTATAGCAATGAAGTATGGGGTTTAGGAAAGGGGATGGTAGACTAGGGACTCATCATCATATGGAGTTTCTTCACTTTGGAAGGCAGTGGCTAGGTTGAGGCATAAGTTTTTAAGGGGGTTGGTTTTTCTTATAGTGATGGGAAGAGGAGCTGTTTCTAGGAGGATGCTTAGTTGGGCAAGAAGGCGCTTCAGGAAGATTTTCCAAGTTAGGAAGCCTCTCTTCGGAAGCAAATATTCCGATTGCTTGATGCTTTACATTATCAGATGATGGGATGTTAAGTTTTTAGAGGGGGTTGGTTTTTCTTATAGTGATGGGAAGAGGAGCTGTTTCTAGGAGGATGCTTAGTTGGGCAAGAAGGCGCTTCAGGAAGATTTTCCAAGTTAGGAAGCCTCTCTTCGGAAGCAAATATTCCGATTGCTTGATGCTTTACATTATCAGATGATGGGATGTTTTGTCCCCCCCCCCCCCAAATAGGAGTCTACCGGACAGAACTGGAAGATTCTGTTAGGCTCATGGAGTGGCTGCACGGTGTTTGCCCTTTGGTGGGATATAGGGATGTAATGGTGTCGAACAAACAGAAGTTTGGCCATTTTTCAGTTAGATCTTCGTATAGAGAAATCCTTGGGCATTTGTTGAGAGATCAAGTTTTCCATACTGCTTTCATCTGGAAATATGGTGCCCCTGCAAGGTCACACTTGCTTGGCTTGTGGGTAGGAATAAGGTTCTCATAATTGATAATCTTCGGAGAAGGATGATGGTGCTCCCAAATATTTGTGTGATGTGCATGAAAAATGAGTTGGTTGATCATCTTTTCATTCATTGCCCTTTCACCAAGGAAGTTGGGGATAACTTTTTTGATTTGTTCGGTGTTTCATGGGTGTTGCTGGGTTCGGTAGAGAGTTTTTTCTTGGCTTGGAATGGGGAAGGAGTGGCTAAGAGATGGGGGACAATTTGGAGACTTGCAATGTTGGTAGGCATTTGGTCAATATGAGGGGAAAGGAACAAACGCTGCTTTGGGAATTGTAGTCAGTGGATTTCAGAGGTCTTTAGCAGGGTGAAATCTGATGTAATCGGCTGGGTTGTATCTCTGAAGGTTTTTGTAGAGAGTTCCTTTTCTCCTTATTTTTTTTGTTTATTTTTTGTTTTTGTTTTTTTCCCCTCTAAGTTTTAAATTGCTTTGGGCTTTGGTGTTTATTAATAAAATCATTACCTTTCCAAAAAAAAAAGGAAGTAATTTTTAAGCCTCTAGGTTCTAGAGGCTTCCTCAAAACTTCAATTTAGCATTTGTGCCATCTTTGTTCTGAAGCTACATACTCCTAAGTACCTTATCCTAGAATAGTGGTTAATTCATCTATCACAACTGCTAAAAGGTAAAGCCAGTCTCACTGCATTCTCTCTTGTGACGGCACCCTCATACAAGAAGCCTGCAAATAGACGATTAAGAAAATAATATTGCAATGGTTCACAATCATTAAAAAAGAGGCCAAATATTGGAATGTGGGGATCTTCCAATCTAGAAGATTTTAGCTGTGGCCCATCCATGGTGGGGCCCATTAGATCAATATCTGGACCACAAACCAAAGTTTTAGGACCTTGTTTATGAACTCTTCTAGAAAATATAATGTCTGACGTAGTCTTCAGGCTTAAAATATTTTGTTCCGCGTTGTTTTTCGCATGAGGCTTTGAAGTTCACTACTTGTGAGTAGAACATTATGAGAAATGATCACTTATAGGCACTGTTTATGAACTTTCATATGCAGCCCGTCTTTCCCTCTAACGTGTCACATGTAGGCAGTCTGTTCTGTGCAGGTGGGCCCCGCCACGAAGATCATCTATCATGGAAATCAGTCCTACTCATTAGGAGGCGGGCTGAGTCACACCTGTACATTGAGTCAGACCATTGAGTTTCCATTGATTTGATGTGTGGTCCCTCTGCTGAGTGGACCTGCTTGATTTTTGTGCCAGGCGATCTTCATGGCGTATCCCACCTTTTGCACAGCTCCAATATCCTGGCACTTGTGACATGTTGGTGGAAAGACAGCTGATGTGAGAGTTCATATGCAGTGCCTTTAGGTGATCATTTCTCTAATTTTGTAATTCAGTTTATTGTCAAAGTATCTGTTCTTCTGGCTTCTGTTTTGATATTTTATGTGTGACAATCCTTCTTTTTATTGGCACTATATTTTCTTTATGTGTTGTTATCTCATCAGCCATATTTCATTATTTATAATATGTTAATATGTTTATATATATATATATATATATATATATATATATATATATATATATATATATATATAACTTAGAAGTGAATCAGAGGAAGCCATCTCCATTAAGCAGCTCTCATTCTTTGAAACTTAGAAATGAATCAGAGGAAGCTATCTCTATTTTGCAGCTCTCATTTGCCCGGATGGCTAGCTGTATTCATTCCCTGACCCTTTGGCATATTTGTTTCATTTGGTTTCAGGTCCGTGTTGCAATGAAGCCTGATGGAGGCGCTAAGGGTCTAGCATGGCACCATGTCAGCTGTTTTATACAAATGTCTCCATCTACACAAGTGGAGAAGTTGTCTGGTTGGGACAGCCTTTCAACTCAAGATAAGGAAGCCGTACATTCCCTAGATAAAAAGGATGCATCCACCGCCAGAAATGGTATGAGATTTCATTTCATGTTTGTGGAGTCCTTGGTGATGCTGGAAGAAATCAGATTTCAGTCCGCCACTGTTTGGGAAATGCTATTGTGAAGTGCCATCCCCACCTTTCACTTAGCAAACTTGTTTTGTTATTGAGACCATAGACTTTGTGGGCCACCATGCGGGTGGGCCATTGACATAATTTTGGTTGCGATTTGGGTATTGGACAACTGCTACCATTTGAATTGCAGTTGCCAGTTTACATGGTGGCCGCTGCTGTTTTTATTTATTTATTATTATTTATTTATTTATTTTTAACTTTCAGTTCTTTCAGGCCACTTTTCAAAGGGCAACCATCTTCCAGTCACTTTAGCTTTTGGGCTATGGCTTATCTACATGGCAGCCCACCAGGTCAATGGTTTTGATCGCCATTTACAAGTGTGACATATACAGTGGGGATGCTTTGGTGCACAGTAGTATCATGTACCTCTCATGCTTTCTGATGTTTGGTTGTCCCTTTATGGTTTCTAAAGCTGAAATGCTAGAAATTAAAGAAAAACAACAAGCATCTTCCAAAGGCACAAAACGCAAGAAAGCTGCGGACAATGACCAGAAGACAAAAGTTCCTAAAAGTGAAGGGAATATGACTACTGGCAGCGTTTCAACTAACAAGAATGGTGATGAATCTGGAAATCATAATTCAAGTGCCAAGAATTTGGACCATGCCCTGGAAGAACAAAGTAAGGCATTGTGGGCTATAAAAGATGACCTTAAAAGGCATGTTACGACAACAGAGTTACGTGAAATGCTTGAAGCTAATGGTCAAGATTCAACAGGATCTGAGTTCGATCTACGGGAACGTTGGTAAATCCCTTGAACCATATATCCAAGCACACATTATAGTAGTCTTTACTGTTTATGACTCATTGATTATGAATTCAGTGTAGTCCCTTTAAGACTGTATTTTAGAGAATTGATGTAGTGATCGTAGAGCACTATAAATATACTCCTCCCAGTTGCATGAGCAAACAGGACAGAGACAGTCCAATCAATCAATCTAGACTGTCCATCGGGCTCATCAGGTTCAGCCCACACTTGGCGGGTACTATGAGAAAATCACACCTCGGAGGGTCCTAGTCAATTGAAAGTTGGCCATCTGTGTTCTAGGCCATGGATGGGATGGTTAGAATTGTTTGATAGCAGTGTTTCTTTGCAGCCATAAGCAGTCCATGATGGTCACCACTAAATAGATTGTTCAGATTGTTGATTGGACCCACTTATCCAAAAACAATCTGGACTTTGCATCTTTTGGCTATTGATCAGATTGTTTCAATCCTCTCATTGTGATCTTTACATGGTATCCCATTTAACATTGCTGCGACTAATGAACGTCCAGCTGAATTGATAGGATGGTCCAGGCTTCCCTACGCAACTTGGAGCAGTGTAACTTACACTGATGCCAGAGGACAGGATCATTTTTCTCCATAATCAGTTTCCATGGCTATAAGTGGTTTTAAGGTTAACAAGCTTTAATGGTTAACCTGATACTCTTTTTGAAGAGGTTTGGTAGTGTATAGTCAAACTATCTGAGGGTGTATTTCTTCTTGCTTAGCTTTTAATAAGTTAATTCATATGTTAAGCATCTTGAGTCTTTGTTACTGGTTATTCAAATGGAGGCTCTGTTTAGTCTTCATATGCTAAGCATCTTGAGTCTCTGTTGACGACCACAAGAAGTTGGGATAAGGTTTTATCTCTTCTTGCTTAGCTTTTATAAGTAGATTCATATGTTAAGCATCTTGAATCTTTGGTACCGGTTGTTATTTAAGTGGAGTCTCTATTGAGTCTTCATATGTTAAGCATCTTGAGCAAGGTGTCCCGTATCGGTATCGGTTGGCGTAATGGTGTCCTCTAAAACCGATACGGATACGGGGGCGTAACGGTGATACGGGGGCGTAACGGCCCGTAACGGCGCAAAAATTTTTTTTTGCCAAAAAAATATGGATTAAATCCAGAATATTCTAAGCATTCATTTATAAATTGGAACATGTTTATGGTGGTGTAACGGTCCACTCTTTGGTGAGAAGTTGTATCGGACTGTCTGATAAATTTATGAACCAGATAACCTGAATTTGACTACAAAATTCATATATTTAATTTTCTAACTACCTACTATCAATGATAGATATATTAGAATGAATGTAAAATGAAAATATCTTACATTAGGTGTTTGCAATTATTTTTGAGGAATTTCTCGAACATACCTGTGCAGTGTGCACGTGACTGTGATAGTGTGATTCCTGTCTATGACCTGTCATCCTCAAGTCAAGAATATTAAAAAAAAATAATTAGTAGTGTCTGATATACTCCCCTGCAACTTGATTAAGGATTACTTGATTGGTTGTCAGGGGAGCTATTTTAAATACAAGTTCGGCAGTGTCAAGTGTGTGCATGGCTTCTTGCAATAATACTGTTGTGAGCTGTCTGCTGCAAATACTTACCTTAACACAAATATATACTCACAATCACAAGTCACTACCAAAATGAAAATCTGCTTTTTTGTGGTTGCTCGACCTCTACATCATCGTCATCGTCACCATCAGGCTGAGGCTGTCCAATAGGTATAGGTGCTGCATATCCATAATATCCAGTGCCAGAAAGAAATACTAGATTAACGAAACTAGAGGATGACTGATCCGGACTAGGCAATGACTCTGACCCGGAGTAAGGATATCCACCAGTGCCCGTCGAATAGCCATACTGGTGCCCATACTCAGGGTGTTGAGAATCTTGATATTGAGAGTGCGTCTGTTGTGATGAATAACTTGGATTTGGATCTCGATATCTATAATCATATGGATATTGATCGGGAGGGCTATTCCAGCATGAATGTGATGGAACAGGCTCAGTATAACCATCATAATTCAATTGACCATAAGAATATCCATCATAATAACTAAGACCATGAGCCTGCTGATGTTCCGGATCTCCTGGACCCGGTGCACCACTAGATGTACCCACCTCCTGCTGGCTGCATCGTGACTCGGTACACTCATAAGTCCGACCTCGTGTACCACCTTGTCGATGTTCATCGACATCATGATCTGTAGACGGCTGTATAGGGCGCTGAGCAACACCAGAAGTGCCAGCACCAGGGGCAGGGGGGTCATCGTCATCATCCGACACGGTCACGCTACCACTACTCGTACTCTTTTGTTGATCTTGAGCCGTATCCGTACGTGGCATAAACGCTGCCCCTCTTACTGGGTCCAACACATCTGCACGACTCTCTTGTTGCGCTCTGCGTATTTCTGGGTCATCAATTTCCAATTCCTCACTATCCTCTTCAATTTGCTTTTCCCTTATTTCCAACCAAGGTAGAAGTGGATCATCCTCATCATAAATATTGTCTAAGTTTATTGGACAGTAGTCTCCGTCATCAGCAGCTGTAATGCTCCTATGATGTCGTCACATTCTTAGTTTTATATTGTAGTGCATGAAGACAAGTCTATCTAATGTTCTAGTCTGCAATCTATTCCTATTCTTTTAATGAATGAGCGCAAAACAACTCCAATTCCTTTCGCAGCTAGAGGAAGATGTTGTCTGGCTCAAAACTTTTACTGTAATTTTTTGGAGAGCCTTCGTACTCTCTCCGAAATTAATCCACCATTCGGCCGGTTGCAATCTAGATACTGCATGCTGTGCAAGAGCATCTCCAAAGCTACCAAGGCGATTTCCAAATGTATCTAATTCATTCAATGCTTTTATTTGCAGATCTAAGTCAGGCTCTAATCTCTTTATCACATTTTTTAGCCCGACACGAACTTCATCATCCGCAACAAATGATTGGGCATATCTATACCTAGGATTTAGGTAATAACCTACTGCATGAAGATCGTGATGGAGTTGTTTTGTCCATCTCTTGTCGATCATCTTCCAATAAGTCTCCCAACTTTTACAATCACGTTGAATTACAAACTTTGCCTTATCCATGGCATCATATAGGAAGCCCATGGTAGGTGCTTCATCGGATTCAACAAGACGGAGTACCCTCATTAGTGGCTCCATCACCTTTAGGATCGCCTTGACCTTCTTCCAATATTTGTTGTCCTGTATGGTGTTCGCAACTTCGATCGGTGTCCCTGATGTCTTCTTCCCATGTTTTGTGTTGAGCCATTCTCGGGAAGCGAACATCTCACTCAACTCTTCCGTATGCTGGAATAAACTCTCTAATGCTATAAAGTTTGTTGCGAATCTAGTCGCCGCAGGCCTCAACAACTCTCGTCCTTTCATAAACTTTTTCATTATTGCAATTACTTAATTATGGTTGTAAATAAACGTCGTCACTTCCCTTGCCCTTTCGACCATTTCCTTAACATTCTTCTTCTTCCCAATATCTTCCAATATAGGATCAATACAATGGGTAGCACATGGTGACCAAAAAAGATGTTTTCTCTTATCCATCAACATATGTCCTGCAAGCTTATATGTTGCTTCATTATCTGTCACAATCTGCACTATATTCTCCTCTCCAATCTCGTCCACAACTTTATCCATTAGTCCATTAATATAAGTAGAATTTTTTGTTGCCTCTGAGGCATCAATTGACTTGTGGTATATAGTTCCTAAGTGGCAGTATACCATGAAGTTGATCATGCTGTGTCTGGTTGGGCCAGTCCAACCATCACACATGATTGTGCATCCTCTGGCTTGCCATACAGGTTTGAAGGTAGCCACGTATGCTTTCACATCCGTATACTCTGCATCTGTCCATTTCCCCCTAATCTCCTTAGCCGTGGGAGCTTTTATTCCTTCACCTGCTTCTGCTGCTGCATCAATTACCACCTGCCAATATGGAGAATTGGCTGCGTTAGGAGGTATGTTGGCATGTATAAATAACTTTGCTGCTGCTCTACCTAATTTCTCAACGGAAGTTCTACTCCACATTTGTTTTATCTTCTTTTGTTTAGTTGATTCTTTCCTAAATAGGATTGGATCAATAGAGGGTCTCCTAGGCTTATTTACTTCTTCATCCAAACGTATAGGGGCATCACGTGAAGATGTCTGTTGTCGGCTCCCAAACATATGTCGTAACCCACCAAACCTACCCCCCCTGCAGAAGCAGTTGCACTCCCACTCCCACTCCCACGGCCCCCCCCCCCCCCCGTATCACGCACTGACCCATGCGTGCCAAACATGCGGCGACGTTCTTCCTCTTCACGAGCTAGACGCAAGCTCTCTCTCCTAGCTATAGTAAATTTTCGATTTGAATCTTCGTCAGAATCAATAATATCTTCATCACGAATGCCCATATATTCAGGACCAAACACTTCCTGTCGAGCTGCATCCAAAATATCATCTTTCTTCTTTTGTACAGCAGCACGTTTACCCTTCGACTCATCCAGACTAGCTTGCATTAAAAGCATTATCTCTTTCGGTACTCTACTACATGGCGCAACTTGACCCTTTCGATGTGCCAAATGTTGTTTGAGACGGGTAATTCCACCAGTCACTAGTCTATCACAATACTTGTACTTCATTTGGTGCCTAGTACCACCAACTCTCTCACAATGTTGCCATCCAATATCATCACTTGTTGTTGGCCAGACTCAGATATTTCTTTAGGTTTAGGTAGATACTAGATAATTAGATATGAGTATGAGTGTATGACCTATGTTAATAAAGATGATTTTATATTCTAACTAAACCCTAAGAAGCTCCAAGGCAAAACCTGTCCAATATAAGCAAATAAAAACATAAAGTTACTAATTCGAAAATAGAAAAAAATTATAAAATGACACCCCAAATCTGTAAAATACACATTAACATGTTCTACTATGATTAACACATCACATGGCATAATTAAAACAGTAAAACAATCGTTAAAAAATTATTTTTCAAATTTAAAAGAAAAGGGCCATAATTAATGCATAAATAGAAAAAAATATTAAAAAATTATAAAATGCACCCCAAATCTGTAAAATGCACATTAACATGTTCTACTATGATTAACACATCATATGGCATGATTAAAACAACAAAACAACCATTAAAAATTGATTTTTCGAATTTAAAAAAATAGCCAAAATTCATGTGTAAATAGAAAAAAATATAAAAAATATATAAAATGGCACCCAAAATCTGTAAAATGCACATTAACATATTCTACTATGATTAACACATCATATGGCATGATTAAAACAACAATACAACCATTAAAAATTGATTTTTCGAATTTTTAAAAAAATGGCCAAAATTCATGCGTAAATAGAAAAAAATATTTTAAAAATATAAAATGGTACCCCAAAACTGTAAAATGCACATTAACATGTTCTACTATGATTAACACATCATATGGCATGATTAAAACAGCAAAACAATCATTAAAAATTGATTTTTTGAATTTTAAAAAAAAGGGGCAAAATTCATGCGTAAATAGAAAAAAATATTTAAAAAATATAAAATGGTACCCCAAATCTGTAAAATGCACATTAACATGTTCTACTATGACTAACACATCATATGGCATGATTAAAACAACAAAACAATCATTAAATATTGATTTTTTGAATTTAAAAAAAAAGGGTCAAAATTCATGCGTAAATAGAAAAAAATATTTAAAAAATATAAAATGGCACTCCAAATCTGTAAAATGCACATTAACATGTTCTAATATGATTAACACATCATATGGCATGATTAAAACAACAAAACAACCATTAAAAATTGATTTTTCGAATTTAAAAAAAAAGGGTCAAAATTCATGCGTAAATAGAAAAAAGTATTAAAAAAATATTAAATGGCACCCCAAATCTGTAAAATGTATATTAACATGTTCTACTATGATTAACAAATCATATGAGATGATTAAAACAGCAAAACATATTAAAAAAATATAAATACCTATTTTTGACAAATTTCTGAAAAATGGCCCACCAAGCTTTGATTCAACAAAATCCGCAATATAATGTGTTTTTTCCTCAAATATCCAGCCAAGGTTGGTCGAAATTAGTAGTAGGAGTGAAAAACAGTTTGGAAGCAAGAAGTTTCAAAAAAACAGCAAAAACGGACCTTAAAATGCAAAAAAAAATGTTACCGTTTTCTGACCGTTACGGCTAGCCGTTATGGGCCAGTAACGGCCGTTACGCCCGTATAACGGCCGATACGGCCCCGAAATGGGTAACGGTTCCCACCGTTACCGTTAGCGATTTGGCCCACCCTGATCTTGAGTCTCTACCAACGACCCCAAGTAGTTGGTATAAGGCTTAGATGATGATGTTATTCAAGTGAAGTATATTTTTGAGGAGGAATTATAGGGTCCTAGTTAGGGCTGTTAATGGGCCAGGCTGGCCCATCAGGCCTTTGGGCCTGGCCAGCTTTAGGCTGGGCTTGTGTTGGAGTATCATGCCTAAGGGCCAGGCTCGGGCTTAAAACCGAAGCTTGTTTCTCAAGCCAGCTGGGCTTGGACCTCGTACAAAAGCCCGTGTTTGGCTTGGCCCGCCCCGACCAATTAGAGTTTGCAATCTCTGTGCGTGCGTGCTCGCGCGTGTGTTTCTAATGATCTCTCTTCACAACATCTACCTCTTCTCTCAATACCCAATAACAGATTTTCACGAAAAACCCACCCAGGGAACCTCAATTTCCATTGTGATTTCCGGGGCTTGCTCCATTAAAACAAAAAATTTCAATAAAAATGAGAAATAAGAAAACACCATCAATGAAAACATGCTAGAACCCCAAAATTTCAAAAATTTCCATTTGGGTATTTCTAGAATTTGACTCACTGATCTATCAATCTTCTTCAACAGAGCAAATGCAAAGAGGAATTTAAAAAGGTCGTTGGATTCTTCTTCCTTTTCAATGTTGAATTTCTTAAACGTTAAGCCCTCATAAAAAAACGGATTTTGAAAAGAAAAGGAATTGTTGATTTTGTGTTTTCTCTGGCTCAAGCCCAATATATAAGCATTTTGGGTTGGGCTTGGGCTAGACTACTTTGGCTTGTCACGGACCAGGACCTGGTTTGGGCCTACGTTGAACAGTGCAGGCCAAGCTTGGATAGAACTTGGCCTGGCCTGTTGACACCTTTAGTCCTAATGCATCAGGCTGTGTATAATGTCCTTACATTCTTAGTACGAACAGTAGGGCTCATGGTTTGGTGATCAGGGTGTCCCATATCGGTTACGTATCGGCTGTAACGGCCGATACGTAATGGTAACGGTGGGGTCCGTTATGCGATATGGGGGCATAACAGGTGATGCCCCGATTTTGCTACCGTAATGGCCGTTACGGGCGAAATGGCCGTTACTGACCCGTAACGGCTGTTACAGGCCTTAAAAAATAGTTTTTTTTTTTCTTTCTTTTCTTCTTCTGCTCGGGAAGCTGTGGCTGCGGATTGCGGCTTTGCTGTGGCTGCGGTTGCGGCCGCGGCCGCGGTGGCCTGCCGCTGCTGCTGCTTCTTCTTCTTCTTCTTCTTCTTCTTCCTCTCTCTCTCTCTGTTCTTTCCCGCTTTTTTCTTTTCGGTTTCCCTCTCCCTTCTTTTTTTCTTTTCGGAGGTGTACCGCGCACCAGCTGGAGGTACGTGTCATGCTAAGACGAGCGCTGACAATCCTCGAGCTCCAAGTTGTACGAACGGTTCAAAGGAGATCAAAGTTATGTGGGCTCCACATTGATGTATTTATTATATCTACACCGTTCATCTATTTTCAGAGATCATTTTAGAGCACCATAAAAAAAATGAATTATATCCAAAGATCGTCTGGACCACATTAAAAATAGTAGCGGAGATAATGATTTTCACCGTTAAACAATTCTTAGGGCCCACCGTAACGTTTATTTTCCATCCAATCTGTTCAAGCCTTAAGACGAGCTCGTCAAATGAATGGACGGTTTAGATATAACACATGTCAGCTTGATCTAAAACTTTTGTAGCCCCCAATAAATTTTTAATGGTGAACTTTTAATTATTGTTGTTTCTTATGGTGCAATCCACCTGAACTTTGGATGTGCCTCATTTTTGGGCTCATGCCCTAAAATTATTTGGCAAAATGGATGGATGGTGTGGATATAACACATTCATCACGGGTAAGGCCTAAAAAACTTTGACACGTGTGCTACACTTCACAATCCGAGTCTCGCCTAATTCGGGCCCTTAAAAAATTGTACATGTGACATATATTAACTTAAAATTTACCAATTAAATTATGGACTGCAATTGCTAACTCACAATGCCAAAATCAAATTGTTTGAATAGTTTTAATTGTTAATTTGTGGACTTTTATTTTTTAAAATAGGGCCTTTTGATTTTTTTCATGATTCACTATCCAATAAATGTCCACCAATTCATAAGTGGGATAATGGCAATAAATTGTATGAATTTGAGGCTAATTTGGGGCATAGATTGGTCCTCCAAGTCAGCCCCAAATTGGCAACGCCATTTACCTGAATTTAATTTCATTTTTTTAAAGAACTATTGGGAGAAATGATATCAAATTGTTAAGTATATAAATTAGATATTTAGAAAATTAAATATATGAATTTTGTAGTCAAATTCAGGTTACTTTGTTCAAAACTTAATCAGACAGTCCGATACAACTTCTCACCAAAGAGTGGACCGTTACACCACCATAAACATGTTCCAATTTATAAATGAATGCATATTTGGAATGCTTAGAATATTCCGGATTTAATCCATATTTTTTAATATTTTTTTGGCAAAAAAAAATTTGCACCGTTACGGGCCGTTACGCCCCCGTATCGCCTTTACACCCCCGTATCCAGTGTTCGAAATTTCGGTATCGCACAATGTATCGCACCCTTAAGATACAGATACGTATCGGTTATCGCACGGGATATATCGTTTGTATCGCATAGTTTATCGCACTTTTTGGGAAACATGGGGAAACATTGGGAAAATGGTTGAATTTTTTAATGGAACTTTGGGGATTGTTAAAAAGGCCCTTAATACACACTTTTAAATCATAACATCTCAAAAAAAAGATGCACATAATAAATTTCCTTTGTATAGGGTCCTAAGTTATGCGGTGTTTAACTGAACGAATGCAACTATATTTAAATTGAATGAATGATATTTATAAATATATCATAGTCATGTATGAAAACACAACCAATTCATTGAAAAGCAAAATAAGAACTGAAGAAGTAAAATTTAATAAATAAACATCAATGATGGGGACTAGTTGTGGTCTAGACCCACATAGAGTTGCTTGGTGGCTCGTAATCATCATCTCCATCTCGACGGGGCTGGGCATAGTACTGCTGCTCCACAATTCGACAATATTGTGCCCAAGTCATAGTAGAGTGGTACCGGTTGAGATATTTCCTTACATAACGCTGGTACTCATCCTCTCCAAACTGAATCAATACGCCCATTCGTGGGTACTGTGTAATCGTCACAGTCTGTAACTGATATGGATCTGGGAAGGGCACATATGAAGCTCCTTGGTATCCATATTGTTGGCCATATCCATACTGCTGCTCATATCCTTGCCCATATGTAGAAGTGAACTCCTGACCAGGGTTGAAAAATGATGTGTCGTAACTGCTGGAGTCACTCGTCGCATATCCACTAGGTCCATATCCATGCCCATACTGTGGCACAGAACTCGAGCTACTCTCCAGTGTTTGTGATCCAGATTCATGTTGTGGCCTGTAACTCGAGCTCCCCTCCCTCGTCCGTGATCCAAATCTAGAGCCACCTCGCTTGCCACGAACGCTTGTGTCCCTCATGCATTTTGCTAGCAGTTCCTCCTCAAAATCTGAAAGTTTATGAGTCTTCTTTTTCTGCAGTAGCTTTTGACGCGTGTATGTTTTATTGTAAACAAGACGAGGTCGTGGTTCTCCTGGACGAGAACCATGGTCAGGGTCCTGCGTGGAATGATCAAAATTCTCCTCCCCGGTAAAAGGGCTAAGAGGCCTCTTATCCTGACTCCCACCTGTGTCGCCACCATCTCCGTTGCCACCACCATCATCATCATCATCATCCTTACTGTCATCAGAGTCATCATCACCCTTATCGCCGCCATCATCATCACCGGACTCATTTCCTGCATCACTCTCTGACTCAGTCTCGGTGTCAGATAATGTTTCCCGCCACGTGTCTGCGTGATAGTGATGCCAGCGGTCGCCCTCCGGACTCCTCGTTAATGGGTCGAATGCTTCATCAGGAGACTCTGCTGCTCCACATGTTTGTCAACATTAATCCCTTGTGTCTCTGCCTCCGTGGTCTGGTCGCCCATCCGAGGTATCTAAGTCATCCGACCTAACCCACTGGTAAACTAGGTCATCCTCCACATCCTCAGCATATGCATGCTGTCCGACTGTCATCAGGTCCAGTGGGTCTTCCTGTGCTTTTCTTCTTCTTTCCGAACGGAGCAACCTCTCTCGTAACTTCATATTGTAGTGACAATACACTAGCTTCTGAAGCCTCTCATACCCTTTCTATTACGTTTACTTGTGTGGATGAGGGAGAATGTACTGTGTCGCTAGACTAGCGACATCGAAACCCCCATTTTTCGTTTCTCTCTGGATTATCGGCGAAATATCGGCGATATCTTCGATAATATTGGATTTTTTCTGACAAAATAGGTCAACGGCGAAAAAAATCGAAAAAAATCCTTTGATTTCGGTAATACCTGGTTGATGGTTGATCGGAACTCGGAAGAAAAGAATCTTGTCGGCAGCAATCGATAGCGCTCGTCTCGTGTGACTCACAAATACATGATTTCGGCGAAAAATCAGGGATTTCGGGAGATTCTTCGAAACCCTCGGTTGAAAATCGCCCGTCCTCGCCGAAAACCCCTCTTCGCAGACGAAAACCCTTTTTCGTTTTGTTCAGAACTACGGAAGCAAACCGGCGCATGGTGCGCTTCAGCGTACCGAGTAAAGTTTCTGGGCCCACCGTGAATGTATGTGATTTATCCACGCTGTCAATTCATTTTTCTAGTTTATTTTAGGGTAAATCCCAAAATTAAATTATATCCACATCTCCAGTGGACCACACCACAAGAAAAAATAAGAATAATGGCTTTCACCGTTGAAACCTTCTTAGGCCCCACAGTGATGTTTATTTGTCATCAAACCTTTTGTAAATATAAAAAGGCATGGATGGAGGGTTAAAATAAATATCAGCTTGATTCAAAATTTCTGTGGCCACCAGGAAGTTTTTAATGATATGCGTTCAATTCACACCGTTCCTGTGATGTGGTCCATTGAAGATTTGAATGTGGTTCAATTTTCGGATCACATACTAAAATAAACCTTCATATATAATGGACGGTGCAGATATAAGGTACATACTTTATAATGGGTCCCACAGTTAGGAATCCACCAGAAGCGGATTGGCTGCTGTACCTCACATCAGCTAGATGGCTGCTGTGGGAACGTGTCGTGCGAAGGTGAGCACTGACGCTCCTTGAGCTCCGAGTTGTACGAATGGTTAAAAGGAGATCAAAGTTACATTGGCCCCACAATGATGTATTTATTATATCTACACCGTTCATCTGTATTTAGAGTTCATTTTAGAGCATTAACCAAAAAATGAATCATATCCAAAGATTATATGGACCACACCATAGATAGCAGCGGAGATGATGATTTTCACTGTTAAACAATTTGTAGGGCCCATCATAACGTTCATTTTACATCCAATCTGTTCATAAAAACACAAATATCTAAATGTAGAGGAAAATCAATTTTCATATTAATCCAAAACTTCCCTGACCCCAAAAAGGGTTTCAATGGTAAACCTTCAATCGCCCACTGGTTTTTGCAGTGTGGTCCACTTGATAGTTATATCTATCTTATTTTTCGTCTAAAGGCTTAAGACGAGCTCTTCAAATGGATGAACAGTTTGGATATAACACATACCTCAGGATTAGACCCACATAACTTGATGACTTCTACACCAACCAATCCGCTTCCGGACTGCATCGGAACGGAAGTGAACTGCGTACTAAGTTAAACTCAGTGGGCCCGTTATAATTGCGCATTTTATCTACTCAGTCCATCCAATTCATTAGATGATTTTAAAGCACAACCCAAAAATTGAAGCATATCCAAAGCTTAGGTGGACCACACCACATAAAACTATGTGAATTGAATGTTTACCATTGAAAAATTCTTGGGGCCACAAAAGTTTTGTATCAATTGATATTTTTGTTTTTTATTCATCCACATCCCTATGATCTTATGAACTGTTTGGATGACAAATAAATATCATTGGCCCCGTGAAGATTTCAATGGTGGAAATTATTATTACCACTGTTTCATATAGTGTGGTCAACATGAAACTGAGATAAATTTATTTTGGTTATTATTAGAGTAATTTTTTATGAAAATGTATATTTTTTTGGCCCCATTAAATGAAAACTTATTATTTAATGCATTTTTTTTTTACAAATTTTTAATTTCTAAATATGCAAATATATGTATTTAGGCATGTCCTAAAGTTTCATTAAAAAATTTCACCGTTATCTCCATGTTTTCGCATTTTTCTCCAAATTTCGGGTTATCGGCGATATTATCGGCGATAACGATATTATATCTTTATCTCTGGCCAGCGAAACTTGTAGCGATACCGACAACTCGAACACTGCTCATACCCTATTCTGTTACGTTTATTTGTATGTATGAGAGAGAATGTACTCCAATTCCTTTTACAGGGTGACGAGGACACCGTCTGTGCAAGCACACGGACAGCCAGTCGTTGTAAAACCTCACAGTCAGTCCCATACATGGACCACCATTCGCCTGCATATCATAAGATTCTTTCATTATACTAGATTTTTCAAAATAATATAAAAGTTAAGTTTACTACAGTGACTCACATGGCATCATGGTGTTCCTTGACTTCACTGCAGGGTGACACCCAAACATCCCAACTGCATCGCGGAATTTAACAATCTGTTGATGGTGTATAGCAACTAGAATAAGTGTTTAATGATTGAGATGAAGATAAGGATAATGTAAGTGCGGAACATATTTACCTCACTATCAAAGGTGCCTTTCCCTGGACAGTCGGGGAATAAGTGATCGTACACCTCATGCACAGCCCTTTTTAATGAATTATCATCGAAGAGGTTCCGGCTGTAGTGGTATTTGGGATTTAGGAAATATGCTGAAAACCAATATATACACATCAATACAACCCTCATTTATTATTGCATATGGGAAAAAAAATCCATATAGGTACTTACCGGCCTGATGTAGTGGGTGAGAAAGCGTCCTTTCCCAACGATCGTCTATTATTGCATGCACCCACTTATATGCATTGGGAGCTTTAACCATGATAGCCTCTTTCATCAGCTGTATAGACGGATACAACGACCCCATCGACGGATTTGTCTCATTATCCACCATCCTCAACACCACATAAATAGGCTCTATAATACCCACAACACCACGCACTTTATCCCAAAATGAATTTCCCAGCACCAACTCTTCAATTCTATAGGTTACTTTTGTCAACCTCTTTTTCCATTCTACATAATCATGAGAGGCGAAAAGCTCTCGTAACCCCTGTTTGTGTTTGAGAAGGCTACTTAAGGCAATATAATTTGTGGCGAACCGCGTCGCTTCGGGGCGCACTATATCCCCACCACCTCTCGCGCATTGCGGCTAATAACCAGCTGTGGTTGTATACAAAGTTTGTGATAAGCCGTGCATCAGTAATTACAGTCTTCACTGATGGCCTATCCCCGATCGCCTCCAGCATGAGATCGATGCAATGGGCTGCGCAGGGGGTCCAATACATATGATACTTGCTCTGAATATCCTTCCCCGCCTTAACAAATGCACTCCCATTATCCGTAACAAACTGCACAATATTTCTCCTCCCAACATCTTGCATGACGTTGTGCATTAGTTTGTAAATGTAGTTAAAATCCTTGATCTTACTACTCGCATATAGACTCTTTAGGAACACCGCCCGTCCCCTGGAATAGACCATAAAATTTATAATCGACATCTTCGTCGATCCGGTCCAACCGTCACACATGACGGTGCAGCCACACATCTCCCATGACTGCCGATACGAATCAACGTATGTCTTCATTTCTGCATGTTCATCATCCAAGTATTTCCCCATGATCTAGGCGGGTGTGGGAGGCTGCACACCCTCACCCCCACGCTGCACTTCACTTATCATATTTTTAAAGTGCGGGCTTGCTGCGGCATTTGCGGGGATTTGATCGTATATAAAAAGTTTTGCTATAAATTTTCCAACTTTTTTCCTCACATCCCCTCCACTAAACATCTCTTTTATTTTCTTTTGTGTCCCTCCTGCCTCTTTGTACATCCTCGGATCTGAAGGTAGATCCGGTACCCGCATGCTGCTGCTACTGCCCATGCCCCATATTCCTCCTCGCCTACTACCCTCCCCTGATCCACCCTTAACACTCTCCCTTGCTCCACTCCCCCCTGCTCCACTCCCTCCTGCTCCACTCCCCCCACCACGCTCATGGATAGACCCCTCAAATCTAGGCCTACTTGTGTCCCATCTCCTATCCTGATCACTCTCTCACTGATCCCGTATGGACTCTTGAATTGCACGTCTGTATTCGGGATCATCATAATTATCGAGATCCACTACATCATCCTCACCTGCATATGGTGGCCGCCCCAACTCCTCCCTAATCTCCCTCTTCCGTGCATGTCGTTCATCTTTTGTCTTCACATTTTTTTCCAATATGGTCCTCATCTGTTCTCGCACATCCTGTGGGCACTTCGGGCAATCCACAACATTGCGATACCCTCCCGCTAAATGCTCCTTTAAGCGGGTTACCCCACCACTCCTCGATACATGACCACACAAATTACATATACTCCCGAATCGATTATCGGGAATGGGCCGACCGTACGTCCACCCTATATCAGGTTGCCTTCCTCCTCTTCCTCCCGACATATTTTATCTGTAAAATAATATTATATTAGTACTTGTTAGGGCCCACCTTGGGGCATGTGCTGTATATCCATGACACTCATCCATTTTGTTAGATTATTTTAAGGAATAGTGCATAGAGCACCATCCACATGTACATGGCATTGGACGCTTAGATTTGCCCGATTGGTGTGATTTTTACATGGTTCTCCATGACATGTATTGTGCATCTAATGGACGGTACAGATCAATAGATTGGACTATTCAAGTATCATGGTGCAACTAGAAGTACTATAACATGGAGAGAGTCAAATCCAAGGCTCAAATGGACCCCACCATAGAACACAGTGGAGAGAGTGACGTCCACCATTAAAATTTCCTAAAGCTCAGAAAACAGTGGATCAAACTCATTCTTTTCTCATGCCTTAAAATGATATACGTAAGTGTATGGACGGTGTAGATACAACACATACATCTTGGTGGGCCCCACAGAACTTGGTGCGTCACTTGAGCAGTCTGGCTACGCGACCCGTCAATGCGCGAGGAGACGGATTGGCTACGAAATCAGAGCATGAAATAGACACCGGTTCCATGATTCTCTCTTTTCTTGTGAACCTTTTCAAACGTAAATATTAAAAAAATACGAAGAATCACATACAACAGCTGTATTAGAAGTTCAGGTACTGCTACTCTTTTCCTGCCAACATATCACGTGTGTAGAATATTCATTCTTTTCATGAATTGGCCATGACATGATGACCACGTGATATGAAAATCAGACCAATCATCTCATTGAGTGGGCCACACCAGTACATGATTCATATTGCGACTGCAATTCATTTTTCCAACGTGTCCTACTCGAGGAGTGGATCGTACTGATTTTGCATAAAATGAGTTCAACGTTGTGTGATCTACGTTGTAGACAGATTAGATAATCTATAGTTTGTGAATATAAATGGATGTATCAATATTTCTGGTACAATCGCTGTATCTGATTATTTCTCATTTAAAAGTTATAACTTGGACAAGCACCTACGAAATCTCATGACGGTGGTTACCTTTCCTATAAAAAAATCTTAGAAAAAAGGTAATATTTTTCATATTATAGATTTAACTGTGCCTATCGGGGCACGGTATTTTCATGCATCAAGATTTTGTAACACACGTGGCACTTGTGTAAGATGATCTGAACCAGACATCATGTGGGTTTATCCGTTGACCATGTCGTAAATGGCCCTTTTCTGACTTAATAGGAGCCGTTGCTGGTGTTTGTTTTTTTAGTGTTCACTTCCATGCAATGAGGGTATGGAATTGTCTAAACGGACGGTCCTGTCAGGTGTTATGTAGGGCCCACCGTGATATAGGTGTTTTATCCAATCTGTACATCCGTTTTAAAAGATCATTTTAGGGGATGAGCCAAAAAAAGGAGGTACATCGAAGGCTCCAGTGGATCACACCACAGGAAGCAGTGGTGACAATGACTCCACTGTTGAAAACTTTCTAGGGCCCACCGTGATGTTTATTTTCCATCCGACATGTTCATACGGTTAGATAGATTTGGATGAAGGAAAACATAAATATTACCTTGAAACAGTGTACCATTAAACAATTATCTGTTTGCAGCTCAAGTGGACCATTAAACATGAAACAGTGTGGAATAATGATTTCCACCGTTGAAACCTTCCTAGGGTCCAAAGCAATTTTTATTTATCATCCAGCCTGTTTATAAGATCACAAAGACATGGATGAAGAGAAACCACAAACATCAGCTTGATCCAAAACTTCTTTGGCCTCCAAAAAAGTTTCAATGGTAGATGTTCAATCAAACTGTTTCCTGTGGTGTGGTCCACTTGAGATTTTAATTTGCTTCGTTTTTGGGATCAAGCCCTAAAATTATCTGTTAACATGGATTAACGGAGTGGATAAAATAAATAAGTAACAGTAGACCCCACATAGGTTACTCAGTATGCAACCCGCCACTGCGCGGGGAAATGGATTGGCTACTCCCCCTAACACCGGCCTCATGGCTGGTGAGCGGTGCTTTGTGGGCCCCACCATAATGTATTTGTTTCATCCATTCCGTTCATCCATTTCTATGGATCATTTTAGGGATTGATACAATAAATCATAAGATGTAAATTGAAGGTGGACCACACAAAAGGAAAACAATAATGATTGGATATCCACCATTAAAATCCTCCTAAGGCCCATTTGTCTTGTTTATTTGACATCCAATCTGTTGATTGGGTCCTAAAGACCCAGATGAAGGGAAAAAATAAATATCAGGTTGTTCCAAAGCTTTTATGGCTCCCACAATGTTTTTAATGGTCAACGTTCATTCAACACTGTTTCCTGTAATGTGGCCCACTTGAGTCGTGGATATGGTTTAATTTAGGGCTCAATAGCTAAAATGATCAGTAAAAACGGATGGACGGCGTGGATAAAACACGTGTAATCACGGTGGGCCCAACAGAGTTTACTCAGTAAGATAATAGCGTACTGAGTAAGCAATCCAGGAATGCCCGTCAGTGACGGGAGCATGATAGCCAAGTTACGTGGGTCCCACCATGATGTATTTTTTAGATCTGCACCGTCTATACATTTGAAGAGATCATTTTATAGCATGAGCTAAAAAATGGCTCAGATCCAGAGCTCGAGTGGACCCCACCATAGAAATCAGTGGAGAAATGTTTCAACGGTGGAAACCATTTACTCCATCGACGGGGAAGCGGATTGCGTACTGAGTAGCTCAGTATGCTAAGCGTACAGAGTAAACTCTGTGGGATCCATTGTGATTTATCTATTTGATCCACACCGTTCATCCATTTTAAAAGTTAATTTCAGTTCATATACCAAAAAAAAAAAAATTATATCTAAATATCAATAGACCACACCACAGGAAAGAGTGTGAAATGAGTGTCTACCATTGAAAATTTCTAGGGGCCACCGAAGTTTTGGATCAAGCTGATATTTTTTATTTCACTTCATCCAAGTCTTTTTTATCTTATGAACATGGTGGATGAGAAATAAATATCACTTTGGGCACTAGAAAGATTTCAACGGTCGAAATCACTATTCCCACTATTTCCAGTGGTATGGTTCACTTGGGCTTTTTATATGCTTCAATTTTAGGCTCAACGGATAAAATTATGTGAAAAAACGTATGGACGGATTGGATAAACCGTACACATTCAAGGTGGACCACAACTGAGTTTACTCAGTACAATAAAAGCGTACTGAGTAACTAGTATGCAATCCTATTTCCATCCGCCGAAGCGGATTGGGCACTGTGTACGGAGTAAACTCTGTGGGGTCCACTGTCATTCATACATTTTATCAAATCCGTCCATCCATTTTATCATATAATTTCATGTCTTTTGAATGAAAAATTAATCATATCCAATGCTCAAGTGGACCACACCACCTGAAACAGTTTGAATTGAAGTCTACCGTTGAAAAGTTCTTGGGGGCCCACAGAAGTTTTAGATCAAGATGATATTTGTTTTTTCCATTCATCCATGTCTTTGTGATATTATGAACAGTTTGGATGACAAATAAACATCATTGGGGGCCTTATAAATATTTCAACGGTGGAAATCAATACTTCCACTGTTTCCTTTGGTATGATCTACTTGAGATTTTGATATACTTTATTTTTGGGCCCCACCCATAAAATGATCTGGAAAAACGGATGGACGACATGGATGAACTAAATGCTTAACAGCGGGGCCTACAGAGTTTAGTCAGTACGATAAGAGCGTACGTTACTCAGTACGCAACCCGATTTCCCCCTCTGCCCTCTTTTCATCTTCCCTCTTCATTTTCACCTCCATGCCGCCATCAACGCAGTCCGATTCGTCCCCTCAAATCTCGGCCCGGAACGGTGAGTCGATCCGGCCTGATTCCTCGCCGGAAACTCCGAGAAAAAGGGAAGATGAAGAAAATGGGAAGAAAAGGCACTTACCTGTCGAATGGCTCGCCTCCGATCACCGCTACAACAGGTACCCTTCGATTTCTTTCTCCTTTTTTTTCTAATTCAATTTTTTTTTTTGATTTTCCATTGCTCGGATCCGATTTTTATGGTGTGTGTGGGTGGTTGGCTACAGTGGGACTCATGAGTCCCCTGCAATCTACCCGTGACTGTCTGTGCGTTGATGTCCGACAATAATGGAGAGGAAATGGCGCGATATTGTCGACATATCGTGCGATATCGCCGATAATATCGGCCGATATCTGGATTTGGGATTTTTTGGTATCTTCCGGAGGTTATCGCGAGTATATCGTCTCGCAGTGGTGCGATACCGATAATATCGGCCGATATATCGGCCGATAGTATCGATATTTCGAACACTGCCCGTATCCATATCGGTTTCGGAGGGCACCGTTATGCCAACCGATACCGATACGGGATACCTTGTTGGTGATTGAAAATGTTTATATGATGAGTAGCACCGTGGATGGGGTTGCTTGGAGCCTCCCAGATTGGAAATTCTTTTCCCTTTTTCAGTGGCTTGCAAATTGATGGTTAAGAAAACAAACAATGGTGCTGCAGACCAAAGATTTCTTATGGCTAGGGTCTTCCAGCCTGGATGATGTTGGGGCATCCCTGTCCATGGCATGGCCAATCACATAATCATCGAACCATTGGTCCCACTTTCCACCAACCATAGTTCTAAACTTGCTGACTTACTCCAAACTCAGCCAAGTCAGTTTGACTTCGTGAGATTTTGAGCTGAGTCTCTTAGTAACTCGGTCCCAAAACCTGACTTGGTCTAGGCTCGACATGACTTGTCGAGTCCAGCTCAAAAACTTGGCCAACTTGACATGAGCGGATGAGCCATCCCCTTGTCAAGGCCATTTGGTGATAAAAACGCAAAATGCAGACTACAACATTTGAACTCTGACTAAGGCGCTAGCATGTTAACTCTAAGCCACATGATTCAAACATGTTTACCTGTGGCTATTTTAATATATAGTTCCTTAATATTTACCTCTAGTTAAGACATTCTTGTTTAATACATTATATAATATCGAGTCGAGTTAATTTAAGACTCATTTGAGCTTTCGAGTTAACCTGACCCGATTAGACATCTAATTGAGTCGAGTTTTTGGGTTTTTGAACTAGGGTAAAAACAAGGGAAATCAGGGTAATGCAGGGGCATTTTCACACCGGGCTCGAGTGGGGTTGCCCGTGGGATGCAGGGGCACACTCGGGGTGGGCGGCTCGTGTGAGGAGGGTGGCTTGTGTGAGGTGGTACCCATGTGATTTGGGGCCCACGAGGGGGGTTCGGCCGAGGTCCTAACCCTTGTGATGTGGGGCTTGGGCTATGAGATAAAGGGATTGATTCGCCATGCTCTATCAGTTCGAGCTTTTAGAGCAAGTGGTTAATTGTCCTGCATCACAGGGCACTATACATGTTCCATTGCATTAGGACTCGATGATGATAGGCTCTATCCAGTAGTAGGG
This sequence comes from Magnolia sinica, assembly GCF_029962835.1. Taxonomy (NCBI): domain Eukaryota; kingdom Viridiplantae; phylum Streptophyta; class Magnoliopsida; order Magnoliales; family Magnoliaceae; genus Magnolia; species Magnolia sinica. The sequence continues at coordinate 64,093,913 of NC_080589.1, read as the reverse complement.
TGTTACATGATATGACGTCGTCATGCTGATTGATTAAGATGTCATTTAGTTTGCCAATCTCTTAGAATTGACAAGCAATATGCATAGCTAGTTACATCAATTTTTGTAGAAGTTAATGTAAATGATATTCAATGGGATTATGAGGAAGAAATGATGTCCATTTTTATGCTCTGCCTGCAAAAAGTATTTTTGTATAATGTCTATAGCAGTTGAGTTTACTTTGGATCTTTTGCGATGTGGGACTTTCCAATCCAATGGGAGACCAAGAGTGATCCTACTTAGTGTTGTCAAATAGCATATGTGATCCTGTGCGATTGCATATGTGTGTGCGCATATGCGATCGCACAATCGCATATGCGGTTGCATTTTATTTTATTTTATTTTATTTCGCATTTTTTCAAAAAATTAAAAAAAAAATCAGAAAAATCAAAATAAATTATTATAGACATGAAATACATTTAATTTAAGTAAAAAAAATAAAACCAACCAATTACATATGATAATGATACATTTACAAATTACCATATAGTTAACTTCTTAAATCTTAACAATTAACATTTTACATTTAACAATAACAAATATGAAAGATCAAATATCTATATTCAACATTCAACACTACATGTACATGATACAATACATAATATATCAAGTTATCAAGTATCAACGATCAACAATATCAACATCAACACACTTAGACTTATGAGAAAAGCTTTAAACAAAATTAAGAAATTATGTATTTATTATTTTATTTATCTAATCAATAATCATTAATCGTATACATTGATCTAGCATCCATTGTGGCACATCATCACCAGGTCCACCACCACCACTACCACCACCACCACCACCATCATCATTCGAGTCATCTCCTTCTTCCACATACACTTCTTCTTTTTCCGTTTCTTCATCATTTGTACGTACTAATACTTAATCAACATCCAATGGTGGATGATCTTCAGCTTGATCATCATTATCACCTTCTCCTTCTTCAATCTCCTCAATCTCATCAATGGGTTGACGGCTACTACTCGCCCCCCGGCTCCCCCCATCCTTCGCCTTCGAGTGGTACTACTACCTTCACCAGCTGTCGATCCATATGCGGCATCTTCAACTTGTGCCCATGTTAGCTCCTCTCCAGCAAATACTGGGTCCTCCGTCTCTACGAGCCACTCGTTATCTGCATCCAACTCGTCTAAGCAGATAGGGTCAAAGAAACTGGGCTTTTCTTTCCTACTTTGGAATCGTTCTTGCAATTTTTGATTGTATTGAACGAAAACCAAGTCGTTGAGCTTTTTTTGCTCAAGGCGATTCCTTTTCTTGGTATGAATCTATAAGAAAGAAAGCGCATTTAACATTAGCTATTTAGGTAATTAATTTAGCTTAGGCCATTAAAAAAATTAAAGTTTACAAAAAAACAAAACAATTACTAAACAGTCTAAACTTACCGCCTCGAACGTGCTCCAATTGCGCTCGCAACCATTGGCAGAACACGTGAGTCCAAGAATCTTCATAGCCAGCTTCTTTAGAGCTGGATCCTTCCTGTTCGGGTCCACTCCATAGGCAGCCCACCAGTCAGTTGAGAAAAACCGTTTAAATATAGGTTAGAGTCTTAGTCTCTTAGAGACACTTTGTAGAAAATTTTTTTGTAAGAGTTCAGTATACAGTCGACAGTACACTAACATTCATTCATAGAAGTACTTACTGGGTAATTTCATTGTCCGATGTCTTATTACGATATCCCTTGAGAATATCCCTTCACTTTTTGTGTAGAAGTCCAGCAAAGTTGAGATCTTGTCCTGTTCTCCTCTATCTGGAATCATTCTTTCCAAGACATCAATAAATCCAACTATATGCATAGTTAGTGCTTCTGCTGGATTAGCAGAAGTGAATAAACAGGCTGTGTTAAGGATGTAAGTAGCCGAATACAATGGGGATGACATTTGGCTGCCCTATCTTCTATCTATAATATCTAAAATTAGCCTGTAATCACGGTCTCTATAGTTAAAATGATCTATGATCTTATTTTTTGCCCTCTCCATTGCATCATATATGTAGCCCATTGCGGGCTTCTCATCCCCGTTCACCAATCGCAACACAGTGACTAAGGTCTCGGATGATTTTAGCACCTTTACCACTTGAGTTCAAAAACTTTGAGAAAGAATTGTTTGTTGAACCCGTTTCCCTTCAGCCTTCTTTGACCAAGGCCCACTTGTAAAATTGGCCGACACTACAAAGCTTGTAAGTTCTGATTTCTTTGCGTGTAGCCTTTGTAGCCTTAAAAAGGCTGTAGCGAAACGGGTGACTGCTGGACGTAGCAAGTTACCCCCAATATGTTTTCTCATTCGACTGAGAAGAAAGACGTGTTTGTACATAAAGATCGTAATTTTTCTAGCCCTTGCAATCACGTTTATAAATAATTTACCTATATCTTCTAACATAAGATTAATACAATGGGCCGCACAGGGGTCTAAAATAAACGTCGTCTCTTCTCCATAAAAGGACGACTGACTATTACATACGAGGCTGCGTTATTTGTAATTACTTGTACAACATAGTCCTCACCTATTTCTTCAACTGCACTATCTAGTAAGTTAAACAAATATTCTCCTATGTGTGAATGGCCCGACGCATCCACTAACTTCAAAAACATTGTTCCAGCTGGACAATTTACCAAAAAGTTAATGAGAGACCGACCGGATCTATCGGTCCATCCATCGGCCATCAGTGAACAACCATATATTTTTCATGATTCCCTATATTCAGTTATGAAGGATTGTGTATATTTAACTTCAGTTTTTAGGCATGTCTCCCTCATTTCATGATATGAAGGAGGTTTAAGCCTAGGTCCAAATTGACATATAGTTTTAATCATTACTTCAAAGCTTTTCGATTTAACGGCATTGAAAGCAACGCCGGTTTGGTAAAACTACTTAGCAATATATTGAATTGTGGTTTTTCTATCTTTTTGTTTATACCGGTTCTCTAAAGTTGTTTGAGCCGGCCCTTTTCCTCTACCCCTTTGGTCAACCACATCCTCGGGGTGTGGTATATACCATCTATCTATGGGCTCATGCCCTTGGGCTCTTTTCGATGGTTGTACTTGTGGTCTAGACCGGCCTGTCGAAGTACGAGGAGTGGGACTAGCTTTATCTACATTAATTACATTTATATCTTCATATGCATCTTGTTCCATATATTCCTCCTGACGTAGGGCACTATCGCATTTCTTTCTTGATTGTTTTTCCATATACTCCACGATCTCCCTTCGAATTTCTGGAGTAATTTTGTCGCATGCTTTTGCATTTGACCCCGGTAAATGTGCAAGGTGTTGCTTGTGCCTTGCAATGCCACCGGAACTCACATACCCACATAACTCACATACTGTGTGAGTCTTTTCGATAGCACTACGGTAGTGCCCATACTTCCAACCGGGGTCATTCGACTTGGGCTTCAAAGAGGAAGATTGGGAAGAAGACATTATGATAGTGGATGGTGGTGTGTGTATTAGTACTAAAAAGTAACTAGCTAGCTACTAACTAGAAACTAGAAAGTAAATTACAAATAAAAAGAAAACTAAAGTAAAGTAAAAGACTAAGAAGAAGAACTAAGAAGTAAGAAATAAGTAGATCTAAGAGAGTAAGTAAGAGTTAAGACTAAAGAGCCTAAAGAGATGGGACTTGGGGAGAGAGAGAGAGAGAGAGAGAGAGAGAGAGAGAGAGAGAGAGAGTTACACTTACACACTTACACTTGTAGAAACTAGAAAGGGAGAAGAAGAGGGAGAGAGAGAGTTGAGTTGTACACTTACACTTGTAGAAAGGGAGAAGAAGAGGGAAAAGAAAATGAGAAAAAGAGAGTTGAGTTACACTTGTAGAGAGAGAGAGAGAGAGAGAGAGAGAGAGATTTACACAAATAAAATTAAAATTATAAATCTAAAAGAGGTTCCCAACTTCCAACTTTCAACTTCCAAATTCTTGTCTAAGTTGTCTACTTGTCTTCTCTTCACCTTTGCCCCTTCACTTGAGTATTGATCTTGATTCTTGAATTCTTGTTGTAACTTGTAAGATGTAACTTGTAAGTTGTACTAACTTGTCACTTCAAACTTGTAAGTTGTAACAACTAATAACTAACAACTAACAAGTAACAAATCAATTAACAAACAAAAAAAAAAAAATGATAGAAAGAAGTTGTTAGAATTAGAAACTTAGAAGTTAGAACTTAGAAAACTTAGTGGATGGAGATTGGAGAGGAGTGAGGAGTCTCTTGACTCTTGATTCTTGAATATGGTTGGTATGATGTATCATGTATCTTGGATTCTTGATTCTTGATTCTTGTACCCTTCATTGATTCTTGATTCTTGAAAGTTGAAAGAAAAGAAAAGAAATATGGAAATGGAATATGGATGGAGAGGAGTGGATGTAGAATGTAGATTGTATTGTAGAGTGCTTAGAAGTTGGAATTAGAAATATGTAAGAGAGGATGTAGTAAGAGAAATAGATAATAGAGAGAGAGTTTGAGCTTTTTTTGCATGTAGGAATGCTTAGAATGCATATTTATAGAGAAAAAATCCGGATTTTTTTTTTTAAAAAAAAAAGGGTAAAAAACGGTTAGAAATTTGACCGTTGGCCATTATGCGATCGCATATGCAATATGCGATCGCATATGCCACTGCCGCATATGCGATCGCCCCACAAATATGCGCATATGCAATCGCACTTGACAACACTGATCTTACTATCATCATTCAAAATAAAAGAAAGAGTTGTCCTATTGTTGTTGATTGTGGATCAGGCGCATTCGTTGTCCATTGTACAAGTCAAGCCTATCCAACCCTCCAGATTGAGGATCTCAACCACTCAGCTGTCCGTATTGAACATATGACCACCGTATTGAAGATATGACCGCATCAAAGGTTCATATTGACCGGATCAACCATCAGGATTAGATCAAACGTCCCATGGGTATTCTAGATGAAATAAATGGTTCAATTTGAACGTGACACCCAGATCCATTTGGTTGTTCCATCCAATGGATCGATTGACCCATGGGGTCCTCACATTTAGTGAGATGTTTTTAAAGGCTTATACATACAACCATATAGAGATTATGGCTTCTACATGAAACCGTAATAGCCATATGTGCATATGGTTGTGTAAACCCTCATACAATGTATAATATTTGTGCATGCACGTGTCCGTGTGAGAGAGAGATGGGGCCCACATGTTCGGTGAGATGTTTTTAAAGGCTTATATATACAACCCATATATAGATTATGGCTTCTACACAAAACAGTATAGCCATATACATACAGTTATGTGTAAGCCCCTATACGTGTGTGCGCGCGCGCGCGCGCGGAATTGGTTCCCACACGTTCAGTGAGATGTCTTTGTGTGATATGGGGCCCACGCTTTCAGTGAGATGTTTTTAAAGGCTTATATACACAACCCATATAGAGATTATGGCTTTGCCCACATGTTTAGTGAGAAGTGTATTTGTGTGGTATGGGGCCCACACATTCAATGAGATATTTTTAAAGGCTTACATACAACCCATATAGAGATTATGGCTTCTACACAAAACCGTATAACCATATGTATAGACAATTGTGTAAACCCCCATACATATGTGTGTATTTGTGAGTGTATTTTTGTGTGCTTGCGTGTGTGTGCGTGTAATATAGTTTTAGAATTATTTGGTCTTTTCCTCAGGACCAATTCTTGGATGTGCAAACTCTACCCTTTAGTTTTAGAATTATTTGTCCCACCGTAGTTTTAGAATCTTTTGGTCTCTAGTACCTCCGCTATGCAAAGTCTAGTCCGATCATTTTATAAGTTGCTTCGGTCTCACACAATAGTAGAGGGGGTAGAGTTTGCACATCTAAGATTTGGGCCTACGGTGCTCCTCCTAGGGTTGTGGTTTTTTGGTGTCTAGTTGGGAAGAAAAAAATGCTTAAAATTGATAGCTTTTAGAAAAGGTCAAAGGTGCTTCCTAATATTTGCATGCTGTATATGAACGATGCGGGAGTCGATAAATCATCTTTTCATCTATGGTTCATTTGCGTGTAAGTTTTGGGGATGGTTTCTTGAGATCCTTAATGTCTAATGGGTGATGCCAGGGACTATTGATGACCTGTTTTTGGCGGCACGGAGGAGGGATCGGGAAAGAATAAAGGGTGGTGTGGCTGTTGATCTTGATGGCAATTTTGTGGGCAATTTGGGAGAGGAATAGGTAGTGTTTTCAAAATAAATGGGGCTTGGAGCATGGTCTTTAATTGGAAAAAATTAGATGTGTTGGGGTGGGTCTCTTGTTCTAATGTCCTTGATGGTTGTAATTATTCTCCTTTGATCAGATTGTGGTTTTATGTGCCTCTATTATCTTGGCTTTTTTAAAAATAATATTCCATTCTCTCTCAAAAAAGAAAAAAAAGAAAAAAAAAGAAAAACAAAAGGAAAAAAAAAGAAAAAAAAGAAAGAGAAAAAGAAAAGAAGAGAGATCGTCAATCTTGTGGCTACGATCACAGGGTTGGATCATTTAACACTACAAGGGGTGCATATTCATTTTGTTCAAGTGTACTTCGATTCTTCAATTGTGCTACTTCTAGGGAGCAACTCAGGCAGGTTGGATTGGGTTAAGGGTGAATCTGAGCCCAACTTAACCTCAAGAGGACCCAAACCGCAACCCGACCTGACCTGGATTCCAATCCGAGGTGCCCAACCTGAACCTAACCCAAAGTACTCTAGACTCAACCCAACACGATCTGACAACCCTGGCCGACCCAAATACTCGATCATTCCCAACGCGACCAGAATTTGCTTGACCTGGACCCAACCCAAATCCAACCCGAGGACCTTGATAACTTGACAGGTTGGGTCAATAGGTTTCAGATAGACCCAAACCAAAGCTGCAGCCCTAGCTACATTATCTTGTGTCTTGGAATGGGAAACCAATGGTATTTTCACAGTTCTGTTGGTTGAAGTCTTTAAAAAAAAAAAAAGAAAAAAAAAAGAAAAAGAAAAGAAGAAAAGAAAGAGAAAGTACTCTTCCCATGTTGAGAATTACTATGCTTTACATGCTTGATTTATGTATTTCACTTTCAGTCATTAATATAGGAGAAGATGTTTCATCATTATTATCATTATTTCACTTTCAGTCATTAATATAGGAGAAGATGTTTCATCATTATCATCATTATTTCACTTTCAGTCATTAATATAGGAGAGATTTTTCATCATTATTACTACTCACTAAGTCTCCCAAAGTTATATACAAATCTGAGATGCTTTGTTTCAATTCGTGCGTTTCTTGTCAAGTGCTGATGGAATGCTGTTTGGAGCACTGGGTAGCTGCCCAATCTGTTCTGGTTCCCAATGGTATTCTGGAGGCCAGTATCGTTGCCATGGGTATGTATCAGCTTGGAGCAAGTGTGCATACACAACTGTCGAACCTGTACGGCTGAAGGGAAAATGGAAAATTCCAGAAGACACAAGTAATCAATATCTTTGCAAGGTGTGAAATTCTTATGGACGCTAAGTATTTTCCACGATTGCTTAGATGGTGGTGACTCCATCCACCATACGTGGTATGCATGTAGGCCAGTCTAGACCATCCCAATTGTGGGCAAAATGTGGATGGTCAATGTCTGAAAGATGGTAATGATTGGATGATAGTGGCCTTCTGATATCAGCCTTTGGAGCTGGCCATATCTTTCTGACCATTGCTCTGATGGTCACCAATTATGTGGCTATGATCGTCCACTATGAGTGATTTCAGGATTTGTTCTATGAACATTTGGTCTATCAATTCGGACGGTGTGGTGGATTATTCACTACCATTTAAGCTATGTAGGAAAATGCGCTTGTTTCTCTCTAGCCCAATATTATTTACTTGACACTACCTCACAAGTTTGCAATACTTGATCTGCCTTCAGTGGTTCAAATCGCAAAAGGCAAACAAACCTAATCGGGTTCTGCCTCCGCCATCTTCCAACAAATCTTCAGGAAGTGAAGCTGCTCCTGGTTCATGTCAGTCTTCTAAAGGCGACAAATTGGAAGCTCTGAAAGTTGCAATCACTGGATTACAGAAGGAATCCATGGTATGATTTGTCCTCAGCCTGATGTAATCATGCACTAAATGGAGTTTCTATGAATTGCTATAGTTACTAAGAACTTACCAAATGTGTGCCACACAAGCAAGTATGCTGCATAGTTGTCACGCTGCCTGACCTTGCTTTGCGGAATGCTGAGCGTTGAGGCTATGGGCTGGACCATAGCTTGAATTTTAGGCCCAGTAACTAATTGGTCTGGACCCTGCCCTTAAGATCATAACAGTTTGCAAATTTCATTCTTGAATAATGCCCAATAAATGGGCTAAAGTGTAGTGTTGGTCATGATTGTGTTGGCATATTACTGGTGTTTGGTAAGCATGTATGGGTGGGCTCCCTAATATTTGGTGCAATGATTTACTCGAACATGACCTCATGTTTGTGCGTGGCTTGTGCTCAGCAGAATCAATTTGCTTTGTTTACTCTAAGCATCAACTGTTTGCAAACAGCCCTTTGTGGGTAGAACATAATGCTTAGGGCTGTAAATGGTTGGGTTTAGCCAAAACCAGACTCGTCCATTTATTAAATGGGTTTGGGTCCAAATTTTAGACCGAAACCCTTTTACTAAATGGCTGGGTCTGAGTTAACCCCATCAGACCCATTTATAAATGGGTCCAGGTGACCGGTAGAGGGAGATCCACCCAGACCCATTTATAAATGGGTTGGGTCTAATGGATCTGGACTTCTCATGTTACTTGTCAAGGTATGCAAGCATTTTTACTGAGTTTAAAACCAGGTCTGGACAAGTCTGGGTATGGATGGGTCCCTTATAACATAGACTAGACCTGCCCATATACTAAATGGGTTTGGGTCAGGACAGGCCTAATATAAAGGAAACCAGATCCAGACCCATTTAACAACTGGGTCTGTTCTTGGACCCAGACCTGTACTGTTTAACAAACGGGTTGGGTCTAGATGGGTTGGGTATGGGTACGCCATCAGGTTCGCTGACCCTTTTACAGCCCTAATAATGCTTGTGCTAAGGTGCAGTTTGGGTGCTGATCATGTTGGCATGTGAGTTGTGTTGGTAATCATGTGTTTGGTGGGTTTCTTGTGTTGTGTAGCCAACTACTTGAGCATGATATTTCAATCATGTGGATGCTTCATGCTTCACTTTTTGCCTGGAAACTGCCCCTTTGTGACCCTAGCATAGCATGCTCACCCTATGGGGCACACATGTAATAGTTGGGCTGTAGGTTAATATTGGTTAAGATTCTGTTAGCTTATGATTGGTGTAAATGTTTTGCCTTTTGTCATTTCGAAGAGCTTGGGTAAAGATGGTTCCCTTAGGGCCTGTTTGATTTTCTATGTCAGCCGTAATTACCTTGTAAATGGGTAATAATTATTTACTTAGGTAATTACCGCATCTTTCCCGATGCTAGTGTTCGAATTATCCTCTATATTATCGAAATATATCCGATATTATCTTTATCTCTAGCTCAGGGATACCGATAACACTTGTAGTATCCGAAATTCAAGGTATTAGCAATGTATCGCTAAGTATCGCCAACGTATCAATATCGCTAATGTAATCGTCGATATTTTCAACTATGTAAATTTTAGGTGTCGCTTGTATTGCCAATGCATCAATATCGCTAATGTATCACCAATATTTTCGACTATGTAAATTCTAGGTAATGCTTGCATCATAAGTGTATTGACGATATTTCAATAATATCGCCAATGTATTGATATCATTAATTTTTTGTTTATTAGAAATTTTTTTATTTCAAATATATATATATATATATATATATATATATATTCATGGGCACATGGTTGTATGTAGTGTTCGATTTGTCATTGATAATATTGATAATATCTCGATATTATCGATATCGCAACATGCGAGATATTGAGACCACAATCTTTCGTTTCCTTTCCAATTGTTGATGATTTCTTGGTGAAATATCATGTGTTGTTGATATTTTGCAATATTAATAGATGTTTGGATGGAATGTTGGATTGTTAAATTGGCTGGAGGGGATGGTTGGACAGATTTCTTATACCAGCACATGCTTTTAAGGCCCCATTAAATGGAAACTTGTTATGTTTGTATTCTTTTTGCAATTTTTTTTTTTTTTTTTTCTTTTTGAAATTTCTAAATATGGATACATGTACATTTTAACATCTCCTAAAGTTTCGTTGAAAATTTCATCATTTTTCCTATGTTTCCCTGCAATTTCGATTATTAGCATTATTATCGGCGATATTGATATTGTTTCCATATCCCTGACTAGCGAAACTTGTAGCGATACCGATACTTCGAACACTTCCCGATGCAAATAGTTACAATTTACTTTTTCAATGCTAAAATTGAGGAAGTTGTGAAATAAATGTAGGGCCCATCGTGATGTATGTGGCTTATCCACACCATCCATTCATTATGCCAGATGGATTTGAGGCATGAGCCCAAAAATGAGACAGGTCCAAAGCTCAAGTGGACCACACCATAGGAAACAGTGGGAATTGAACGCCTACCATTAAAAACTTCTTGGCAGCGCCCCCCCCCCCCAAAGTTTTGGATGAAGTCGATAATTGTGTTTTCCCCTTACCCATGTTTGTGTGACCTTATGAACCGGTTAGATGACAAATAAAAATCAATGTGGGCCCTGTGAAAGAAACAACTTTCGACGGTGGATGTATTAAGGCCACTGTTTCCTTTCATGTGGGCCACTTAAGCATTGGATTTGCCTCATTTTTCGGCTCATGCCCCAAAATGTTCTGGTAAAGCAGATGGACGACACCGATATATCATATACATCATAGAGGGGCCCACAAATTTAATCTAGTACTTTTGGACCAGTTTTCAAAACGGAATTTCTCAACCATTTTCCGACCAGGTGAAAATGTAATAATTACTTATTTACAAGGGATTTACGTTGGGCATGGAAAATCAAACATGCCCTTAAGGAGCTTGTTGGTAGTTGGCCACCTGGATCCTATCAAGATTGGGGAGGGTGCTTTAGAAGATAGTTTCATTGGCCATTTTGTGGGGTATCTGGAAAGAAAGAAATATAATAATATTCAAGGTCAATCAAGTGTTTGATGTTGATGATAGGGCGGAGAATTTCATCCATGCTTGTAGCATGGGCTATGGCTGGGCGAAAGGGATGTTTGTTCTCGATGTAGATAAGGAAACAAGGTGGCATTATTAATTTTGTCCATCTCGTTTCTTTTTGTTAGATTTTTATTTTGTATTTCCCTCTTTTTTTTTTTTTGGCAGCGTGTGGTTGCCCTTGGTGGGTGATCTATCATATGCATGTGGGACATGTGCAAGATTTGGTGGACCCATGTTGGTGGGTCATGTGAATGGTCAGTTGATAAGACAAAGGAAGGTCAAAATAGTCCATGCTTAGGAATTTGTTGAGAATGAATAATATCCTATTTCATAAGCATGCATGGGATGTTTTGGTAGGGGTGGTAATTTGAGGACTTCAATAATGTGTGCTTATCAAAGTTGTTAGTCGTTGAATTTATGAGTTTATAGGGTCATTTGTGTGGTTTCTCTGTGATTGCATGTGGTCCCAAGATAATTATTATTTTGAATGATAGTCCCAAGATAATTATTAAATGGGCATGCATCCGTGGGAACTGGGAAGTAATATGGGTGGAGAGGTCTATATAAGACCCATGGGGAGGACTAGTTTTAACAAGTTCCATCTTGTTTTTTCTTTTAGAAAATGTTATAATTTTGTAGTTGAGCTTTGCTCATATGTAGTGGTCCTTCCATTGGATGTTAATCTTTTCCTCTTGGTTCTTGTGTTCTTTTTCTCCTCTTCTTCTCGTTTGCATCCGTGGGCCTGAGGCAGAGTAATGAGAGGGTCACTTGCTCTTAACCCTCTACCTCCTTTTATTTTCCTTTTTTCATTTTAATAAATTTACTCACTTGCAAAAATAAGAAGAAAAAAGACCTGGGTAAAAAGAGGAAGGTTTATGTGTTGTTGGCAGTCTACCGTAAAACTTCTATGAATCTATCATTTAAAAGCTAACACCAAATTGCTGGGAGAGGCTATGATGATGACGATGATGCTAAGACTAGCTACGAAATCATCCATATGATTCCCTGCTGTTATGTATGATATTTCTCATCTTTCGATAAGGTCTTGTTCTGCCATATGCATATTAAGTTCAATTAATACGAGGTAATGTGCAGGATGAATGGAAGACCAAAATTGAAGGGGCGGGTGGAACCGTTCATGCCAAGGTCAAGAAAGGTATGCTCTCTCTTCAAATTGTAGTGTGTGATTGGGGATGCTTACCTCTTCTCCTAGAAAATCTGGCTGGGATCCTATGTGCATTTGTTACAAAGAAGAACTACTTACACAACCCATCCATGGTATGCACGCATGGCATTTATTCATGCCAAACAGATTGACAATCATGGGCCCCATTGAAAGATGATGAATATTATTAAGTCCAAAGAAACGGAGAGAACAAGAAAGGTAAAACAACAAGGAAAGAAAAGAAAAGGGTAACACCACAATCAACACCCAACAAAAAACCTAAGGGGTGCCTAAGCCCAAGAAGGCAACCCTTGGGGCTTCCGATCCCTAATTCATAGAACTACCCGGTTAAGAACCCTTTTAGCAGATACGCGTTTGTTGTGGAAACAACGATTATGTCTTTCACCCCAAATAGACCAGATTACCGCCAAAAGGACCAACCTCCATTTAAAAGAGCCCAGCGCACCACCTCCACAGGCATGCCAGGACCGGAAGAGACTCCATCGCACCCGGCATTATCCTGGCCATTGTGGATGATCCACAGTACAAAATCAATTTAATCGAATGATCTTAGCCATCCGGTAGGTGGCCATTCAAATGGAGAGTTAGGAGAGTGGTCAACATTTCAAATTCATTGGACAAACTCAGCTGGTTCAGATTGCCCAATAAGTATGATTTTCAGACGACATCCACAATGGTCCCCACAGTTTCTGGATGAGTGTGCACGTATGGCACGTGTACCCTGGTTGTGATCATTTGGCGGTGACATAGGAGACCAGCCTGTGAAACTGTAATTTAAGTGAATTGAAATACGCATGCCGAATGATAAATCTTTTGAGCTATCCAAATGTCTGTGTATGTTGCAGACTCTAGCTGCTTGATTGTAAGCGGAGAACTGGATGATGATGATACTGAGATCAGAAAAGCTAGGTGAGAACTTCTGAAGCCCCACTCTTGGTTTATTCTATTCGGTTCTTCTTATATGCTTTCCTTTACAGAGCATTTTTCATTAAAACACTGACACCCATCATGACAGGAGGATGAAAGTACCCATTGTAAGGGAGGATTATCTGGTCAATTGTTTTAAAAAGCAGAAGAAGCTTCCATTTGATCAGTATAAGATTGAAGCTGTCAGTGAGACTTCGAGAAGTGGTATGGTGACTGTAAAAGTCAAAGGAAGAAGTGCTGTGCATGAAGCATCTGGCCTGCAAGACTCGGGTCACATTCTTGAGGATGGGACAAGCATCTATAATACGACATTGAACATGTCCGACCTATCGACTGGCATTAACAGGTGGGATCTGTTCAAAATCGTTTCCTTTTTATATTTTTCTGCATACCATACGGAATGCCTTTGCTGTACATGGTCTTAAGAATGCATACAATTGTGTTTGGATAATATGCTTCTTTAGCTTTGCATTGAAGGTGGTCATGGTTTGGTGATCCAGACTGTTGATCTGGTGGACCTTAAAAAAATTTCCAGATTTTTAGACAGTAGCCATCCAATCTTTTTGGACGGTTGTTGTACTTTTTGTTAGCTGTCTATTTTTGGGTCACTGATAAAAGGGTTAAGTTCTTGTACTTAATGTGTTTGTTTTGTCTTTTTCCCATGTATCAGCTATTCACAGTTAGGGCATTCTAGATTGACAGTATGGTTTCCAAAACATGGGACTTGTATGAACTAGTGCATCAGGACACTCTATTCATCCTGCCAGATTCGTCAATACCCTATAATACATGTTAAGAGAAGTACTTGGGGGAAAAAAAACTCCTGGTGTCTCATTTTTCTGCGTGCCATCAGATTTGTCAGTACCTTATAAAAAATCAATAGCATTCTTGAGTCTTCAACCATCAGATTTATACTAATTTAACAATTTGTTTTAGATCTAATATGATTTATAAGGAATTTCTGTTGAGGTTCTCTATTAGATGCATAAACCATACCATTTCATGTACTGAAAGCAATCCAGGGTATTATACAACGAAAGCTACACATTAGTCTGCTGTATGATTTACATAATTGAAGTTTTCATTTGTTTTCATGGAGGTCAAGTCCTTGCAACTGATATTTTATACATTTAAGGTAGTGCTTTTCAGCCTAATGTATGGATATCATGGTTCTAGTTGACATCTAGCAATCTTTCTGTAAGATAGAGGTCTACTGGACAGTGCCTTATGTCACAACTATTTGTGGGTTCAATCCCAGCTTATCTGTAAAAAGAAACGTAAAAACAAATTTTACTTGTGTGATCATGCTGTTCTTAAGCTTGGCTAATTCTGTTCGTGTAGCCTGGCCCCATACATGATGCCACATGTGCTGATGCAGCAAATGTGTTGGAGATCTATGCTACTACATCAGGTGGTCCATACTCCAGTGACAATGTATAAAACGAATGGATCACTCGAATAACTTGCCACTTGGCCAAGTTTATTTTAGCTATTCATTTGTCTAGAAAGATCCACCGACCATTCTGTCTTGTTGGGCTAGGACATTTGCAGTTGGGCCTACCTGATTGATAGCTCTTGTGTTCCACACGTGTGCTGCAGCAGCATGTGTGGCGGATTTGATGGGGGATGACGTGTATAGGTATGTTGAATTAGCATTGCCACTGTGTCCTATATCCTTGATAGTTTCTGTGAGGCCTGACCACATCTTTGCCTGTGAAGTTACTACATCCTTCAAATCATCGAAGAAGACAAAGGATCAGACTGTTACGTGTTCCGCAAGTGGGGTCGAGTTGGAAACGATAAGATTGGTGGAACCAAACTGGAGGAGATGTCAAAATCCGATGCAATTAAGGGATTCAAACGTTTATTCCTAGAGAAGACGGGAAATCCTTGGGAAGCGTGGGAAAAGAAAAAGAATTTTGAGAAGCAACCTGGCAGATTTTTCCCTCTTGACATTGTATGAGTGGCTTTGAGCCCAAGTTTTCTCACAATCAACTGCTTGCAGATGCACACCTGCCAAACCCAAATGCAAGCATGGAGGGTCCTCATGTGAAGGTGGACCACTCAAATATGATTAATGTGGGTGGTTGGTTATCCCTTTTCAACCATCTGCTTTTTGTACACGTGATTCATCCGATTAGTGGATTCGCCTGATTTTTGCATGTGCCATGAGAACACCTGATAAATGGCCATACCTTTCGAATGCATGCAAGGTTGGCAGTTTTGAGGAGCCTGCATTTGGCATTTGCAGATGTTCGTCTGCAAGTAGCAATTCCTCGTTCTTGGAAATGTTCTTTCCCAATAGTCCTGTCTCTGCCATATTTGATTTCCTTGTTGGATCTGTAGGATTATGGGGTTAACAAACAAGTGTCTAAGAAGAAAGATGTTGGAGATTCCAAGAGCAAACTTGCTCCTCAACTGATAGAATTGATTAATACGCTGTTTAATGTTGAGACTTACAGGTATGGATGAGCACTCTTCTTTCTTTGTTATCTGGCTTGAATTTGTGTAAGGTGAGGCATAAATGACAAGTTGTACTCAATGCCAGGGCTGCTATGATGGAGTTTGAGATCAATATGTCAGAAATGCCACTTGGAAAGCTAAGCAAAAGCAATATCCAGAAGGGTACGTCCTAAATCTTAAATTTTATAATTCTCTGTAAAGTCATTTGGCAGTTCCATAGAATTGTATGTATGTAACAAGACTGCACTTGCTAAAAGTGTTAGAAGTTTTGACATATAGTACCCCCCCTTTTTGCCGGAAGACAAATAACACCCTCCCTTATTCATTTTCCCAAATAATGTCTTTTTTTTTTTTCCCAAATAAGGTTGCAAACCACCCTGCTGTTAAGTTTTGAACAGAAAAACTAACTGTGATCGGCAAAACCTTTCTAAAGAAAATGACAATATTATCCCTTTCAAACGCCCAAACCCCAACCACAACCCTAATATTTATTTTCTATCTCTTCTCCCAAACCTAAACCCTAAAACCTAACCCTACCCTCACCCAAACTAGGTGTAAAAAGGTCCTTTTCCGTGGTCAGCAGTCAGCCGTAACAGCTTTGATATGGTTCCATCATGTTTTGTTGACTGATGTTAACCACAAGGTGGTTTTGACTGAATATAGAAAACAGGAGTTATTTGGAAAAAAAAACATGTAAAGGAGGGTGTTATTTGTCTTTGAGCCAAAAGGGAGGGTGCTGTATGTCAAAACCTTTTTGTTGTGTTGGGAATGTGTCAGTGTCGGATATGTCAAACATTGACACTTCTTTTCTATCATTTGTTGGACGTTGGCATGCCTGTTAGGCAAAACCGTCATCTTTCATTATAATTTGTTACCATTTATATGGGATTAATGTATTTTTGTCTTGACGTTTCTATACTTTACTTTCTGCATGCAGATGCATGCATAATAACATATCTTTTTGTTATAGAACTGTACAGATTGACATGTTATCATGTCTGATTTTTATGTGTTTGACACCTTGTGTCTATGTCCAACACTGATAATCTTGTCTGTGTCCTTGTCTGAGTTACATAGGTCATATCAGTTCTGATTATTACTTCTGGTTTAGACCATAGGGGAGAATTTTGTGCATTCTTGTATACATATTCAATTTCAATTCTTTCAGGTTTTGAAGCATTAACGGAGTTACAGAATCTACTAAACAGTAATGACCATGACACATCTGTTAAGGAGAGCTTGATCGTTGATGCCAGCAATCGGTTCTTCACTATGATTCCCTCAATTCATCCGCATGTCATTAGAGATGAAGATGATTTTAAGTCAAAGGTATATGTCACTGCTCATGATAATATCTGCCTCAAGTGTTCTGCCTTTTTCCCCCATTTCTTTTTGCGATTGCCACATTTGGCTAACCCTATCTCATTCCGTCAAACTTTAATATCTAATGACAATAATGTATGTTCTGTAAAACAGGTGTGTTGATGTCTCTTTATTTCTTCCCTAATTATGCATGTATTTGTTTACCATTCTTAATTGTTTAGTTTGATGAATGGCAAACCTTGTTCATTTGAAATGCCAATTCTTCAGTGAAAGTGAGTCATGTTAGATCTAAGCCGTGGATATATATGGCCTCTTTGAGATTAATTTAATATTGCTTGCTGAAAATAAAAAAGAATTCGATATTCATCAATTTGTAATTTGCATGGCATCATAGCCCTGACCTCTAATTTGGTTTAGAATAAATTCTTATTAATACTGAATATAGTAATACGATCAAAGTATTTCATGAAAGGGGCAAGTAATTTGTTTCAAAGGTTTCTTGAAGGTCAAGATTTTGGTGGTAAGAATCAGATTTTAGGTATTTTTTGGTTGTTAGGCAATTCATTCAATCATCATCATCATAGTCAATATCATCTAAGCCTTATCTCAATCAGTGTTCGAAATATTGGCATCGTGTTATGTATCATACCCTTGAGGTATAGATACATATTGGTTATCACATGGGATATATCGGTTGTATTGTGTAATGTATCGTTGTTGTTGGAAACATTGGGACATTAGTTGAATTTTCAATGGAACTTCAGTGATTGTTAAAAAAGACATCAATACACACAAAATTAAAACATTACAAAAAACAAGTGAACATAATAGGTCTTCTTTGTATGGAGTCCTAATCTGTGCGTTATCTAATTGAATTGATGTAAGTATATTCAAAGTCTATTCATATAATTTATAAATGTAAGAAGCTTGGAAACACAAGCAATACATTCAAAATCAAAAGAAGAATCACTAGATCAGGTTACATGTTTGAACATAGATTGGAATTAATTTGTGAGAAATTGGAAAATTTTGATTTTTTTTTTCTTCAATTTTCTGCAACTCGGTGTTGCGCAGCACGCCAACAACGCAGTGAACCGAGATCCAATCTCCGGTCTCACCCACAAATGATAAACAGAAAGAAATATAATCTAGAAGTAGAATTAAAGCATACCAAATAAACCACAAGACAAGATATACGTGGAAAAACCCCAAACAAGGGTAAAAAACCACGGGTGCAAACTTCCACTATGAAGAAAACGAGATTACAAGCAATCTACTAACCTTTTCCCTTGAATGTATAGAGAAAACCTTTTGCCCACACTTTAGAATAACTCCCATTCTCCTAGAAAAGCCCTAGAGACCCCTATTTATAGTTTAGACAACTTCCCTTTTGCACCCTTGCGAAAATCGACTCAAAAATCCACAGTCCGTGCAGAATTCGGAAACGAATCTGCGTAACCTCGACTGGTCGAGCAGGCTGCTCGACTGGTCGAGCGGACCCTCGACTGGTCGAGCATGGGCCTCGACCGGTCGAGCACCTCAGAATAAAAAAACCTAATACTCACTGGACTTTGAGTCGAGCCAGTCCTCGACTGGTCGAGTGGGCCCCTCGATCGGTCGAGCAAGGCACTCGACTGGTTGAGCGGCCTTGTCCAGATGTGGCTCCACATCTTAACAATCTCTCACTTGAAGACACATCACCATAAAACCTCGTCTTCTACATCCGGAGTGCACTACTTCCTCGTCTTCAAGCTTGAAGACCAATCAAAGCTGAACAGAGCTTTAGCTTCTCCCGTGTGACCGCCTTGGTCAGTATATCCGCAGGATTCTCAATTGTATGAATCTTTTCTAGAGCAATCGATCCATCTTCCAGTAACGAACGTATGAAGTGATATCTGATGTCAATATGCTTGGTCCTTGAATGCAAGGCTGAATTCTTAGCCAAGTGTATTGCACTCTGACTGTCATTGTACAGTTTGTAATCTGCTTGCTTCTTACCCAACTCTTCCATGAAACCTTGCATCCACACTATCTCCTTGCACGTTTCTGTAGTTGCAACATATTCTGCTTTCGTCGTACTGATAGATACTATCTTCTTTAACCGAGAGACCCAACTGACTGCAGCACTACCTAGAGTAAAGACATAACCTGTGGTGCTTCTTCTGCTGTCGATATCTCCTGGCAAATCTGAATCTACGTAGCCTTATAGCTTGATTTCCGATCCACCATAGCATAACCCTATATCCACAGTACCTACCAGGTATTTGAGGATCCACTTCACAACTTCCTAATGTTCCTTCTCGGGGTTGTTCATGAACCTGCTAACAACTCCCACTACTTGAGCAATGTCTGGCCTCGTGCTCACCATAGCATACATGAGACTCAATAGCTGACGTGTATGGGACTTTAGTAATGTAGTTCCGTTCCTCCTGCGTCTGCACCTCCCATATTGAATCGATCAAGTACCTTGGCTATGTACTCTGCCTGTGACAAAACCAGTTTCTTGTTTTCCTTGTCACGCTTTATCCTCATGCCCAGGATTTGTTTTGCAGCTCCTAAATCCTTCATGACAAATTCTCTAGACAGTTTGTCTTTTGAGATCTGAGATGTCCTTCATGCTTGAATCGGCCACAAGCATATCATCAACGTACAGAAGGATGATGTACGGCGCATCAAACTTCTTCAAATAGCAACAGTGGTCTGCATGACATCTCCTGTAACCGTTTCCCGACATGAAACTGTCGAACTTCTTGTACCACTGCCTCGGGGCCTGTTTCAAGTCATATAGACTCTTCTTCAGTCTACACACCTTGTTCTCCTTTCTTGGTGCCACGTATCCTGTCGGCTGATGCATATATATCTCTTCTTCAAGGTCCCCATGAAGAAAGACTGTCTTAACATCTAGCTGCTCTAGATGTAAGTCCTTTATAGCCACTATACTCAAGACCATACGAATTGCAGACATTTTCACCACTGGTGAAAATATTTCGGTGAAGTCGATACCTGCCTTTTGTTGGAACCCTTTCACAACTAATCTAGCCTTGTACCGTTTTGAACCATCATGCTCCTCCTTTAGTCTGTAAACCCACTTGTTATGAAGAGCTTTCTTACCCTTAGGTAGAGTGACTAGCTCCCATGTACGATTAGACTCAAGAAAGTTCATCTCATCATCCATGGCCTGCTCTCACTTGACTCGTGTATCTGACTGTAATGCCTCTTCAAAACACTCTGGTTCACCATTATCTGTTAGCAGTAGATAATGTAAGGAGGGTGAGTATCGGACCGTGGGTCTCCTCTCCCGAGTAGACCTCACAACCGGTGTCTGTGGCTCTGCCTCATATTGCTCCTGTGCATGATCATCCTGTGGCGCTGTAACACCCGTGTCTGGTAACTCTTCCAACTTTACGAATTCTTTTTCCTCGGCTTTATTTTCCTGCACACTGTCCTTATGCATCAGTTTTTCATTGAAGACTATCTTTGCTTCTGATGATTTTCCTGTTTTCTGTATCCCAAAAACCTGTAGCCAAAATCATGCTGCTCGTAGCCTATAAACGTGCACCTCCTGGACTTCGCATCCAGCTTGTTTTTGTGCTCTGCATCAATGTGAACATACGAAGTGCAACCGAACACTCTGAGATGTGCAAGGTTCACTTCTTTCTCAGTCCACGTTTCTTCTGGTAGCCCACCATCCAATGGTGTTGAGGGACTTCTATTGATGAGATATGCGGCAACATTCACAGCATCTGCCCAAAACGTCTTGGCCAACCCTGCATGTAACCTCATGCTTCTGGCGCGCTCAAGGATGGTCCTGTTAATGCGCTCAGCCACACCGTTCTGCTGCGGTGTCCTTGGAATCGTTTTTTGATGTTTGATTCCATTTCCTGCACAATACTCCTCAAATTTCTTATCACAGTACTGTCCCCCATTATCAGATCTGAGACATTTTACTGTTTTACCTATCTCGTTTTCTATCATTACTTTCCACTTCTTAAATAAATCAAATACATCAGATTTGTGCTTTAAGAAATAAACCCACAGTTTTCTACTAGCATTATCAATAAAAGAAACAAAATAACGTGAGCCACCAAGAGATGATATTTGTGCCAGTCCCCACACATCAGTGTGTACAAGCTCCAATAGATGTGTCTTTGGAGCGCATCCTGTTTTCTTGAAACTTACCCTCTTCTGCTTGCCATACACGCAGTCCTCACAGAATTCCAAGTCAATAGACTTCAGTTCTGGTAGCTTTCCTTTTGACAATAACACTTTCATTCCTTTCTCACTCATATGTCCCAACCTCTGATGCCGTAACTGGCCATTCAC
Source organism: Magnolia sinica (assembly GCF_029962835.1). Classification (NCBI taxonomy): domain Eukaryota; kingdom Viridiplantae; phylum Streptophyta; class Magnoliopsida; order Magnoliales; family Magnoliaceae; genus Magnolia; species Magnolia sinica. The sequence continues at coordinate 64,072,532 of NC_080589.1, read as the reverse complement.
TCCAGTTAATGCGATTGCGAGTGAACTATACAATCTTTAAGTCACGTGCAAAGTACATTCCTTCTTGCCTCGAGATATCACCAAAGCACCTTTTGTGATCTTCCAGGAATCACTAGTGAATGTCGTCACATATCTGGTATCGGCCAACTGCCCCACTGAGATCAAATTCCGTTTCAAACTCGGTACATGTTTGATATCCTTCAATTTCAAAGCCGTTCTGTCTTTCTGATTTATATGAACGTCTCCCTTTCCAACAATACACGACTCATCATCACCCAGGTACTCTCCCGAAGTCACCCGACACAATCACGCAAAACTTCCTTACACGAAGTGGCATGAAACAAAGCACCCGAGTTTATGACCCAAGACTCATTCCTCGCATCAAGAGACAAGATCAACGCTTGTGTCACTCTCCTCAGATAGATTCGCTGAATCCTTCCCACCTTGAGAGCTTTTTTCTTGTTTCTTGAGCACCCTGCAATCACGTTTCATGTACCCCTTCTTCCCGCAATGCCAACACTGATTTTTGTCTTTCGGTCCCTTGGACTTCTTCCTCGACTTAGAACGTCCATGTTTATTGCCTCCTTTGTTCAGCGATCTTCCTCTTCCTTCAACGTCTAGAGCATTCCCTAAATCTTGTCATGCCCCAGACTCGGTAACCGGACTCACAAGGAACTCGATGGCTGGTTCTGGTTGCAACAGCCTCCGTAGTACCCCATTCCCGGCTCCTGAGGCAGGTTCCGATCCTGGGATCCTACAAGTAGGATTTCCATAACAGTATAATCATTCCAATACGAGTATACTCAAGATCACAACAAGTACATTTCCATCATAAGGAAATCACCGGGGTCCATTACACTGCTGAATGACTACCGCTCTACAGACCCCGTACAGTCAAACGAGCGTAAGAGACCTCACTACCCGCCTGTGGACAGCCAATCACCAGCAAGGCCTGACAGTAGCGGACCCATTCACGAGTTGGTCAGACTCAGCCTAGCAATGCCTCCTTACATCAGGCGAGTAAGGCCACACCCCTATCCAACCGACTACACGACAGTGGGAGTCGTGGCTTAACGGTATAAGGCCCTCGTGCGCTCATATATTCCACCCGGTCATGGTGTTGGAGCAGATCCTTGGTACCATGGAAGTTTTGAGAATTTCACCCATGGGCATCCTATGCACCCGGTATGCTCAAGTAACATTTTTGGTGTCCAAACATGGTCATCCACGATGTATCTGTGGAAGGCTACAGCCCTGATGAAGTAAGGGCAATAATGCTGATATGTTATGCAATGCCAGATGCATGAATCACACAATCAACCATGCATCAATTCCAAGCATCCAACGTGCTCAAGAGGGAATACTATGTCCCTCGGAGAAGGTAACATGCAATGCCCAATGGCACAATATGACCACACACAGTGTCAACCAAGCATACAATGATGTACATGGGTCATGAGGATGAATTTAATCATACTATATGGCGATATACAATGTATATTACATTCCTCCTATCCAAGAAGGAACCAAGACTAGGTACTTAGACAATATCCTTAAAGAATCCAACTTCTAGTGGGGGGGCCCATTTACCTGGGGTAGCCCACGAGGCTAAGTATGCAAGCTACAGGTCTAAGTAATATAGAAATGAGCCTAGCAAGAGTCTAAGATGATTATCCAATCACTCTTAAATACAACCGGGCCTAGAGGGGTTTATAATGGGGACATTTAATCGCCATTCTCCAAAAAGGCATATCAACTATGAACTATATGGATAGAAGGCCCAAGGCCTACATTTAAGATAAAAATAAAGGTAACCACATATATATATTCCTCATAATTGGCCATAAAAAGATATAATACCACTTTTAACGACATGGGCTCCAAGAGGGGAATTAAGGCCCAAGGCTCAATTCCCAATGGCCATAGAATCCATGCATTAAGTTGGACTTGGTGGGCAGCCTGCGTACATAATATACGGCCCAAAAAATAAGTTTGGATGAAATGGGCCCAACTACATCAGCCCAATAACTAGCAATTTAAGTGGGCAACCAAGGGCTCATACTATCCTTATCTCAGCCCACAAGTCCATCAAAATGGTGGAAGTCGGCCTAATATATGGTTGGGCCAAGCTGGGACGTCCCAACCCACTCTGGGCCCATGGGATGCTCCAAAAATCTGATCTAAGATGGGGTCCTCATGTGATCACTAAAGGTGACCCAAAAGAATGCACTGATTAAGCCCAAATATTATAAGAAAACATAAGTATGTAACATGTACACAAGTTCTCAATATGGTGGGCCCCACAGCCGAATAAAGTTTTAACCATAAAATTGTACATCTAAGGCCCTTTGATAAACTTTTAGCCCGTTTGACTTCCTGGACCTGCTAAGGTCCAGAAATTAGTAAACTATGTGGAAATAATCTCATGAAGGCCAACTATATTCACTGGGGGACCCCACCAGATGGAGAGTGTGTATATATTATGAAAAGATCAAGTGGACCTGCTACTGGATTGTGAGTCCAGCAGCAACCCAAGGCAGAGAGTGCTTCCATGATTGGGCGATCCAAAGCTTGAATGGCCTGGACCAACATACGTTGAGGTAGGCTCCACATACATCCATATTTAGCCTCAAATAAACGGCCCAGGGTCTATGGTGGGCCTTTAACCATCCATAGAGAAACCCATGGGCCTACCTTAGGATCACCCAGGAGGACATCCAACCTTAACTGGTTTCCAAAAGGTAGCTCGCTAAGCAAATAAAGTAAGGTCTAAGGCCCAAGCGATGCATGGCCTAATGGGCTATACACAAGCCCAATTCATAGGCAAAATGGTGGGCCCTCAAGTAAGGTTTGGGCCCAATCGTAAATGTCATAAATCCATATATTGTGGAGGGCTTCATGGGTAGCCTAGTAGTTCTTCCTCATGGGCAAATTTCATATTTTACACAAGTGAGTTGGGCCCCACTTTTTGGCCCAAGTATAGGGTCAACTTATTGTGTAGCCAAGGGCCCAATTACTTGCATATTATAGCCCTTAAATCCATCACAATAGATAGGAGAGTATAGGCTCACGATCAATGGGCCTATTTAAAAGGATTTAGTTCACAAGGCCTAAGGAACTAGTCTTTCAATCACATGCAACATTCCATTAAAACTCAACTTGGGTGGGCCTCATATGGGCCCTAATTACACTCAATAATACTATAAAAAAAATGGTAAGATAACTGATTTAAATCCTCCTCAAATCTAGTGGGCCATACTGCCCCAAAACAGACATTTATAAGCAACAATTATTGGGCTCATTGCCAAATTCCAGCCCACCCATTTTCTGGGTTGGTTGGAATCCAACAACAAAAATTATTTTATAGTATATGAAATTTCTGATGGCCCACATACATAACAGTGGGTCCCACCAGATGAGAGGGGGACATACAACTCATATATCAAGTGGGCCGTGCCGTTGGAGTGCAGGCCTAGCAGCAGCCTAAGATAGGGGTGCCTCATGTGTAGGCAGCCCTATGGGCTTAGGTATTTAGCCCAAAATCTCATCTAAATGGGCCCCAATTGGAAACCACTGAAGGGGAAGATGATTGAGTCCCCTAAGGACCCCACATGGATGGATGATGGGATATTCAACACATCTAGGTGGGCCCACAAAGCAGGCTGGACGGCCAGCCAAGGTTGGACGCCCCAGCCTGGGCGTCCCTGCCTGATGGGCCACCCCAGGCCGCACCGAGGGCAGTACAAGGGCCCGATGGCTTTGAAATTTTGCAGGGTGATACTTCCTTGGGCGGGCCACACCCCTTCTGTCACGCCCCAGACTCGGTAACCAGACTCACAAGAAACCCGATGGCCGGTTCTGGTTGCAACAGCCTCCGTAGTACCCCATTCCCGGCTCCTGAGGCAGGTTCCGATCCTGGGATCCTACAAGGAGGATTTCCATAATAGTATAATCATTCTAATACGAGCATACCCAAGATCACAGCTAGTAATTTTGGAATAACTTGGGATAGTATCACATATCTACTGCGAGCTTAGGACAAGTAGTGTCCCTAGTACGTTTCCCTCGTTTTGTTTGAGCCTTCAAGGATTCTAATTCCTATGTGTCTGTCACCTTTGTTCTTTCTGTAGACCATGCCGTCTAGTCAAGGTGCCTATGATTGTGACGCCCGTGGCCGTGGTGCCCATGGACATGGTTCTCATTCCGCTCCAGCGATCTGATTGACTTTTGCTCCACCATCTGAGATTCCTGTTTCCCCTCTGGAGCCTGTCGTACCTATTCCTGAGGCTTCTGCTGTACCCGTGCCTCCGTCAGAGGCCAGTGCTACCCCCGCTTATCTGACGATTCCTGTAGGAGCTGAGCATCTCCAGCAGTTGATGCAGGTCGTCGCTGATGTTCTTCAGACCCGTCGACCCTTTCCTGAGACGCCCGGACAGGCAGAGCAGGACCGTGCAAGCCCCCTTTTGCGAGATTCGACTTCGCAGCGAGCCCCGATGACTGTGTATTTACTTCAGGGAGAAGGCCGAAAGAGGAAGGCGCATTCCAGTGGCTACTATCAGTGTCAGTATCGTCGACATATGAGACGTTTAGGGTTTCGACTACCAGCGGCACAGCCAGTGCCATCTTCTACCCAGTTAGCTTCATCGGCGCAGCTAGCAGTCCCTTCTTCTAGACCATTCACCGGAGTTTGATTCGGTTGTGGGCAGACGGGACACCGTAGGCGCGAGTGTCCCCATCAGCAGGATGGACCTTCGCAGCGACCGCAGTAGCAGCAGAGACCGCAGATGCAGAGGAGACAGACACCTCCCCAGCCACCTCAGGCTTGATTTTGCGCAACTCAGCAGGACCCTTGGTTATTAGGGGAGTCGTTATGGGTATTCTCCTTGTCTCCGTATGTAAGTCTTGTGTTTTGGTGCATCGCACCCTTTCTGTATCCAAGGGCTTTTGTTCACTCAGATTGCTATTAGAGTCTGTCGTAAGGGATTGTCAGTATCGACAATTTTGGGAAGATCGATGTGTTAGGCCGATGATATTACCGTGTTCTGTTTTGGTTGGTGAGATGTTCTTGCCCGCTGAATAGTTTTGTATTGCCAATGTTGAGCTTGTTGGCTTGTTTTGTTGTCAAGGCAGTACTTCTGGTAGAGGATGAAGCGCCAGAGTGCTAGTTTTGTGGCTGAGTGTGACACATGCCAGCGTGTCAAGGCTGATCACCAGAGACCCCCTGGTCCCTTGCAGCCGTTGAGTGTTCCAGAGTGGAAGTGGGAGCACGTATCGATGGACTTCATCGCAGGTTTGCCGAGGACTCAGCGAGGTCACGATACCATCTGGGTTATCTTCGATCGTCTGACGAAGTCGGCTCATTTCATTCCAGTACGTGCTTCCTGGTCTATGGACCGGCTTGCAAAGGTGTTTATTGAGGAGATAGTGAGACTGCACGACGTCCTAGTTTCGATCGTTTCAGACCGAGACTCCAGATTTACGTCTCAGTTTTGGAGGAGTTTCCAGCAGGCGCTGGGGGCCACCTTGCGTCTCAGCACCGCTTATCATCCGTAGACGGATGGGCAGACCGAAAGGGTCAACCAGATTCTTGAGGATATGCTCAGAGCTTGTGTGATCGACTTTGCGGGCAGCTGGGATGAGCATATGTGCCTCGCTGAGTTCGCATACAACAACAGCTATCAGGCGACTATCGGCATGACTCATTTTGAGACACTTTATAGTAGACCGTGTAGATCTCCTAGTTGATGGACCGAGGTTGGAGAGCGTCGTCTCTTAGGTCCCGAGCTTGTGCAGCAGACGTTAGAGGCTATTGATGTTATTAGGCAGAAGATGCGTATAACTCAGAGCCGGCAGAAGAGTTTTGTTGATCGTCGGCGTCGACCCCTCGAGTTCGCAGTCGGGGACATGGTATATCTCAAGGTCTCGCCTATGAAGGGCGTGGTTCGCTTTGGTGTGAAGGGCAAGCTCGCCCCGAGATTTATTGGACCTTTTGAGATTACCGAGTGTGTGGGCGCTTTGGCCTATAGGCTTGCCTTACCTCCTGAGTTGTTCGCGATCCATGACGTGCTCCATGTTTCTATGTTGCGGAAATGTGGGTCGGACACTATTCCCGTGATTGATTGGCAGCCACTTGAGGTCTGTGAGGATGCTTCCTACATTGAGTAGCCGATTCGTATTCTTGATCGGAAGGAGCAGGTCCTCAGGACCAAGGTCATTCCCTTGGTGAAGGTGCAATGGGGTCATCATTCGGAGGCCGAGTCGTCTTGGGAACGCGAGATCGAGATTAAAGAGCGTTATACCCATTTATTCGATGATTGATTGCTTGTATTACTCGTATTGTTTTCTCTTGTGATTGATGATTGAGATATATATATATATATATACACTATGATGATGTTTATGTATTTTGTTGTTCCGGTTTTGTCAATTTCGAAGACGAAATTTCTTTGTTGATGGGGAGGATTGTGAGACCCGACCCTAGTTCCTGTGTGCATGTGTGTGTGAGTATGCATCTCGTTCATTTTGGTCCTGTGGTCCTACCGGTCAAATTCCGGCGACCCGCGACCCTCGGATTGTGTTTGCGGTCATCCTTGAGTCCGGTCACGTAGACCTGACTCGGATCGACCCTAGACCTATGCCATCTTGTTCGTATCGTCGTTGCGGTTTCAACGACGTGTCCTGTGCGTTCATCCGACTTATAGATCAAAAGTTATGAGCATTTCATCATGTGGCCCACTTTTTGTACAAAAGCATTTGGACCACTCCTATGGCACAAGTTTCCATGCACACCACCCACACATACTACAAATTCTATGGAACAAACACCACCCATTCTAGACACCACCCAAACCTATAAGTTTACAACTTTGTTTATATCACCCTACTTGTCATGATGAGTTTTCCTACCAAAGGTAAGAGAGCTCATGATTACCCCTCTACAACTCTCCCTTCCTTTCTCTCCTCTTTCATTTCTCTATTTCCCTCTCGTGCAAGGTGGGGCGTCCACCATCTTCCCCATTTTCCAGCAACTTCTCCCTCTTCTCTCTCCCAATCCCACCTTCTAATCTTCATCACCACCATTAGAGGCCTTCTCTTGAAGCTTTGGAGTTAGTCCTTAAAGAAGGAAGGAGTGATCTTAAGGTGGCTGCTCCTACAATTGTTGATCTCCTTTCTCTCTCTTATTTCTTTTGTTCTTCATGCTTGGGACATGTGGGACCCACCAATCCATGGTGGGGGCCCCATCTAACCCTTTGGATGGGGCCATTGGCCATCCTTCATGCATGTGTCACTCCATGATGGGGCCATTCTCCATGGACCCCATCATGATGCATTTCATAATCTCAGCCCTTCTATGGTCATCTAAACCTTTGTTTTATGGTGGAGATGGCATCCCCACCTCAGATTTTATTATGAAGGTCCATGCATGCATGATCTATAAGATGAGTATTGTATGGTTGATTCTCTGTTTGTGCATAAGGGATTTATAGTGGTGAAATCCCTCTTGAATGGCTGATCTCTCTTTCTTATTCTCCTTCTCCCTCTTTTTCTCTCTAATGTTGCTGATCATGGTGGCCCACCTGATGTGCAAGGCACATTCAACCGTCTACACTTGATGGGACGCCCCTATGTCCCATTTGTTGGACATATGGAGACCCATCTTGTTGTCCACTTGTACTTGCAAGGTCCGGATCGGTTGGGAGCATGTTCCGAATGTGTGTGGCCCATCTAGGTGGCCCCACCTTGATGTATATGAGGATTTTTCTATTTATGGGCTGTCCTAGGCAGCAATATGCATTGCTGTCTATAAATTGCATGAGTTAAATAAAATACTTTTATTATCCCAAAAATTCTATAATTTTCCAGAGAGGTGTCCAACCCATGGTAGGACCTACTTGCAAAATTTTAGGGCCAATGGATCCCATTTGGGCATCCAAAAGGGTGGGCCAACATAGTGGACTGCCAGAAATTTCTGCTGTGCAGTCCAACAGCATAGTCCCATAAAAACAAAATTTTAAAAATATTTTCTCAGAAGGTGGGCCATCTTTCTGGGTCCCACCTTGTTGTAGGCTTGATGAGGGACCTTGGGTCCAAAATTCAGGATTTTCGGACATCTAGAAATATTTTAATTTATTTACGGAAAACAGTCTGCCCAAAAATTCTGATCATCTTGGACGTCCCAACGTGGTGGGCTAGTCCGGCCCTTGCTACGGTGTGCACAGGGGTCCATTGGCCCCAGAAATTTGTAGGTGGGTCTTACCATGGATGAGCCACCTCCCTGCAAATTTTCATAATTGTTGGATACTCAAAAGTATTTTAATAAATTTCGGAATTACAATCTGTCCAGGTTGAAATATTGCTGGAAATATAACTGTCCTGAATTTGGGCCATCTAAATGGGTGGGTTCTGGGCCTCCAAAATTCTTGAAATTTGGACCCAAGGTCCCTCATCAAGCCTACAAAAAGGTGGGACCCAGAAAGATGGCCCACCTTCTGAGAAAATATTTTTAAAATTTTGTTTTTATGGGACTATGCTGCTGGACTGCACAACAGAAATTTCTGGCAGTCCACTATGTTGGCCCACCCTTTTGGATGCCCAAATGGGATACATTGGCCCTAAAATTTTGCAGGTAGGTCTTACCGTGGGTGGGACACCCCTGTACAAAATTTTAGAATTTTTGGGATAGTAGAAGTATTTTATTTAACTCATGCAATTTATGGACAACAAGGTATATTGCTGCCTAGGACAACCCATAAATAGAAGTCCAGCAAGAAAAATCCTCATATACATCAAGGTGGGGCCACCTAGATGGGCCACACACAATCGGAACATGCGCCCAACCGATCTGGACCTTGCATGTACAAGTGGACAGCAAGATGGGTCTCCATATGTCCAACAAATGGGCCATAGGGGCGTCCCATCAAGTGTGGACAGTTGGATGTGCCTTGCACATCAGGTGGGCCACCATGATCAGCAACATTAGAGAGAAAAAGAGGGAGAAGGAGAATAAGAAAGAGAGGCCGACCATTTAAGAGGGATTTAGCCACTATAAATCCCCTATGCATAAATAGAGAATCAACCATACAATACTCATCTTATAGATCATGCATGCATGGACTTTCATAATAAAAATCTGAGGTGGGGATGCTATCTCCACCATAAAACAAAGGTCTAGATGACCATAAAAGGGCTGAGATTATGAAATGTATCATGATGGGGTCCATGGAGAATGGCCCCATCATGGAGTGACACATGCATGAAGGATGGCCAATGGCCTCATCCAAAGGGTTAGATGGGGCCCCGACCATGGATTGGTGGGTCCCACATGTCCCAAGCATGAAGAACAAAAAAAATAAGAGAGAGAAATGAGATCAGCAATTGTAGGAGCACCCACCTTAAGATCACTCCTTCCTTCTTTAAGGACTAACTCCAAAGCTTCAAGAGAAAGCCTCTAATGGTGGTGATGAAGATTAGAAGGTGGGATTGGGAGAGAGAAGGGGGAGAAGTTGCTGGAAAATGGGGAAGATGGTGGACGTCCTACCTTGCAAGAGAGGGAAATGAGAGAAATGAAAGAGGAGAGAGAGGGAGGGAGAGTTGTAGAGGGGTAATCATGCGCTCTCTTGCCTTGGGTAGGAAAACTCATCATGGCAACTAGGGTGATATAAACAAAGTTGTAAACTTATAGGTTTGGTTGGTGTCTAGAATGGGTAGTATTTATTCCATGGAATTTGTTGTGTGTGTGGGTGGTGTGCATGAGAACTTATGTCATGAGAGTGGTCCATATGCTCTTGTACAAAAAGTGGGCAACATGATGAAATGCTCATAACTTTCGATCTATAAGTCGGATGAATGCACAATACGCGTCGTTGGAACCGCAACGACGATACGAACGAGATGGCATAGGTCTAGGGTCAATCCTAGTCGGGTCTACGTGACCGGACTCAAGGATGACTGCAAACACAATCCGAGGGTCGCGGGTTGCCGGAATTTGACTGGTAGGACCACGGGACCAAAATGAACAAGATGCATACTCACACACACATGCACACATGGGAACTAGGGTCGGGTCTCACAAATCCCCTGAAACTCCTGATGCCTTTCTTCTAGATTCTTCGCTGAGAATTAGACCAGCCACATCATCAAATTTCAGTTTTGTCAACATTAAAGAATTGCTCACAGCAATTATTAAACCATCCCAACTGTCTGGCAAACTGGACAAGATCAATAACGCCCTGACCTCGTCTTCAAAAACAATGCCAACGGATTCTAACTGGCTCGTGACTGTATTGAACTCGTTTAGATGTTCAGCCACGCTCCCACCATCTGACATCTTCATGTTGAATAGCTGTTTCATAAGATGAACCTTGTTGGACACCGAGGGTTTTTCATACATCGTAGCTAGGGCTTCCATTAATTCTTTTGTGGTTTTCACCTTGGATATATTGAAGGCGACGCTCTTAGACAAAGAAAGTCGGATCGTTCCTAAAGCCTTCCGATCCAATAAAAACCATTCATCATTTGTCATCTTTTCTGGTTTCTTCTCTTTTCCTCCTAGAGGAATATAGAGGTCCTTCTGATACAGATAATCCTCCATCTGCATCTTCCAGAAGGCAAAGTTTGAACCATCAAACTTCTCAATTCTAGTCTTCCCTTCTTCCGTCATCGCTCCCAATAGAACTAAACCAATAGCTCTGATACCAGTTGTTGCGCAGCACGCCAACAACGCAGTGAACCGAGATCCAATCTTCGGTCTCACCCACAAACGATAAACAAAAAGAAATATAATCTAGAAGTAGAATCAAAGCATATCAAACAAATCACAAGACAAGATATACGTGGAAAAACCCCAAACAAGGGTAAAAAACCACGGGTGCAAACTTCCACTATGAAGAAAACGAGATTACAAGCAATTTACTAACCTCTTCCCTTCAATGTATAGAGAAAACCCTTTACCCACGCTTTAGAATAACTCCCGTTCTCCTAGAAAAGCTCTAGGGACCCCTATTTATAATTTAGGCAACTTCCCTTTCGCACCCTTGCGAAAACCGACTCAAAAATCCACAGTCCGTGCAGAATCTGGAAACAAATCTGCGTAACCTCGACTGGTCAAGCATGGGCCTCGACCGGTCGAACACCTAGGAACCAAAAAACCTGATGCTCGCTGGACTTTGAGTCGAGCCAGTCCTCGACCGGTCGAGTAGGGCACTTGATTGGTCGAGCGGCCCTGTCCAGATGTGGCTCCACATCTCAACACTCGACCCTTCTCTTCCAAATATTGAAATTGAAGCTCCCAATCTTTGTAACAATTTGAAACTAATTTAACCTAATTTATAGGGAAAAAATGATTGAAAATTGAAAATGCTCACTGGATCGAACATGTGGAATATATCCCACTAGTTGTGTGTTTCGTATCACACAGGTGGGATACAAGATATATCTTGGGATATATCAACCAACATTGTCGATACTTAAAACACTGCTGTCAACTAATTGGGTTTAGCTACATGAATCCTATTATGCCATTTCATTCCAATGGCCATACCCTCAGTTAAACCATTAATCCTCAAGTCTTTTCTTACTTCATCTTCCCATGTCCTTTTGGGCCTTTCCTCTGCCCTTTTAAAGCCTTCAACTTGAACCAACTCACTCCTAACCAGTGCAATTATGTATCTATTGCTCATGGACAAACCATTGAAGTCTACTTTCCTCATCTTATTACCTATTGGTGCTACTCCAATGCATTCCTTTCTAGTCTTATCGTTCCTCGTCTTGGCACTCATCCATCTTAACATCCTCGTTTCAGCTACACTTATTATATGCACATGTTTTTCCTTGGCTGCCCAACATTGTCTCATAAAACATTTGATGCAGGACACATGATTTAATGCTTGCGTGCAACATGGAGATTATGAAAGAGTCCATAAAGTAATTCAATTAACAAAAGATGCTAATCTACCAAGTAATTAAGAGTAAACAATAAGAAATAAAATCTGATTTAGCCTAAATCACATACCCGCATGCTAAGAAATCACGTAAATTAATTAAAACTAGGCTCGATGAAAGGATAAAACTTCCAATTTAGCACAGGCACGTTCCACACTCATGGGATAGATTTGTAGGTTTTATGAATAGGGTTAGAAGGGAGAAAATCTGAAATTTGAAGAATTAGGGTTCATGGGAATTGAGAATTTTAGAATTAGGGTTTTTATTTATTTATTTTTATAAATTAGGGAAAATCTAGGAAAGTTAGAGATTTTAGGTTTAGGGTTAGGGTTTTGGGAATGGAAGAAAGGAGTTTTGATATAAGGATAGAAAGCTAAAAGGGGCTAGGTGGGATTCACACGTGTGGCCGTATGGTCACACGTGTGTCGTGGGAGGATGGGTTTAGGTCGATTAGGGTTTGGATTGTGAATGTGTATGAGAAAGATTTGGGAGAAGACGAAGATCTGGGATGGGAGAATTAAGAACCTGAAGAAAATACCTGGATGGGGGAGAAAAGAGAAGATGGTGTGAGGATAGATGGAGACCTCGCACCTCCGTTGATGAAGATTAGTTCCGCACCAATCTTCCTTGCAAATCGCATGAAAGTATTTTCAAATCGCATGAAGATGGGAGAAGAAAACAAGAGCTTTTTTATTTTATTTTATTTAAATTATCACAAAATCCAATAAGGGTTGGAACTCCACCCCATGTGCTTTTATTATTAAAATTTCAACGTAATTACAATTATGCCACTCACTTAAGTGAAGTGGCCTATCGTCCAAAATAAGAAAATTAAAACATTTATTATCAATCTCAACCATCAAATAAATCCTAAAAATAACAAAAAACATAAAGAAAGCAAGATCAGAGTCCAAGGGGCCTAGATCTAAAAGATCTGGTGGCCCGATGGCCTGATCGACAAGATCCAACAGTCGGATCGACACGAAATAGCAATCCTATAACTAAAATGATCTCCTAACCAGCCCACATGCATCATCCCAAGGTAGGGTCTTCCTGATGCACGTCCAATGTATGTGAGGTCTTCAAAATGGCCCGGCGGGCCCCATCTGGAACTCGTCTCCCATCTACAAAGAAAGCCGCGCTAATATGGGTGATTGTCTGTCTTTGGTACATCCGAGTAGGTCCTCTAATGTCCCCATCAGTTCCCCTTGATTGAGGAGATTTCGACTCTGGCAAAATAAAACTGCAGTGATGCGCGAGGAGATCTGGGTCTCGTCACTGAAGCTTTGCCTCTGTGATCCACGTACTATTTGATTTTGGTCTGCCCTTCCACTTGACAAGATACTCCTGGTAATTGCAATGTTGTGGGAAATCGCTTCTTCATCTAAGATATCCTCCATCTCCTCTTCTCATAGGTATGGATGGTAAATGTTGAGAAGGGGGGGTTAGGTAATGGCCATGAGTTTTGAGACAGGTCAGGGGCATCATCATCAAAGTTCATGTGAGGGTTAGGGGAATGTCCATAAAACGGTACAAGAACTTCCACATTAAATGTGGAACCGATACCTATGTTAGGTGGAAGATCTATCAAGTAAGCATTCGAACCCAATCTTTTCAAGATTTTATATGGTCCAGTGTTACGGGCTAGTAATTTTTTTATGGTTCTATGCATAAACCCTTTTGGACGTATTTTAATCATGACTTCATCACCCATAACTAACTCTTTAAACCTATAGCGTGAGTCAGCAATCATTTTGTACGTTTCATTACTTGTATTTGATGCAGGACAATTAACCACTTGCTCTAAAAGCTCGAACTGTTATAGCATGACGAATCAATCCTTTTATCTCATGGCCTAAGCCCCACATCTCATGGGTTTGGACCTCGGCCGAACCCCCCTCGTAGGCCCCAAATCACATAGGTACCGCCTCACACGAGCCACCCGCCTCACACAGGCCATCCACTCCGAGTGTGTCCCTACATCCCGCAGGCTACCCCACTCGACCCCGGTGTGAAAATGCCCCTGCATTAATCACCCTCGGTGAGGAGTCTCGAACCCGAGACCTCCTGCTTTGATACCAATTTGATGCAGGACAATTGACCACTTACTCTAAAAGCTCGAACTGTTAAAGCATGGCGAATCAATCCCTTTATCTCATAGCCTAGGCTCCACATCTCATGGGTTAAAACCTCGGCCGAACCTCCTTTGATGAGGATAATGTGAAGAAGAGATGAGAATATTGAGAGAGAAGGAGGAGGAGAGTTTGGGAGAGATGATGTGTTAGGCTTGCTTGCCCTAACACATAATATTTTATTATGATAAAGCATATAGTACACTACAGGGGAATAGGGAAGTGTGCACATGCACTTACACTAAAAGGACACACAATAAATACAATACACTAGCATTCTCTATACTCCTCCTCAAGTTGGAGCATAGATGTTGATCATGCCCAACTTGTCACGAACACGATGAAGAGCATCTCGACTCAAGGACTTTGTAAGAACATCAGCAAGTTGATCCCCAGATCGAACAAAGGAGTGACAATTTCCTTAGAAGCGACTTTCTCCCGAATAAAGTGACAGTCAACCTCAATATGCTTGGTTCGCTCGTGGAAAACTGGGTTACGAGCAATATGGATGGCCGCTTGATTGTCACAGTGAAGAGGAATAGGACCCGAAGGAGGATAGCCAAGTTCTTCAAGAAGATTGCGAAGCCACACAAGTTCACATGTCGCATAAGCCATAGCACGATATTCAGCTTCAGCCGAGGACCGGGCAACAACTGGCTGTTTTTTGCTCTTCCAGGTTATAAGATTGCCACCTAGGAAGGTACAGAAGCCGGATGTAGAGCGGCGATCAAAAGTACTACCTGCACAATCAACATCATAGTAGCCAGAAAGATGAAGATGACCATGCAATGAAAGTAGAGGCCAAGACCCGGTGATTTTAAATACCGAAGTATGCGGAGCTGTGAGATGAGAAGTACAGGGAGCTTGCATGAATTGGCTAACAACCCCCACCGCAAATGAGAGATCCGGGCGAGTAATAGTCAGGTAAAAGCCGGCTTACAAGTCGTCGATGCATCTCGGGATCAATAAGGAGAGTACCATCATCTGGTCGAAGCTTCTGTGAAGGATCCATGAGAGTGGTAGCAGGCTTGCATCCTAACATGCCAGTCTCCATGAGAAGATCGAGCACATATTTTCGTTGTGACAAGACCAATCTGCATGATGAGCGGGCAACTTCAATTCCGAGGAAGTAGTGAAGAGGACCAAGGTCCTTGATTTCAAACTTAGTCTTCAAAAATTCTTTGACCTCTCTCATTCCAACCGAATCACTACCAGACAGAACAATATTATTCACATAGACAATGAGAATCATGCTGCCTGTTGATCGACGACATATAAAGAGAGAATGATCGGCATGACTGCGAACAAAGCTGAACTCTAAGAGAGCCTGACTAAAATTTTCGAACTATGCTCGTGGGGATTGTTTGAGTCCAGAAAGAGCTTTTTTCAACCAACATACAAGCGCAGGGTTGTGAGAAGCAATAAAGCCAGGAGGTTGATGCATGTAAACTTCCTCTGCAAGGTCCGTATGGAGAAATGCATTCTTCACGTCAAGTTGAAACAAGTGTCATGATAAATTAACGGCTAAGGAGATCACAACGTGAATCGAATTAAGCTTAGCCACCGGAGATCCATGTCTCAAGTAATCCACACCATGAGTCCGTGTAACCTTTAAGCAACAAGACGGGCTTTATAGCGATCAATCGAGCCATCCGGAAGAAACTTGATTGTATAAACCCATCGACACCCAACAGGCTTATGGCCTACAGGAAGTGGCACAAGATCCCATGTATGATTCTTCTCAAGAGCGACATTTCTTCCATCATCGCTTTTGTCCAATCAGGTCCAAGAGCATGTGAGAGAGATCTAGGAATAGTCTGTGATGAAAGGGAAGCTGCAAACGACTGAAAAGATGGTGAAAGATGATCATATGAAACGAAATTACTAATGGGGTGTTGAGTACAAGATCGTGACCCTTTGCGCAAGGCAATGGGAAGATCTAAACTCGAGTTAGGAGAGTCACCTGAACCAACATCCAAAGTAAGCGGAAGGGTAGATGACTGAGCTTGTGAAGATTTATCTCGACGCTGATACACCCGCAGAGGCTTAGGCTCACCCATATCACCAACAGGATGCTGAATAGAGGGGAGAGGAGTTTTCCCATGATCACTAGTGGAAAGAGGATAAGAGTCATACTCCCCCTGACGCGCAAGAGGATCACAGAGGGATCGGCCTGGAGAGGAGAAAAAAGACAGATCCTCAAAGAAGGTGACATCGGCAGAGACATATTTCTTGCGAGTCAATGGGTCAAAGCATTTATAACCTTTCTGACTCCGAGTATACCCTATAAAGACACATTTAATCGCCCTGGGACTAAGTTTATCATTACTCCCATCCAAAATTTGAACAAAGCATGTACAACCAAAAACTTTAGGTGGTAGAGGAAATGGATTATCATGAGGATACAATATAGTAAATGAAGATTTGTAAGACAATACGTAAGGGTATACGATTAATAAGAAAAGTAGCAGTTAAAAGAGCATCACCCCAAAAATGTTTGGGTAGATGCATACCAAGCAGAATGGTGCGAGCAACTTCAAGAAGATGACGATTCTTTCGTTCTGCAATACCATATTATTGAGGAGTGCGAGCACATAACGTCCTAGACAAAATACCACGTTCCTCCAAGAAGGATAGAAAGGCAGTAGACATGTATTCTCCCCCATTATTAGAATGGAGGGATTTGATGGAATAATGAAATTGAGTGCACACTTCATGATAAAACACTTTAAACGCATCAAACACTTCACTTTTAGATTTCAAAAGATAAATCCAAGTCATGCGGGAATAATCATCAATAAAGGTAACAAAATATCTAAATCCAAAAGTCGAGGTAACCGGAGCTGGTCCCCAAACATCCGAGTGAACCAGAAGAAAAGGTTGAGATTTCCTCCCAGAAGAGCTAGGAGGAAACGTAGCACGATGATGTTTAGACAATTCACAAATATCACAGCATAATGGTTTAGTGACAAGTAAGGAGGGAAACAAAAGTCTCAATCTAGCAATGGATGGGTGGCCTAAGCGGCAATGCCACCGAGTCATGGACTCTTGATCTAGAGAAAGGGTACTAGAAGCGGCAACAGGTGTATCATCGAGAAGATAAACGCCTCCTCGCTCATGCCCCCCACCAATCACTCTCTTCGTCTGTAGGTCCTGAAACAAACAATAAGAAAGAAAGAAGGTGATGGAATAATTGAGTGATTTAGTAAGAGAGCTAACAGACAATAAGTTTAATGAAAAACGAGACACATGTAATACAGAGGACAAAGATAAGGAAGAAGAGAGAGGGATTGAACCAATCCCAGAGATGGGAGATTGGGTTCCATCTGTGACTGTGACATGCTGAGTGGGAGAAGAAGAAGAATAAGAAGAAAAGAATTGCAACTTACCAGTCATATGAGAGGAAGGTCCAGAGTCGATGACCCAGGAGGTAGGAGAGGATGATGCAAGAAGGGCAGTACCTGACTGGGCCGAAGCTGCGTGAGAAGGCTTAGGAATATTTCGAATGTGAAGCCGCATAAGGGCATCATATGCCGCCCGAGAAATGATAAGAGACTCCCCTGAAGTAGACTGCTCAGCTGTCGGGGTGAAAGACTGTGTCTCAGAAGCAAGCAGCAGCATACGTAGGACGACCATGTAGCTGCCAGCAATAATCAATAGTGTGATTAGTTCCACCGCAATGGGAACAAATGCGGGAACCATCACGTCCTCATCCACGTCTACCACGACCACGAAGACTACGACCGCCACCACTGTAATCAACCTCGCGGTCTCTACCACGACCACCAAAACTAGAAATACGCCCTGAACTCAAGGATGGTACCCGAAGACCAAGAGAGGACTGATCGCCAGTAACATGTGCCAACGCTCGGGTGGCACAAATGAATGAGAAGGAAGAGTAGAGATCATAGCACGCTGACACATGGCATAGACTGTCGTCAATGGGGGAAGAGGATCCTGCATAACAACCTGATCGCGAACGTGAAGATAATCAGAACTCAACCCAGCGAGGAACTGCATGATACGAGTATCATCCCGTTGCTTATGAGCATGTTCATGATCCTCTTTACATTTGGAAGGAAGAGGCTGATACATATCCAACTCATCCCACATACCCCGAAGCATCGAATAGTAGTCTTTTAAGGATTTGGAGTTCTGTTGAAACCGACCAATTTCTTGAATAAGCAGGAATACCCGTGAAAAATTCTGAGATTCCGAGAACATATCATGAAGCGTATCCCAAATGCCTTTAGCTGAGGATAAAAACATCACTGAGTGGCTAATCGAGGAATCCATGCTATTCAACAACCATGCAATAACTTGATAATTCTCCTTTGTCCAAGACTTGTAGGTAACATCTATAGAGCTTGGGGAATCATCCAAAATATACGACAACTTGTCACGGGCTCCTAAAAATACTTTTACAGATTGTGCCCATTGAAGATAGTTGTCACCATTCAACTTAATGGAGGTAATCTGCAAGGGGTTGGATTCAAGAGACCCTATGCTAAGAGATGAGGGCCCTTTGTCAGCCATAATAGAGTCCAAGAGAAATAAACCTATGCCAAGAGACCCCCTATGCCAAGAAAGATTGATTCAAACAACTCTATCTCACTCAATCCTTCAACATAACAAGAGATAAACCTCAAACAAATATTAATAATCCAAAATACCATGAAACGCAGTCAAATAGGGCCTGATCGAGTGAAAAACGGCCCAGCCGCACGCCTATTTGAGGTTAAAAACCTCTCAAACATTGATCTTAAGTAAAAAATCCACCATGGATAGCTTGGGAGGAAGATTTCGGTCCATCTTGAGCAAAGAAACCGAAGAAAAGCTTACCGATTTGAGGTAGATCAAAGAAAAACGGAATCTGGAACCGATTTTCGAATTTCTCTATTTCGCCCAAAATACCATGAAATGAGGTCCAAAAAATTCTGAAAAAATCATGACAAATCTTCTAAAATCAAGATCTATCAAACCCCTAAACTTTTAGCTCAAATAGAGCCCATGCGTCCGTACAACGCTGACGTCAGCCGTACGGCTGCTGACGTCAGCAAGGTGACGTGTCGCCTCTCAACCTGTTGGATGCGGAATGCCTGGAACTTGCTCTGATACCAAGTAAACCACTTACTTTAAAAGCTCGAACTGTTAAAGTATGGCGAATCAATCCCTTTATCTCATAGCCCAGGCTCCACATCTCATGGGTTAGGACCTCGGCCGAACCCCCCTCGTGGGCCCCAAATCACATGGGTACCGCCTCACACGAGCCACCCGACTCATATGGGTGGGGCTCGCCTCTCACGAGCCACCCGCCTCACATAGGCCGCTCACCCCGTGTGTGTCCCTGCATCCCACAGGCTATCTCACTCGAGCCCAGTGTGAAAATTCCCCTGCATTAATAGCTATCTTGTGTGAAGGAATTTTCCTCATTATTTTCTAAGGTTTTTTTTTTTTGAAAAAAACCCTTAATTCCAATTAAATTGTGAAAGGGTAGAAGCTCTGTAACGCCCTGAAAATCGGGGGTCGAGCAGGAGCCCCAACTCCTGAGTTCCAACACATCACTTATGCAACATAGATAATGATGATTAAATGTTGTCCGTATTAGTGCGTTAAACATGAGTGGGATTATACCAAAACAATATATATCATACTCCAGAGACAGTTAACTTACACAAGCGGAAGACTGTGATACATATATAAAGCATATAAATGGTGGTAAGTCCCCAGAGTATGATCAGATTACCAGGTTAAATGTTTACATGTATAGTTCCAAAATTCACAAAATGATATAGTATAATGTTTAACTAGTCCATATCCCTGTAGCCCCGATGGCGCAACTCCAGGTCTACATAGACCCGCCCGAGAGTTGCATATAGGAGAACTCTTCCTCATCATCATAAAAGTCAGGCTCCGCTTCGTCAGCATCGCTATCATCTGCAACTACAACAGAGTTTGGTTGGTGTTTTAAAACACCGTCCCAGAGTGGGAGTGAGTGATCAACTCAGTGGAGCTATAAGGCAAATGTTAACATGTTATCAATTCAGTCAAGCAGTAATGATAAAGCAATACAACAAGCATTCCTAGGTACTCTGGTTAATGCAAGGATGATATGTGTTAATGATGCATGCCTTAGCCTACACTTTCTCTGCGATATCATCTCACGATCGCGGCATGCATCCCTTCCTCTGTGCTCAGCTCCAATGCTAAAGGCACATGCAATGCGGTGCATGTATGTGATTAGCTAAGTTCTTACTTAGTCTTATTCATACAGCAGGTTGGGAAGCTAAGACACCTCCCTTTATATCATTTACCCAAACAATGATCCATCTAGGGTCGTTAATCCTAGTTAATCTCATACGTTAGCAGTTCTAGGTCGCTACGGAGAGGCTCGTCACCTCAGCGCATGCCTAGTTTATACTCGAAGTCACTACGGAAAGGCTCGTCACCTTAGCGTAGTCCTAGTGTATACTCGAGGTCACTACGAGAGGCTTGTCACCTGATCGTAAGCCGACAGCTCGAATACAGTGTCCCATACCACCGTATTCGGCTCACGAGTTTGGTTTGCTCACTAGACACTACGGGGAGGCTCGTCACCCTAGCGTAGGCCGACAGCTCGACCACGGTGTCCCATACCACCATGCCCGGATCATGAGTCTTAGCGGATCGTGGTACCAAGGTTAAACAGGCTTTTCATTGGTAAGTTGGTACCTTAGATTCAAGCAGTAGCGTCCATACATGGTGAACATACATTAGGCCAATCGGGTTGCTTGACAAGCTCAACTGGTATGAGCGTACGTTGAGTTAATCAACATGGAGCGCATACGCATTTCTTGTGGCCTAACCACTGCCGATAATCACCGTACGACTCGGATTCCTCGAACGTATCCATCGTGGCTAAAACAGTTCGGCCACCGATAGTAAACCATTACCGATTGCCTGGACTACATCGTAGCCCCAATCACACTCTAAGCAATAATATTCACATGTGATAATCAAAGAGAGCATTTGACAACCAATCTGAATATAAGTTTCATTTGAGCATTTCGACAAACACTTAGTACACATGTTATCATACACAGGCATTTCATACATAAATCACATAGTAGTAAGATAGGTTACTTAAAGGAAACGGTAACTATAGATGAGGGAATTGAGAATCCTATCTTAACACCCTCATTAAATACATGTCAACAAGCATTTTCTCATTTAGGCATTTTATCAAACACTTAGACTACACATATCAACATACATTTAACATTTTAGTTAAAACACATATTATAGCAAATCCTTCCACATAGGAGTTGCCACACGTACAATAATCATGTATTCTCAATCAATAATCATGGCAAGCACAAATCATAATTCCATACTCATTCAGACATTTCAACAAACACATGGAATGCATTTCAAATCAACATAGTTTACATATATGTGTAATATACTAAAAACATCGTATCTAAGCATACGTGATAACAATCAAGTCAGACATAAATCATTGCTGACATTGAAAGCCTTGAAAACCATAACCTAAACATTTATAGTCCGCACCTTCCGCTGGTAAACTCATATCGAACTCAGTTCGAACATTATGCCTTCGTCTACGGCATAACGGCTACCTGAATCACGAAATAGGTTAGCTATTTCGTCGATTCTTCTACTTGGATACCTAAAACAGGTTAGGGTTAGGATTTCTTACCCAACAATGGAATCGGAATCGCCGGTATAGCTACACGGGATAGGCGATTCAGCACGTAGAGCGGTGGGAATGAATCCCAGCAACTCTCTCTCACTTTCTCTCTCCTCCTCACTCTTTCCTTCTCTTTTTCCTCTCTTCTCTCTCCTAGGGTTTGAAATTCGTATGGAATGAGAGTGTGGTGGGTAAAGGTCCTTATATAGGTCCAGAACTGATGAAAATGGCCCCAGGGCCATGGTATACTTAGGTTATAGCCAAAGAGTTGCTGTTTCGGTGCAACGGAGTTCATCTGGAGGCCCATTTTCTGCATACGGTCCAGAGGAAGTTCCCTGACAATGGATCTATGTCAGGTTAAGTTTTTGGTTCGATCGGATTTACGGATCGACCGCGGAGGACCAGTTTCAGTTCAACGATCGTTGACACTGACATGTGTTGGAAATTTTTCCTGATCCGAGGGTGTAGTTGGGTTAGAATCTGACGGTCTGAAACCTTAAATTTGGCCTGCAAGCGAATGACCCAATTTAAGTCTGTTTTCTAGAGATATTCACGTTTCTCACACACTTCGCTCCGGGCTCAAGTTGTGCGTTTCTGGATACTATTTGGGCTTGATTTCTGAGATGGTTGTCAAGCCCAGCAAGGCGGTCATAATCGTATAGTTTTGCGTTAATCGGACTTTCGACGTGCGGTCCAGGTCCGATACGGAGTTTCGTGATGCTCCTGAGAGCAACTGGGTTTTGAGATTGATCCTAAGTTTCTAGGTAATGTAGCGTTAGCGATTCTACTAGTTTTGGGTCTTGCAATTTGTATAGAAAGCAGTTCAAGCTAATCTGCTTCTTAATTCAGTTTAGTACTTAATCAATTTTCGTCTAATTCCTAAGGGATTGGGTCCTTAGCGATTTTTGCCTGAGGTGATACTCGGGTCTTTGTACGGATTTTTCCGAGATGTTACAAGCTCGTTTGGTAGTTAATTCTCCAAGGTATTCTTCGTCTTGCATCATTCCTCTTTCTTCTTTGAAAGGTATTATTATTATTCTTCTCTGTCTTCCTCTTTTTCCTTCCATTACAACCTTCTAAACCATAGATCTTCAATTTCTTATTTTTTTCTAATTTCCGAAACCCTAATTTCAAAATCCCAAATTCCCATGAACCCTAATTTTCCTAATTTTAAAATTTTCCTTTCCTAACCCTAAACATAAAACCTACAAATCTGTCCATTGAGTGCGAAACGTGCCTATATTAAATTGAAAGTTTTAACCTTCCATCGGTCCTAGTTTTAATTGATTTATGTGATTTCTTAGCACGAGGGCATGTGATTTAGGTTAAATCAAATTTTATTTCCTATTGTTTATTCTTAATTAATTGGTAGGTTAGCATATTTTGTTAATTGAATTACTTTATGAACTCTTTCATAATCTCCACGTTGTATGCTAGCATTAAATCATGTGTCCTGCATCAAATTTGGTATTAGAGACCAGGTGTAGCATAGGATTTTTGTGTTGCATCTAGGTTAGAGTCACACTAGGGTTAGTAGAGTATGGATTGCATATGGGATCATATTACTGAATTTTTGTTGGAGTATCTTATTGCTGAATTTTCAATTTGCGGCCCTACTTATACCATTGCTGAAATTTCAGCATAGTAATTTCAGGTTGTCACATTGCTGAATTTTCAGTTTGTAATTTTCGGATTACACTCGTGCTGAATTTTCAGTTTGGCACCCTCGAATTACTATCTTGCTGAATTTTCAACATAAGATTTAAGGATAGCGACTTGCTGAATTTTCTGGTTAGTGTATTTAGTGTGATCTCTGGGTTAATACTATCATTGTCATCACATTGTCTTAGGACCTAGCGTTTCCTTTAGAGTGTCCTTGTGTATGCCCACTTGTTCTAACAGCTATTGAAGCGCATAATAAGACCACTGCAATTCAATTGACCATGACCAATGCTTGTATCAATCGGCTTGAAGCCTCCCTTCAGGCGAACCCCAACACTGAGGAAGATAATCACAAACCGGAGATCAAATTGAAGGAGTTGAGACTGTGCCACTTGCAATTATTAGCCGCGCCTTAAGCCAAATTCTAGAAAGTGATGATTGACGCATGAATTCAATTTTCCACACTTATGCCAAGTATGGTGACAAAAACTGCAAGGTGATCATTGATAGTGGTAGTTGCATCAATGTGGTATCTGCTCGCATCGTGGACCACTTAGGTATGCTAGTCGTTCCTCACCCTCAGCCCTATCAAGTTTCATGGGTTGATGCATCTTCAATTTTGGTTTCTCAGCATTGTCCCATTCCCATCTAGTTTTGTTCCTATACGGACACGTTGTGGTGTGATGTTTTGCATATGGATATAGGCCACATTATTTTGGGTAGGCCTTGGTTGTATGAGAGGGACGCGACACTATTCGGTCGCTTGAATATGTGTTTGTTTCTATATGGAGGTAAAATTATTGTCTTGAAGCCTCTCCCGCCCTAAAGCACCTCGGAAAAGGAGGATGTCAAGCAACGTGGTTCTAAAGGTGTGACGAAACTCCAGATTGGGTCTCTTCCTATAGTTAATGCCAAAGAGTCTAAAAGAGAGACTAAAACTGATTTGACGTTGTATGCTCACGTGGCAAGTGAGGTTACACCCAAGGTTATTATGGAGATGCCACTTGAGGTTATACCCGAGGTTAGTGTAGAGTTACCATTTGAGGTGAGTCCGGTATCGGAGGAGGCCAGTGTTGTTATTCCAGAGGACATACCGAATGAGCTTACACCCATGCGGGACATTTGCGCATTGACTCTACCAAACCTTCATCACGATCAAATGAGTCCTGGGGAAGAAGTGAATTTGGAAAGACAAGTAGATGAGCATAGGACTCCTATATATTGCATACCCCTGTCTGTGTTTCATAGGCCCTTAGAGTCTGCACATGCATCTACATAACATATGCATGACTTGCTAGTGGAGATTTGAGAATAAAAAAAGAAGAAGAGAAAAGCTATCTTGTGTGAAGGAATTTTCCTCATTATTTTCTAGGGTTTTTTGAAAAAAATCCTACATTCCAATTAAATTGTGGAAGGGTGGAAGCTTGTTTGTTGGTGGATTCCCCAAGGTATTTTTCGTCTTACATTCTTCCTCTTTCTTCTTCGAAAGGTATTATTCTTCTTCTCCTGTCTTTGTCTTTTCCCTTCCATTACAACCTTCTAAACCTTAGATCTTCAATTTCTTATTTTCTTCTAATTTCTAAAACCCCAATTCCAAAATCCCCAATTCCCATGAACCCTAATTTTCCTAATTTCAGATTCTCCTTCCTAAACCTAAAACATAAAACCTACAAATCTGTCCATTGAGTGTGGAATGTGCCTATGCTAAATTGGAAGTTCTATCCTTCCATCGGCCCTAGTTTTAATTGATTTATGTGATTTCTTAGCATGTAGACTTGTGATTTAGGTTAAATAAGATTTTATTTCCAATTGTTAACTCTTAATTAATTGGCAGGTTAACATCTTTTGTTAATTAAATTACTTTATGAACTCTTTCATAATCTCCGCATTGCATGCTAGCATTACATCATGTCCTGCATTAGCATTGCTAGTCTTATAGCTGTCCAATGAAATTTCCCAGCCCAGTTTATCACATAGAACTGTAGTGGCGCATATCCACTTCGTCCACCTAACTTGAATTCTATGAGCAACATCCTTCTCAATCTCTCGACATTTGTGAATTATTGTTGGGGTGAATCTTGACTAATTCCTTAGTCTCTGGTCCTATTGTTGCTAAACTTGCATTACATATATTGGGGAATTCATTCAATACCTTGTTTTCATGCTTCCCGAGGAATGTTAAAATTGGCCTATTATTACTTGGGGGATGATCAAATTTTGTTTAATTGAGACATCGAATCCTTTACGAAACCTTAGAAAAAGTCTAAAATCTTGTTTTAATTATGTAGGTCATCCGTTTCCCAGCGAAAAGTTGAGACAAGTTTTTGAGGAAAAGTTGAGGAATGGTATCACTGGGCAATGTAAAAATGGACCAAAAAGTGTAAACCAAACTTGTCTTTTGTAAAAAACCAGGAATAATTAAGCTGAGAAATAAAAAGACTAGCAACCAAAGATTGCCTAAGTTTTTTTTTTTTTTAATAAGTAATGCGTGAGGGAGAAAATTTTGCAAATACTCAAGGGGCACTGGGTTGGAGATTTTCAAGATTTACAATATCAATCTAGCCACCTTTTTTCCTTGCAAGGCTATTGGCTAGTTCATTAGTCTCACGAAGTGCATGGTTAAATATGACAACTAAAGAGTTTGAGGTATCCAAAACCTCATGCATATGATACACCAGACTCTCCATGTACTTGGTTATTAATTTGTTTTCTAGGATATGCGGATTATCAAATTGCCTAGCACTACAAGCTGCTTCACACAATGACTTCATGAATATCTTCAAACTTCGTAAGGTAGTTCAAACTTTAAATTACTTGTCTTGATCAACAATTTAGTCCACTTCTGTTCGATGGGTCATTGATATTGATGTTTTGTACTCAAGGTGTGTACGCTATGATACAACTGGCTATAAAGGTTGATACATATAAGTAACGGCTATGACTGTTACACGATACATGGGTGAAATGGGGTAGTTGGTTTTTTAGGACCGTATCGGCCGTTATAAGACAATGATTGTTGCGCCTGTAATCGTAAAAAAATGGCCACTTCTTTTTTATGTAAATCCTTTTTTCACCCTCATTTTGCTCATTCCAAAAACTCTACACTATTCTACAATAGATTTTAAATACCCGTATTATAATTTTTAGGATTAAAATTGTAGATTGAAGCGATTTGGGCGAATAGAAGCTCTAAGGGCCATTTAAAAAAAAAAAAAATCGAAAAAAGTGGTATATATGCATTTTTTTTTTTTTTTTTTTTCTGATTTCTAATTCTAATGCTTGATTGTGTTATGTAAACAGTAGAGACACATAACCATGTTCATAAATTCACCAAGCAACCCAATACGACACTCTCACCAAAGAGTGGACCGTTATGGTACCATAAATATGTTCAAAAAATAAAAATAAAAATGAATACAGATTTGGACTATTTACATTATTTTAGATTTTTTTAGATATTTTTCCAGAATTTTTCTGGCAAAATTTTTTAAACTGTTACGGGGGTCGTATTGATCATTACACCGCCTTATCAGCTGTTACAACTGATACCCGTATCGGTAACGTTGGTGACTGTTACGGCCACCATTACCGATACAAAATACCTTGTTCATACTATTTCTAATGATCACTAAGGGAACCAATTACCAATCCATCCTGACATGCATAGTATATACTGTTAGGTGATCTCTCCTCTGGTTGATGACAAAGGGAACATTTCATTAAAGTACTCAACATTTCAAGGCATCTGTGATGGAGCTTCTGATATGAATTTGCTTAAGCGATTGTACTTTCCTCCTCCTCCTTATTCTTCTTCTTCATTTTCTCCCCTTTTTTTTTGTGGATAAATAGGCAAGATTTTATTAAGCGAAAGAAAAAGGGAACAATGGAAATACAACAATGTTCACAAGTGCATAGCAGAAAGCAAGGTGTTCCATATGGTCATTATGCCCCCGTTACGGCTGATACCTGTATTGATAATGGTGGTAACCATTATGGCTACCGTTACGGATGCATAATACCTCGGCAGAAAGAGTAGCCAAATGACTAACAGTGGCAGGTACAAACACCAGAAAATTGAACAAACAGAAACATGAAAATCACGGTGCAAAATCAGTGCCCACCATAGCTAAGGAGGCACATCATAAACCCATAATGCATTCCGCAGGATGCCTTATTTTGCTATCTTGGGCCATTTATCATGTGTAGCCCGTCTTCAATATCGGTTGTTCATAATGTGGGCCTACGTTTGATGTTAACTGTCCATCATGGGGGACTTTCAATGTCCACCATCCATTGTGTGGGTCCCACATTTGATGTGGACCATTTATCATGTGGCCCACATTCAACATGAGTCATTCATCATGTGGCCCACATTCAACATGAGTCATTCATCATGTGGGCCCACTTTCGATGTCAACTGTCCGTCATGTGGGGCCCACCTTTGATGTGAACTGTCTGTAATGTGGGCCCACCTTGATGTGGACATCCATCTTGTCAGGCCTCACCTTCAATTTGGGTCGTTCATCATCTAGGCTCACCTTTGATGTCAACTTTCCATCATGTGGACCCACCTTCATTGTCCACCATCTGTCATGTGGGTCCCACCTTTGATGTGTACCTTCTATTATGTGTGGCACACCTTCAATATGGGTTGTTCATCATGTGGGCCTACTCTTGATGTCAATTGTCCATCACGTGGGCCCACCTTTGATGTCAACCATCCATCATGTGGGCCCACTTTTGATGTGGACCATCTATTGTGTGTGGCCCACCTTCATTATGGGTCGTTCATCATGTGGGCCCACCTTTGATTTGATGGTAGAGATTGTAAAGAGGTGGATCAATATGGGAATTTCTTAAAAAGTTTAGAGACAAACTTGTCCAAAAAAAGAAAAAAAAAAAAACCCTAAATTGTCTAGAAGCTTTAGCAAAATAAGCTCTTAAAAAAAAGTAAACTTTCCACACCTAAATAATTACCTAAATTGTTAAGAGGTAAAACCTCTTATGTTTAGATTAGTAGATGTAAAATTAGACCATTTTCAAGCTATCTATTTACAGAGTTTTTTTTTTGGAACTGAGCAAATAAGCGTAGAGATGCCAAACGACTCCTTAATTTTGGGAGTATTTTACATGAATAAGCGCATACTAGTAAAATATATTATTTTATTATTATAAATGTGTGCACGGGAATGTCACCAAATCTGAATTTTGAAATCTACGTTGTCTGATGCCCCTTTTTCATGTCCTTTCATATTACATGATTTTGTTGTTTTAAATGATCAATTGCATGCCCTTTTTTTTTTTACTCTGCCCATGGCAACTCTCTTTACATATAGTAGATAGCGGATTCTGCTATCTGGAATAACTGACCCAGTTCTTATTTTAACCTATTATGTTATAGGTGAAAATGTTAGAAGCTCTTCAAGACATTGAAATAGCTTCCAAGCTTGTTGGTTTTGACATAGACAATGACGAGTCTGTCGATGACAAATATAAGAAGCTCCGCTGTAACATCGATCCACTTCCTCATGACAGTGAAGACTATCGATTGGTTGAGAAGTATCTCCTCACAACTCATGCTCCTACTCATAAGGTGGGGTTTTAACTTCTTTGAGTACTTGATTTAGTTTTATGCTGATGTACCTGGGACTCATTTTAGTTTTTGGAATTTTCTTTCAAATAATTCTTAGGATTGGACTCTTGAGCTGGAGGAAGTTTTTGCACTCGATAGAGAAGGAGAATTTGATAAGTTCGCACCTTACAGGGA